>NC_031784.1:12779384-12786793 GCF_001522545.3 Parus major
ACAGCTGCAGTACCGCTCTGTGGCCACAAGGCGGCAGCACTCGACTCGACTCGACTCGAGGAGAGGAGAGGAGAGGAGAGGAGAGGAGAGGAGAGGAGAGAGGTCCCACATCTCCCCCAGAGGAGGGTTCTGTGTTCAGGAGCAGACCCCAGGGTGGTTTGTGCCCAGCGGCAGCCCTGACCTCGCATGCTCAGAGGATCCCCTGGGAAGCAGTGGGACCAACACTGTCCTGCCATTCCTTTGGCATGGAAAGGAAGGGATCTGGAGGTAACCATCAGGCTGAGATCCATGTGCTGGGTGTGCTCCAGTGCCAGGGAGAATGGGTAGAAGGAACCTGATGCTCTTTGCAGGATGCCAATTTTCAGCTCCAGCAGTGTTTCCACCTCAAGACTCTGCAGCCCAGGATGAGCCCTCACCAGGAGAGGGACCTTGCTGGTCAAACCCTTCTATTGGTGGCCCTGGTTTTGGAGCCCCTGAGCCAATGGTGACCACATGAGCCAGGAACCTCCCCTGTGGGGATCCTTGTCACTGGTGTGGGTGGCCCTGCCTGAGCAGGGGGTTGGCTGAGGTTGGTGTCCACCAACCTCAACAAGGTGACCCTGGCTGAAGCTGGAGCCTGCTCTTCAAGATCCCCATCCAACCCAAACCATTCCATGATCCTGTGATCCTGCCCTCCAAGGCAGCAGGTATGAGGTGGAGGCATTTTATCCCCAGAGCTGTTATCACTGACACCACAAAAATCTGAGACTCAAATCCCAAGAACTGAGATGTTCAATCACAGCCCCAAAATCCCAGGATGACGAGCAGAGCCCCAGAGAAACCCTGACACAACGTGGGAGGTGCAGCAGCAGGGAAACACCACATTTTCCCTGCTGGAGAGCAAGCACAGGTTCAGCAGCCTGCAAACTTCAACATTCTGGGCTGATATCTGTCCATAATTTATCACCCTGCTGAGCAGGACTAAATCAGAGCTGCAGCAACACTCAGCTCTCAACAGCCCCCTCAATCAGGGAGCTCAGAGCTCTGTGGAGCACACAATTAACCTTCCACTACCAAAGGAAATTACAGCAAGAGGCAAGAACAAATCAGAACCTTCCCTCAAACCTTGTGCTGGTGCTCAGCCTCACTCCCTGGAGCATAAGTAGGGAATAAGGGAGGGAAAAAGGAGAAAACAGAAGAGCAAAGGAGCAAACAGGGAGAAGAGGAGCAGGGTCATATGGGGAGGGAGGAAAGGAGGTGAGAGATGGCCTTGGGATCTTATCAGGCATCATCCCCTCTTCCATTCCTGCAGCTTTTTGGAAGTGTCCTGGGTCCAGGTTTGAGATCAGATCTTATGAGCTGAAGGGATGCAGCATTTGCAGGGGTGCACAGGGAGTCTGATGAACACCCCAGCAAAATCCTGATTTAATTTCTCCCCAGTCTGGGTTTCCTTTCCCAAAGCCCAGAGCATTGAGTGCCCTCAAGAGCAGCATCTGCAGCTCTGCTGGGACACACCAGGACCTCACAGGTCCCCATTTCTGTGACTCATGGAAAGCCAATTCCACAACAATTCACCCCCAGGAGTGTCTGCAGTGGCACCTGAGCCAAAGGATTGGATTTGGCTGCTCCACCATCACTTTGTGCTTGCACTGAAGGACAAAAGGCTGTTTATCCCACATCCATCTCACTCACTGCCTTTCCCTCCATCCTGTGGTTGGACAGCTGAGCCTGGGGCCGTGTTATTCCCCCTGGGGCTGGTGACATCTTTGGAGCTGCAGCAGCATCACAGCAGTGTCACCCAGCACAGTCACAGCAGTGACTCACCCACTGCCGTGCTCTTGGAGCCTGGAAATGATCCATTCCTCCTTATTAAATCTTAGGGCTTCAAGAGGAAACTTCTTTCATGGCTGTGCCACTAAAACAATTCTGCTCAGCTTCATTTTGTTGCTCCCGTGGACGCTGGGCCATGAGGAAGTGTCAGCAAGGCTGGACAGCACGGAGGAAGGAAAGGAATTGTGGATGCCCAGGGAAGCTGGGGCTGCCCCTGGATCCCTGGCAGTGCCCAAGGCCAGGCTGGAGAGAGCTTGGAGCAGCCTGGGACAGTGGGAGGTGTCCCTGCCATGGCAGGGGGGGGCACTGGATGGGCTTTACGGTCCCTTCCCACCCAAACTGGGATTGTGTGAGGAGAGAAGATGCCCAGGACAGAAAAGAGACTGGCACAGACACCTGCAGTGACAGCCACACCCCTGGGACACCCAGCACCACAGTTCCCACATTCAGAGCTCTTTGTGGTCACCTTCATCCTCCAGTGAGGTTCTCTTGAATCCAGCAAACAAACAAAGCTGATTTATTTCTTTATGTAAATTCTGAGCTTTCAACAGAGGGGATTTTCTCTCTCATTATTTGAATAAATTGTTAAAATCCAAGGTTTGCTGGTGGGAACCCTGAGGCAGGGCACAAAGGTTGTGTCAAACCCCAGGCACAGCCCTGGGTGTGCCCAAGGAACATTTCTGAACAGGACTTGGAAAGGGAAACAGCCTGGAGGTGAAGCACCCACAAGGGAGAGAAGGCCATTGCCAGGTTCCTAAGGATTCCCAGATCCCTGGGGGAAGTCCGTGGTGTCTCACAAACAGGTTTGCCTGCACTTGGTTGGACTTTGTGGCAGAGGCTGATCCTGCTGTGCTGCTCCAGAGTTGCCAACAGTGTCGGGGAATCACGGAATTCCTGCACACGGGGCCAGAAGAAAGTGGAATTTTGCTCATCCCCTGCCAGGAGCCAAGAGAATCCTCTGTGGCCATCTCTGACCTTTACACCAAACACCCAGGGATGAGAGCTGAAAAAATCCCCCACTCTCTTTCCTCACTGGGACTTTTCCCTCGTTATCACCTCAAACACACCCACTGTCCCCTGTGGTGCCAGGATGGCACCTCGCAGCTCCTTTCCTACAATTCCAAGTGGCACCAGTCTCCCTCCATCACCTCCCAACTTCTGCTGGTGACAGCTCTGATTTCCTTCAAGAATCCTGTTTTCCTGATCACTCCTTTTCCTGCCCTCCAAACTCAGTCACCTCCTCCCTGAGTTTCCACATCCACACTCGGCTTTCCAGGCAAAGCCTTGGATGTGTGGAGTGGAACAGTCCTTCCCCACCACACGGGGACATCCTGGGATGTTTCCCTGCAATTCTGGGTGTTCCCTGTGCTCTTCTCAGTTTTCCTGTTCACTGGAATCCTGATCCATGCCATCCATCACTGCTCACCTGAGCACGAGGCCTGATTTTGCTGCCATGAAAGGGCATTAAATTGATTTTATGTGATTTGCTCTTGACAAATCAAACTTGGCTGTAATTCCCTGCCTCGTTATCTCCCAGGTGTTCACAAGCGCTTTGCCAGATAACACATTCCCATTCTTGTCCTGGGTATTTCAGGCAACAGATCCCCATTTTATCCCTTTTAAAAGATAGTCTTAGCCTTTATTTTTTCCAGACCTCCCAAATTTTCTCCACACAAATTCTAAGATAAAAGCCAAGTGCTCCGAGATTGATTCAGCCTCCTTTAAGCTGCACACAGAGAATGCTGGCAGGGCCAGGCAATTTGGGATGCCCTAATGGCCCTAAGAGCTCCCTGCCCCATCCTTCTCCTGCTGCAGAGTAAATTCTGTCCCCTTTGTCACTGGAGCTGTTTGTTCACCCTGTCTTTGTCAGGAACTCCTTTAGTGAAGGCTGAAACAACAGCAGGGGAAATTCCCCTGCATGGGGCATCATTGCTTAAGGCTCCAGGAAAAGTCTTTTCTCCCTTTTTCTCCCTGCTTATTTCATAATTTTCCTCATTATTTTTTGTCTCCCTCCCTGCTCAGCTCCCTGCACCTCATAAAATCCCAATTCATTCATGGAGGAGACATGGTCCAAGTGGAAGCTGTGGCCACATCCATGCTTAATTTTTCCTGTGTCTCATCTCCATCACATTTTTATCTCAGCTCTGGGCTGGGAATGTGGCTGTACCCATTTCCCATGGGATACAAATGGAGAAAATCCCTTTCTCCCATGGTCCTGAGCTTCCTGCTGCTGGGACAGCAAATTCCCTCAGCATTTCCTTGGGTGGGTTTCCAGCCACACCAGATTTCGGTCGAGTTTTGTGGCCATCCAGGGAAAACTTTTGGGATTGGAACCCAGAGATTTATCCCAGCACAGCTCAAGTGGAGCCAATCCAGGGGAAATCCCGAGGGGGGCAGAGGGGCAGCTCTGATCTCAGCCCTGGGACAGGGCCAGCAGCCAGGGCAGGGCTGGAGCTGGGCCAGGGCAGGCTCAGGCTGCAGAGCAGGGCAAGGTTCTTCCCCCAGAGGTGCTGGCACTGCCCAGGCTCCCCAGGGAATGGGCACGGCCCCGAGGCTGCCAGAGCTCCAGGGGTGCCCAGGGTGGGATGTTGGGGGGTCTGGGCAGGGCTGGGATGGGACTGGATGATCCTGTGGGTCCCTTCCAGCCCAGGATATTCCAGGATTGTGTGATTTGGTAATACCAGGTAACAGCCATGGGCTGGGACACACAGGCTCATTTTAAAATAAACCAGATGGATCCTGCACAGGCCTGACTGGAGCCTAAAAGTGACATCAAACTAATGCACCATTTCACTCAGGTGATGACAGGGCATGGGGGACATCTGTGGGGCACATGAGGACTCTCCAGCCCCAGGTGGCTTCCAGAATTTTTGAGATTACTGGAGATATGGACATTTCCATCCCTGCAGGGACCTCGGATGCAGCCCTGGCCGAGGTTCTGACACTTCCATCAATCTCCAGCGCTGTTAATTATTTATTGTCCCTCTCCATGGTGCTCTGTCACAGGCTGGGCTGGAGCAGCTCGTGCTTCCCGACAGGCTGTCATGTCTGTGGCTATCTTTGGAACTCGTCCCACTTGGAGATGCTGATGGAGGAGATGAAGGCTCCTTGTCACACCACGGCAGCCCAGAGCCACTCGTGCTGCCCCTGCAGCACTGCCAGGACAGAAAGTGCCATTTGCTCTGGGTTTAAAAACCATTTCCTGCTTTTATTCCTGGCAGGAGAGAGGATGGAATTGTAGGAAACAGGAGCAATCCATCCAGGGCTATTAAATAAAGGCACTTTGATAGGAACATTACATCAATTAATTCAGAGCTGATCATTCAGTTTTAGGGCTGTGTCTTGCCCCACCGTTCCAGCTGGTATTTCTGCTTTGTCACCTGTCACAAACGTGTCCCCAGGGCTGTCTCCAGAGCAGGAGTGTCACCGTGCAGACAAGGACCCTTCTGAGGCCCCGGGGCCGAGCACAGCCTGGCTGATCCGGGGGCACGGGCTGTTCATCCCTTTATTACTCATGGCCAGGTCCCCCTGCTCCCATCCCCTCCTGATGACTTCACCGGGATGCTGATGGTGATGGTGATGATGATGATGTGGTCATTAAGAAGGTGATTTGCTCAGGGCTCCTGTGCTTCAATGAGGAGAGTAAAACATTAAAAGGAAATGTTCAGAGCCCTTGAACAGCCACTGGCTTTTCACGAATCTTAATTAATCCCGGGTGTCCTTTGCAGTGCAGGTGGCTGCTGCTTTTAGGGGTGTGCTGGGAATCTGCTGTGGATTGGGATAATGAACCAGCAGAGGAGGGGCAGAGCAGACTCTGTGTGAGCCCCACCTGCCCTGTGGTCCCTGGGCAGTAACTGGGCAGTGAGTGGTGTGATATTCATGTCCCAGAGTCCAGAGCACAGCAGCATTCCCTGCCTGCCAGCCCTGGGATAAAGTGTCTCTCAGCGAGGATTTTGCTGCTCTGAAATTCTCAGCTCTGGGCCATGGGTAGGTCACAGAATCGTGGAATATCCTGAGTTGGAAGGGACCCTCAAGGACCCAGCTCCTGGCCCTGCCCAGACACAATCCCACCCCATGCCTGAGGGTGTTGCTCACTCTTCATTATTGGAATGAAAATGAAGGAGCTCCCAAACTCTGCTGCATCCCAGAGTGTTCATACACAAACATCCAGTGTTTAATTTTAGTTATTAGAGGGATAAATATTTGTTCCAAGCATTTTGGATGCTAAAATGGAAAGCTGCAAACACGGCTGGAGCTGGAAATGGGCTCTGTGGGTTGATGGGAGAGGAAGGCCCAGCCTGGTTTGGCTCCAGGGTGCTCTGCCTGGGGGGGGCTGGAGTTGTGTTGAGCTCAATCATCTCCTGCATCCCCCAAAAGTGTCACCCAGGGACCTCTAGGAATGCTGGGGAAGAGCTGACAGGGGCCTGTAAGGTGTCACTGCCCTCTCTGTCCCTTTTCTGGTGTGACAATTCATGTCCAAGCTGGGGACAGCCTTGCGGGTGCCAACCTGAACTTCTTTGTGTGGCGTAGGACACATCCCCGCTGTCCCCCTGCCCCATACTCCCCTTGGCAATGGCTGTGGGGGGACATTCCCATGAGCATCCCTTGGGAGACCAGGACTGGGCTTTCCAGCAGAAATTCCCCCAGCAGGGAGTGCCCTGAAGCTCCCAAACTCAGACTTCCACATCCCTGCACGGGGCAGAGCCGAGAGCTTCTGTGCTGCAGGAAAGTTGTTCACATCTCCTGCAAACCCTGTGTCCCTCAGGAATTCTGCTCCTGACCTCAGCTATAGATCTCTGGGTTTACTCATTTGGAATATTTATGTCTGACCTTTGCCACTTGGACGTGTGTGCAGGAACTGCGGAGGAAAAATGGATGAAAGGTTCCCAACTCCACCTGGGCCAGGAGGGAGCAGAGAGCTGCAGGAAAGGCTTCCAAGGCACTATTGATCCTCCAGGATCCCCCTGGGTCAGCTGTGGCCTCATCAGCTTCACACAGAACTGATGGGCTCCTTCTTTGGCTCCAGGGTTATGACCTGGCTTGTTGACACTTCTGCCTTCCCAGGATGGAATCCCAGAGTCTTTGCTGGGTCTAAATCAGGCCCTTTATTGCCCCTGCTCAGCATTTGGAGCACAGAGAGCACTTTTTTCCCTCTTTAGCTGATCCTCCTTGGACTGTCAGATCCATAATTGCTCCAGCAGAGCATCCCTGTTGTGCTCTGGCACCACTCAGCAGTGTTCTGAGGGAGCAAAACTGCCAGGGATATTCTGAAGAACAAAAGGGCCCTTGGTGAAAATGGTTCATCCTGGGCTGTGTTCAGATCCTGCAGACACCTCTGGGGTGCTGTGTCCAGCTCTGGATCCTCAGCACAGCAGGGACAGGAGCTCCTGGAGCTGAGGAAGGGCCTGGAGCATCTCTGGGAGAGGCTGAGGGAGCTGGGGCTGCTCAGCCTGGAGAGGAGCCCCAGCTGAGAGGGGACCTCAGCTCTGGCTGTCCCTGGGTGTCCCTGGGTGTTCCTGTGTGTCCCTGTGTGTCCCTGGGTGTCCCTGTGTGTCCCTGGCTGTCCCTGGGTGTCCCTGGCTGTCCCTGGGTGTCCCTGT
>NC_031784.1:12788050-12794701 GCF_001522545.3 Parus major
CCCATCCCATCCCATCCCATCCCTGCCATGGCAGGGGCACCTTCCACTGTCCCAGGCTGCTCCAAGCCCCAGCCAGCTGCACCTTGGGCACTTCCAGGGGTTCAGGGCAATCCCTGATGTTGAAAACAAATCCAGCATTAGAGGAAACCTGTCCAATCCAAAGCTTTCCTCTCCAGGGATCCCAAGTGGGGATGAAATCAGAGGAAACCAAGCAGATCTGGGCCCTTCTGCCCAGGAACACTGGATAATCCCATTTTCCCCCACACAAAACACCCATGGGGATGGTTTGGAATTCCCATCCTGCCCCAAATCCTGACAGGATTTGCCTGGGGGCCCTGTCCTGAAGTTGGAACCTGGAGATTTCTGAATGTCATCAAAACCTTCCTTTGTTGGGTTTTCAGCACAATTTAATTTCTCCTGAAAATACTCAACTTTCCACCTGGAAAAAAAAAAGGAAAAAAAGATTTTGTGATGAAAACATGAATGACAGAAATCTCAAACAGTTTTCTTAGGAAAAAAAATGTATTAATTTGCTGTCTAAATATCCCTAAAATCTGAAAAGAATTCTTATTCCATTTTTATTGGAATAAAATGGAGTGAAAGGTTGGAATTGCTTCCTCTCCTGCCCAGTTCTGAGTGATGGGCCAAGGACAGATCCTGCTTCCTTCCATGGATCTGGAAGACATTCCCAGGTGGAAGAGAGGGTTTAATTTGGGAACCATACAACCAGAGCAAGCAGGAGAGGTGCAATTCCTTCTCCAGGGATAGCTCTGCACAGATTTCCAGAAGAAAGGCTGGATGCTGATCCCTTATAAATGTCTTTTGTTTTGTTTTTCTCATGGAAAATGTGATCTGTTTTGTAAAAAATGTCTAAAACCATGGAAAACGAGTGAGTTCGATTGCTAACTCTCCTCCCTCTTTTTCCCTGAGAAGTTGCATCTCACTTTTTCCAGAATGCTGGAAAACAGTGAGGGAAATCTTAATTTAGCAAAAACCACTGGAGCATTTTGGTGTGGAAGGAAGCACAAACAAACCCCACGGACACTCTGTGGTTGTGCTTGCCCGAGGCTCAGGATCCATCAATCCACCTTTGCCACGAGCTCGGAGCAGCATCCAGAGTTCAGCACTTGCCCGGCAGCAGGAGAGCTCCCGGGAGCTGTGGAGCAAGCCATGGAAACATCTGGAACAGGAGCTCTGCTGCTTTCTTTCCCCACTGATTTCCACTCCCAAATCCAATGGATGCTCCTGCTGTGGGAGCCTCCTGCACTCTTGGGAAGAGCTGCCAGGTGTTCCCGTGGTGGGAACCTCGTTCAGCCTTTCCAAAGGGCTCCTGTGACCTTCACTCCTTAGCAGCAATCCCAAAATAAATCCTGCTTTTCTCTCTGCCTCCTGCTCCTCTCCCTGAGTCTTCTCTGCTGGGAAAAGGTGGAAAAATGAGAGACTGAGGGAGTGATGGAGAAACCCAGGCTCTGCTCCTGATTTGTCTCTCTTTCCTGAGCTGTTTTCCTGGGATGTTTGTCCTCAGATCCATCTCCCACAGGCCAGTGGAATGATGCAAACAACAACAACAACAACAACAACAACAATAATAATAATGGGATCATTCCCATGGATCTTGGCCTTTCATGGGGGATGTCCAAACACCTCAGAACTGATCCAGGGATTCTGGTTCAAGGCAATCAAGAGGAAAAAACAGAAGAAATCAGTGAGACAACCAAAAATTCCCAACAGCTTTGGATCCTTTCCTCCTGACTCTCCTCCTCAGCACCCTGGGAACTGAGATCACTCCTCCATCCCATCCTTGCAGGAGCATCCATACCCAGGGAGGATGAGGGGGATGAGGCTCCAGCTCCTTTCCTTCCCCAGCACATTCCCTTTGATAGAACAGGTCATGCTCTCCTCTTCCCATCTCCAAGGATTCCTGTGATGGGCTCTGCACATCCTGGAGTGCCACTGGTCCTGTGCCCTGCTGGATGCTCCATGGTTGGATTGCCTGGTCCAAAGCCCTTGGATTTCCAGGCAGGGAGATTCCTTGGAATGCTCCTCACAGCTGTGTGAGCAGGGTGGGGAGAGGTGTGTCCCACCAGGAGATGATTCAGGTGGATAATTCCCACCATTTCTGCTCACACACTGCTCTGCTGCGGTAAAATCCTTCATTAATGGCCATTAACATATCCCTTATTGTCCACATGGAGCAGAGGAACAGCTTAGAAACCCCAAATTCAGCCTGACCTCATATCCCTCGAATCACTCCCTGTCCTTGGACCCCTCAGGTACGAGCTGAGGACCAAAACACCTCAAGGTAATGGCACCAAAAAGTCAAATATAGCAAAAGAGGGATTTTGGAGGAACTTTTGCCAGTTATTAATCACGGACTACAGCAAATGATCTGGAATAATTAATACAAATATTTAAAAATCCAATGAATGTAATTTTTAACTGAATGGAAAAAAGAGATGGCTTTTAATTCTATTGGGATTGTTCAGCCTGGAGAAGAAAACATCCAAGGGGATTTTATTGTGTCCTTACAGTGCCCAAAGGGGGTCCAGAGGAGCTGGAGAGGGACTGGGGACAAGGGATGGAGGGACAGGACACAGGGAATGGCTCCCAGTGCCAGAGGGCAGGGATGGATGGGGTATTGTTCCCATGGAAGGAATTGTTCCCTGGCAGGGTGGTGAGGGGCTGGGGTGGAATTCCCAGAGCAGCTGGGGCTGCCCCTGGATCCCTGGCAGTGCCCAAGGCCAGGCTGGACATTGGGGCTTGGAGCAGCCTGGGACAGTGGGAGGTGTCCCTGCCCATGGCAGGGGTGAGGCCCCTTCCCTCCCAGACCATTCCATGATTCCATGATCCTGTTTCCATTTCCACAAGTTCTGATGGCAGAGTTTTGGTGAGGAGGGAATGGAAGTCTCCAGGAAATGTCTGTCCATGTGTTTCCCATCAGGAGAAGCAGCTCCTGCCTGATCTCCCATCCTCTCCTCCCTGCCCCTGCCACTGCCTGGGCACGGAGCTCAAGGACCATCATGAAGGGTCTGCACCAGTCCCAGCAGTCCCACAGAACTTCCCAAGGTTCCTGGTGTCCAGCAGAAACATCTCCTGCCATGTGGGAACATCTCCAAGTGGTTTCCACCCATGGGATGGGATGTGGATGCTCAGGAAGGTTGAGGAGCCATGAACTGGGTGGGAGCCCCAAACCCAGCGGGGCTCCAAGGGCAGAACTGGTGGTGCAAAAACATTCCTGGCTAGTAATTAGGATTATTAGGAAAGGATTTTTAGGGAAGGAAAGCTTGTGCACCTCTTAAAACCAAGCTTAAACTTGAGTTTGGCTGAGCACTGGTTAAGGCCAGAGCAGCACACTCGCATCAGCTCTGCTGTGTAAAAGTAATTTATGGATTTCTCCATTCCTTAACTTTCCATGTGCTGTCACATTTTGATTTCATACCCAAATAAAAATCTGCTGGGCAGGAGTGAAGTGCAATAGCTCCAGAATGGATGCAAACAATTCCAGCAGCCGAGGATGAAGTGCAGGGGCTCAGCTGCGGGTGGGAATCCTTGGGCTGAGTTAGTCCAGGAGGGGATGAATCCTTCACTCCCACTAAATAATAAATAAAGGCTTGCAGAGAATGACCTGGGGGATGTCAAAATGTGTTTGAGCGGGGCCCTGCCAACACCATAAAGCAGAGCAGGGAGGTTTCACATTCCCCTGTCCCTCAGAAACAGGGAAGGAACATGGAAACAGGGAAAATGAGCTCTCAAAGGTGACTTTGTGGCTCTGCTCCTCCAAAGGGAAGAGTCAGGGAAGGCTGGCGGAGGCTGGGGTGGGAATGCTGCAGGAGGTGGAGTTGGGATCACTTTAACCCAAGTCCAGCCGTGGGGCTGCAGCCCTATAAACACATCCAAGCACATTCCCTGGAGTTCAGTGTGGATATCGAGGGGCAAAGTGGGGTGGAAGAGCCCACCATGGATGCTCCAGCTGCTGCTGGGGCTCAGAGCCACTCATCCCAAACCAAAAGTGGAGTTTAATTCTCCTGATGGAGCAGCCCAGGAAATAAATCCGTGCCCAGGCAGGTGGATAATGCGTGGGGTTTGGAGAGCACCCACGAATTCCCTGTTGTCCCCTGGGACTAAAGGAATCATTCCACTCTGGAAGGTCCCTGCTGGCAGTGTTGGACTTGAATCTTGTCTTTTGGGGCAGCCTCTGAAATCCTAAACCAGCCTGAGCTGGGCAGAGAGCAAGGAAAAACCCCACAATTCCCAATCCAAAGGGTCTTTTAAAGGAGTTCAAAGCTCCCACAATTTCTGAGGCCCAGCTGCCAGAGCTCCTGGCTGCCAAATGAAAGAGGGATAGAAATTGGATAATCTGCACCAGATGCTTGGATTTTTTCCCAAGCTCTTTGACTTTAGCTGAAATGCTGGCAGGCTGGAAGCTGGCCAGCTCCTGCTGCTGCTCCAGGGAGCAGCTGGAGCCATTCCCAGCAGGATGCAGGAGGAGGGAAGACCTTCCCTGTTTCCTGATCATTGTTGGGAAACAAATTGTCCGTGACAGGTAAGCAAGGAAGCAACTTTGGATGTTTGGGGAAACAAAACACCCCAGACACGTGTTTCCCTGCAGGAAATGATCCCCTTGGAAAGGCTTCCTGGCTCTTCCAGGCCTGTCTCCAGCATGGTCAAGGTGGGCTTTGGATCTGTTTACAAAGCTTTCAAAATAAAGGAATAAACCCCCAACCTGACTGGTTTTTGGATGGAAGGGAACCTGCAGTTTTCCCTGCTGTGTTTTAATCTCTTCCCAAGAGAAATGTAATGGATGTAGCACTTGGGGTTGGAATTCTAACACCAGACAAGTGTCTGCTGATTAATTCAGACTGGAACAGATCCAGACTGCCCCTCTCTGAGGGATGTGGTTGCACCCTGCAAAATCCCACTGGAAAAGGATTTTCCTTCATGAAATCCTAATCCAATATGGTCCCTAGGGAAAAAACAAAACCCACACCATTCCATGATTTCATGATTTGATCTCCTCCATCAGAGCTGCTCATGAATTGGGGAACATTGTTTTCAGGAACAAGGGCATGAAATGAGGCCACAAGGCCAGGATGCAGCAGGACAGATCCATGGGCAATTTGGGGACTCATCCATCATGGAAAACACTGTAAGGACATGGATGTTTATCCCCTAAATAATCTGCAATCCCCATTTCCCCCTCCTTGGTGTGTGGAGCAGTGGCAGAGTGAGGCTCTTTTCCCATTTCCCAGGAGTCTGGGTTGTGGGAATGTGCAGTTCCCTGTGGCTGGGCTGGCACTGGGAGCCAGGAGCAGCAAAGTCCAAAACTGAGACCCCAAAATATTCACCTGCAAATCAGAGGTGAGAGGGAGCCCTCAAAGGTACCAGATAAAGAGACCCCTCATCATCATCGCAGCTGATCCCTGTGACTCTGATCCCATCACTGGAGCAGCTTGGGAGGCTCCATCCTTGGGGATTTCCAATCCCAAACTGGCTAAAGCCCTGCCCAAACTGGCTAAAGCCCTGCCCAAACTGGATAAAGCCCTGCCTAAGCTGTCCTGATCTTGTGGCTCACTGTGCTTTGAGCCTGAGACAGGATTAGACACCCCCTGAGATCCCTCCCAGGCTGAATTCCCCTCTTATCCCATGGATATCCCTCCTCCCAAGGCTTCTTGGTCTTTTCCTGCCTCCAGAAATGGAAATAGAATCCAGAACTCTCCTTCTTCCTTCTCCAGGTGCTCTTGGAGACGGGAACAAGCAGCTCAGGCCTGCCTGGAACACTCAGGGTTGAATTGTGGCAGCTTCAGGGCATGTGAGAATCACAAATTTCTGGAATTCCTCCCCGCTTTTCCCTGTTCCAGCCCCATTCCCACAGCTTTTCCTCTCTTTCCCAAACATTCCAGCTCTGCAAAGACAGAGGGAAGACATCAAACACTTCCTTTGTGCCTTCCCTTTGGAATTTTCCCTGCCCAAGGAGTAGCAGATGAATTTCTCCTGCTTTAGGTGCCCACAGAAGGATTTCTCAGCACTCATCATTCCCCTGCTGATTGTTTCCCTTCTCCTACTCTTC
The DNA here is from genome assembly GCF_001522545.3 of Parus major. Classification (NCBI taxonomy): domain Eukaryota; kingdom Metazoa; phylum Chordata; class Aves; order Passeriformes; family Paridae; genus Parus; species Parus major. The sequence goes on from NC_031784.1 coordinate 12,794,118, forward strand.
CCTTGCTTTTTACACCTGGAAATGTTCCTCTTATTTCTGTGGGATTTTTTTCCCCACAAGTTTTCCCTGTTTCCATCCTCTTTTCATGGAGCAGCATCCCTGCACTGGGATGGTTTGACCTGATCCACTCAATAAATTTTCCTTCTGCTATTCCCACAAATCTTTTGGAATTATTTTTTCCTTATGTTATTTTTTCCCAAAAAACCTCCCTTATCCAGTTCACTTTCAGATCCCTGCCCTATTTCCTGGCTCCCATCCCTGGAGCATTTCAGGGAGAGCTCACCTGCCCCAGAGGATTGACTCCAACTTCTGAGGATACAGTGTGGAACCTTTACCAGAGGCGGAAGAGAAGACACCAGCAACACCTGAAATGCAAATAAGGGATAATGAAATGCAAATATTGGGCAAATTCAGGAAAGAACACAGCAAAGAGCCCCCCAAAATATCTCAGCAAACACAAACTGCTGAGGGAAATGTTTGGGACAGGAAAGCTGAGCTTGAGGGCATGGCAACACCAGCTTAAAACACCTTAGCAAAGCACAGGGCCAGGTTTAGCCCTGAGTGCAGGTTTGTCTCTGAGTGCA
>NC_031784.1:12795501-12795830 GCF_001522545.3 Parus major
GTTTAGCCCTGAGTGCAGGTTTAGCCCTGAGTGCAGGTTTAGCCCTGGGTGAGGTTTAGCCCTGAGTGCAGGTTTAGCCCTGAGTGCAGGTTTAGTCCTGGGTGAGGTTTAACCCTGGGTGATGTTTAGCCCTGAGTGCAGGTTTAGCCCGGGGTGCAGGTTTAGCCCTGAGCGCAGGTTTAGCCCTGAGTGCAGGTTTAGCCCTGGGTGCAGGTTTAGCCTGGGAGCAGGTTTAACCCTGGGAGCAGGTTTAGCCCTGGGTGCAGGTTTAGCCCTGAGTGCAGGTTTATCCCTGGGTGAGGTTTAGCCCTGGGTGAGGTTTAGCCCTG
>NC_031784.1:12796378-12803344 GCF_001522545.3 Parus major
CCCTGGGTGAGGTTTAGCCCTGTCTTTCCTGGCTCTGGGCCCATCTTTTCCCCCCCACTTTCCCCCATCCTGCTCCTTTCCAGGGAAATCTTGCCATTTCTCTTCCCTTTTGACCCCCCAGGAAGAAATTCCCCTTCTAATTCTTAATGCTGAATTTATGGAAAAAATTAGAGAGGCAGAAGGGTGAGATTATCCTGATCTTCAAGCTGGGCAGAGTTTCCTGAGTTCACTGGAACTGGGCAGGGATTTTCCCAGGAAAAGTTTCCCAGTTAGTTTGGCCATAACAGAATTCCAGGTGCCAAAATTCCTGTTTTTATTAAAGATCAGCATCCCTGATGTCACCCAGATGCTGCAGAGCCAGCGAAGTGATGGATCCCTTCCCATAATCCTGGTTATTCCAGCATTCCATGCTCCAGCCTCATTTCAAGGCAGCCCAGCCATCCCCACTTCCAGCTGCACCCGGATCACTTCTGAGGATTCTCCTCCTCTCCCTGACTTCCAGCCCAGGAACGTCACTGGGAAGTGCTCGAAGTGACACTCCTGGGCTGGTGCTCCCATGGATCACCAAAGCTGCCAGAAGATCCCTGGGAGATGGAAAAGAACTTCTGGAAAAGGACTGACAGGGTTCTGGGCTCACTCCCAGGACAAAGATTCCCAATCCAAGGGAGAAGTGTCCCAGCCCCATCACTCCCAGAGCCATGGCTGAGGTCACCCAGGTGGGATGATCCAGGGAAACTCCTTGGTGATGGTTCAGCAGAGCTGGACACTCTGGATCCTCGGGATACATCCAGAGGCACTGGCAGCTCCAGGACCTTCTCACTGCTCAGTCCCTTGGGAAGCTCTTCTCTCATCTTCTCCTTCTTTTTCCTTTTTCCCTGTTGCTCTTTATGCTGGATTCCAAAACTTTCAAACTGGGAGGGATTTAAATGAGAGGAGAACGCTGGAATATTTAGAAACCAGATGAAAACCCAGGAGGAGACTGGGAATCAGCTCATGTCTCGTCTGATCCAGAAGCTTTCCAAGACCCCAGAGGCCACGGGAAGCTCTTGGACTGCAGAATTCCTGCAGCCATCCAAGAAATCCCTGTTAAAATCCAGCTCTGGTGGAAAGGCAGTTTCCAGTGACAAGATGCAAATTAAACAAGGAAGAAGTGTTTCCAGAGGAGCTGTCTCATCTCGAGGTGGGAAGAACAGGCTCTCATTCCCATGGGATCCAGCAGAGCCCGCTCAGGCCTGGGAATGAAAACGCTGGAAAACAAATCCTGCTGTTTGGAGGGGCTGGATGGGGAGGAGTCACGGAACACAAGAGCTCAGCACAGGCTCCTCTCCACTCTGGAATTATATCCCAAACTGCAGAGTGTTGGAGCAGCTCCGTGTGCCGATGGGGCTCATCCCAGAGCATCCCATTCCACTCCCACTTCCATGGGGGAAGAGCCAAGGGAAGCACAGGTCACCTGTCCACAGTGACCTCTCCACAGGTCCCAAGAGTGGAGCTCCTGGTTCCTGGGGGCACATTCCTGACTCAGGAATGATCCAGAGCACATTCCTGACATGGGCAGATCCCTGCTCCAGCCTTAGCTCCCATTTTTCCTGACTCAGAGATCCAGAACAGCAGCTTTTCCTGTCTCACACCTTTCAGGCACTCATTAATGAGGCTGTGATTTCTTTTGAAGATGAAAAAACCTGGATGAACAGGCTTGGTGTGTCCATTTTCCTGACTTAATTTTTGGAATGTGTGTTTCAGCTGGGGGTGCTCACCTGGAGAGGAGAAGGCTCCAGGAACACCTCAGAGCCCCTTCCAGGGCCTAAAGGGGCTCCAGGAGAGCTGGAGAGGGACTGGGGACAAGGGATGGAGGGACAGGACACAGGGAATGGCTCCCAGTGCCAGAGGGCAGGGATGGATGGGATATTGGGCAGGGATTGTTCCCTGGCAGGGTGGGCAGGCCCTGGCACAGGGTGCCCAGAGCAGCTGGGGCTGCCCCTGGATCCCTGGCAGTGCCCAAGGCCAGGCTGGACATTGGGGCTGGAGCAGCCTGGGACAGTGGGAGGTGTCCCTGCCATGGCAGGGGTGGCACTGGATGGGTTTTAATGCTCCTGCCAACCCAAACAATTCCATGATTCCATTATTTCCACCTGTGCAGGGATTTGAAGGATGTGCCATACAAAGGACAGAATAAGCACAGCCTTCAGGAGAGAAGTTTTTTGGGATTTCTTCCATCCTGCAGATTCCCAATGAGCAGCTTGTACAAGCTCTTCCCTAAAATAATCTCCAGCTTTCTGTGGGTGGCAGTGGAGCAACAATTTTCTCTTCTCTCTCCCTTTCGTCCCCAGAGAGAATATTTTTTTGGGAGCACATTTGATTCTCAGCTGTCTCAAGCTGTCCTGAAATCCCACATTTCCCCATGCAAGCTGCATCCCTCTTTTATCTCACTTTATAGGGCCTTCATTTGGATCCTATTCATTTATCTGATTCCTTGAGAGAGCAGTAATGGAGTGGGATAAAATGTATGGCTGGCAGTGTCCTCTGGAATAATGGGATCAAATCTTTAACATTCCTGAGAATTTTACCTGGTTTTATTTTCCTTTCAAAACCATGGAGAATGGATTGAAACACCTTTTTTTTTTTTTTCCCTTGGAGAGGGAGGTGTCTCTTGGCATTGGGATGAGTCAGTGTGAAAACCCACGAAGGTTTTTGGTGTCATCACTCCAGCTCAGCACATTTCCCTGGGGCTGCCCCTGGATCCCTGGAAATGTCCAAGGCCAGGCTGGATGGGGCTTGGAGCAATCTGGGATAGCTCCACCATGGAAGGGGGTGGCACTGGATGAGCTTTATAGTCCTTTCCACCTGAAGCATTCCATGATTCTGTGATTCCATGATTCCATGAGCATTCCTTTTATCCTTCCCTGAAGCCCTTTTCATTTCTAGGTTAGCTCAGCAGCTTTGGCTTGTCCTGTTCTCATTTTAATGAGTCCTCCCTTCCTGCTGGGAAGGTAAATCTGGCTGTGTCATCAGGATCAGCAGAGTTTGGTCCAGAGCTCCTGATGGGAGCTGGTTCCAAACTCTCCTTCAGACCCCAGGAATACAAAGTCACTCGTGAGCCACAGTTCTCCTGGAAACACCCTGGAATTTTTACCTGGGCAGTCAGTGACAGGACACAGGGAATGGCTCCCACTGCCAGAGGACAGGGATGGATGGGATATTGGGCAGGGATTGTTCCCTGGCAGGGTGGGCAGGCCCTGGCACAGGGTGCCCAGAGCAGCTGGGGCTGCCCCTGGATCCCTGGCAGTGCCCAAGGCCAGGCTGGACATTGGGGCTTGGAGCAGCCTGGGACAGTGGGAGGTGTCCCTGCCATGGCTGGGGTGGCACTGGATGGGCTTTAAGGTCCTGAATGAAAGGATTCAGCAGGACTTTCAGGTCATCCATGGGCCAGACAATGCTGGACATCCATGAAATCCCAATGGCAGCAGCTTCCCAGCAGGAGCTGCTCCTCGTGTCCTCTGAAGGCTGCAGGTGACAGTTCTGTCCTGGTGACAGAGCCAGGAGGTGACTGGTCACCATCCTGATGGCAGCACCCAAATCTGGCTGAATAAATCCTGGCTCCTGCCTGAAGTGCCAAGTGTCCCAGTGCAGTGACACCTGCCAGGTGTCCCAGGTGGTGCCAGCAGGGGCTCAGGACAAGCAGAACTCAGCAGAGGATGTGGGAAGCCGAGGTGGATCTGGCATTTCCTGGGATACCCATCCCCAGTCTCCACCCTCACACAGGCTCTGCCTGCCAAGCTCAGTTCCAGGCCAGGATTAAAAGGCTCTGTGAAAATCCATCCTGGAAAACTGCATCAAGCTAAGGCACATGGAAAACTTTCCCAGATTCATGGGATTCATTGGTGCCTCTCTCTCTCCCCAGCCCCAGATTTATTCCATTAGGAAGGAACCCTGTTTGTCTGAAATGATTTACTCCTCACAAACTCCCACCTTTTTCCAGACACTTTCCTAAATGTATCCCAAAGCTCCCCAAAGCCAGCAGTTCCTCAAGTTCCCCCTCACAGGGCTTTGGCCCCACAGCATTCCCAGGATCACGAATTCCCTGTGGGAACAACCTCCCTGTGCCATTCCCTATCATTAAACAAAATGATCATTAATGACTCTGTGATTCCAAACTTCTCATTTCAGGACGTGGCTTCCAAACCTTTAGGGCTTCCCTGTGTTTTTCTGGGAATGTTGTAATGGATACAGATGTGCAGAGGCACACACCAGGCACGAGTCATTCCTCCTTTCCTGCCTCCTAACAACCCCACGATGTTCTCGTTGTTGAGATCCCTGGATTCTGACACTGCTTTAGGATGTGCTACACTGCTGATAATAACCAGCAGCTCTGTGCATCATTAGGGACTGAAATATTCCACAAAAAAAAGGGAACACATGATTTCCCAGCAAAGTGTGGAGCAGCAATGATGCTAAAATGGCAATTTCAGGCTTGGCTGTCACAATTTGCTCTGTCCTTGGCAGATTTAGTCAGGATCGAGGTCCACACTGCACTGGATAAACCCACGGGCAGACACAGCTCCTGCTCCACAGGGAATCTCTGGGGGGTTTGGGATTGGGACAGAGGCAGCTGGGGATGAAACACGAGGGGTAATGACACACTCACAACTCACCTGTCACTGATCCCATCTAAACCCATCCCTGTCCACCTGAATTGTCCTGGGAGTCATTCCTGAAGGGCCTGGGGAGTTTTCCAAAGGGTACCTTTGCTTCCCAAAAAATGGCTGTGTTTCTTTCTCACACAGCCAGCCTTTTGTCAGAATACAGAGATCCTTGGAGGAAAAGCTCCCAGTACTCTGCAAAAAGAGGCTGCTGGGTGATTCCCAAAGATGGTTGTTCCCCTGAGATCCCAAATTGTGACACTCTCACATATTCCATGGCTCCCATGGCTCATCCAAAGGCATCTCATTGGTGTAGGGGTGTCTTGGGTCCTGTTATGAAATCCCATAATCCAGAGACCCCCCTGAGTGCTGCTCCTGGCTCCCAGTGCCAGCCCAGCCACAGGGAACTGCACATTCCCACAACCCAGGCTGTCCCCAGACTCCTGGGAAATGGGAAAAGAGCCTCACTCTGCCACTGCTCCACACACCAAGGAGGGGGAAATGGGGATTGCAGATTATTTAGGGGATAAACATCCATGTCCTTACAGTGTTTTCCATGATGGATGAGTCCCCAAATTGCCCATGGATCTGTCCTGCTGCATCCTGGCCTTGTGGCCTCATTTCATGCCCTTGTTCCTGAAAACAATGTTCCCCAATTCATGAGAAGTTCTGATAGAGGAGACAAAATTATGAAATCATGGAATGGTGTGGGTTTGGGTTGGAAGGGTCTTAAATCCCATCCAGTCCCACCCCTGCCATGGCAGGGACACCTCCCACTGTCCCAGGCTGCTCCAGCCCCAATGTCCAGCCTGGCCTTGGGCACTGCCAGGGATCCAGGGGCAGCCCCAGCTGCTCTGGGCACCCTGTGCCAGGGCCTGCCAGGGAAAAATATCCCAGAAAATCTGGGTAAAGCTTCTCCTTATAGGGGGACCCCATCAGGCCCAGGGTTCACTCATTCCTGACATTAATTACCCTCAGGACATGAGTGATATTCTCCCATTAGGAAGAATTTTACCAGGAAATGGCGACTTCTGACACATTTCTGGAGTGAATCAATCACTTTAATTAAAGCAGCCAATGTCTCTGGAAAAAAAAAACCCAAAGGCATTTTCAAGATTAAACCCCTTTGTCCATCACAGATCCTGAAAAACTTCATTTTTCCCCATTTCCCAGTTAGAAATTTCTCTTTCCCTTTGCTCCTTGGCCTCGCTGACAGCTTCACTCTCATCCCTGGAATATCAGTGTTTATATCAATAATTTTCATAGTTTTGCTCCAATCCTGTGCATCTTTATATTCCCTTTGTTCGGGGAGAGCCAAGAGGAGCTCACTTGGGATGCATCCATCTGCACTGAGTTCTTTTCCATCGCTCTCATCTCCATGGTAACGTGGGAAATCGCCTCCTCTGCGAGTGAAGAGCTGGACAGCAGATCCACGAGAATCACTGGGAGCTTCACCAGACATGGAATCACAGAGTCATTATGGCTGGAAAAGAATTCCAAGCTCAACAATCCAACCTCTTACTGAATATCTCCATATCCACTCAACCACACTGGGAAGTGCCTTGTGTGCTCCTTTCCTGAACAATTCCAGGGATGGGGACTCCACCCCAGCCTGTTCCAGGGTTTAATCACTCTCTCAGTGAGGAATTTTCCCTGATATCCAACTTGAACCTCCTCCAGGCTGTTTCCCTGAGAAATTGGGAAAATCCTTGTTTCTCCATCAACAAATCTGTGGGACCAAGGCTCTCCTTCAGGAGAGGGGCAGGAGAAGAAACATTTTCCTGGGATTTGTAGCAGGAAGCCAGAACAAAATCTCATCAGAGCAGGACTTTAGGGGGAACTTTCTCCTGGAGGGAACCTGGAAAAGATGAGGAAAGGGCAGAGCATGAGGAACATCCCGAGGATTTCACTCAAGTTACCCATAAGGAAACTTTTTATTTTGGGGATTGAAGAGGAGGAGATGGTGAAAAAAACAGGATAAAAAAGAAACCCATGGGCTGATCTGCCCAGCCTGGATGAGTCACTTTGTGCAGAGCTTGTCTGCAAAATTCCTGCAGCTTCCAGAGGCATCTCCATGGGCTTTGTGAAGGACCTGGGACCCCCAGTGTCCAAAGGGATCAATGCACAAGCCAAGTGAGCTTCAGCCTGTCACCCTGACATTCCTGGGAGGTGGAATTGCTGCCCCAGAGGAAGGGGAGGGAGAATTGTGCAGAAGGAATTTCTGGAGTCAGAGGGAAAGGATCCCCACAGGGAAAGGATCCCCAAAGGAAAGGATCCCCAAAGGGAAGAATCCCCAAAGGAAAGGATTCCCAAAGGAAAGGATTCA
>NC_031784.1:12803745-12810563 GCF_001522545.3 Parus major
CCCATCTTTCTGATCTCACCCTCAGCCTCCACGCTCCAGCTGAGGGACGTGCCCTGCTCCAGGAGGTACCAGAAGGATGTGAAAAGGGATGGTGGGAAGGGAGGGACACTCCCTGAGCTTCCCTGCACCTCCTGCCCAAACCTCTCCTCCAAAACCACATTCCAGTGCTTCCAAAGGCCGATTCCTGCCTGCTCTGTCCTTGCCTGCCTTCACCAGCCAGCACAGGGCCCTGGTTACAGCCCCTCCTTTAGGGGAGGGGACACCAAACTGGGGAGGAGAGCCCCCTTTTCAGGGAGAAGCTTTCCAAAATGTTTCCGTGAAGGAGACCAGTCCATCCATGATCCACATGTGTCCTTGACTCCAGCCCTTTCCTAATGGCAGGAATTTACTGGTCCCTCACATTTCCAGTTTCTTTGAGCATTGCTGGGGTGAGTGATCTGCTGGCCTGGCCTCCAGCTCCATTTGTGGCCCCCAGTCCAATGCAGGGAATCTGGGTCAGGGCACCTGGGTCTGTTCTGTTCCACATCCTGTGTCCTTCAGAACCTCAATGGAGTCTCCTGTGGAGTCAACACTTCCAGTGCAGTGCAATTAATTCAAATTAAAATGATTGCCTATTTGATCTTGTGAATCCCAGCCTGAAAGCTCTGATTTTTTCTCCACTGGGATAATGGAGAGTGGGACATGCTGGGAGACTCCACATTAGAGCTTCCCCTTGTCCCTTTTCCCTTTGCCTGTGGATTGTAGTGCTGGTAAAAAGGATTCTTTTGTCTGCCTGAGGATTGATGAACACATCTCTCAATAGTTCTCCACTGAAAGGACTGGAGCAGGAATTCATTTTAAACTGGTAAATGTTGAAAATACACCTAAAGATGAAGATTGAAAGAGGGAAATGCAGGAACAGGGAGGGAAAATGCCAAGATTTTCAGGCTGTTCCATGGGAATGGGGGTGTTTGCAGGAGAACAGCAAAGAAGCAGCTTGAGAAACTTTAAGAGTAAAGGTGACAGTTTGTGGGCAGATGGAAAAGGGAGGGATAAGATGAGTCTGGGGTGCAGGTGAGAGGCAAGAACAGCTAGGAGACAGCAGGGATCCAGCCAGGATCCAGCTGGAAAACCCTGCTTGGGACTGGGATCCTTCTGAGCAGAAATGTGGGCAAAGGGGATTCCTGAAGGAGCAGAATTGATAAAGAAATGAAAAAGTTTTCCTGGGGTAATTTCCACAGGGATGGGTCAGGGGATTGTGCTCCCAGATCCAGGGGTTGGAGCAGTGCCCAGGGGGAGAATTCCCATCTCAGCTGATCCCAACTCTCCAGGAGTCAGTGTTCCACACCCTGGGCACCCTGTGGGGACAGTGCTGGGTGTGGGCACAGCTGGAAAGAGCCCCCAGATCCAAGCCCTGGGAGCAGGGGGGTTATGGACACTGGAACACAAGGCCCAGCTCCAGCTGCTCCCCTCCTGCCTCTGGACTGGGGCAGGGAGCACCGGCGAGGAGGAAGAGCAATGGTGGAAAAAGGCTCTTGCAAGGGAATCTAAACTCAGCAGGAGGAATTGAGTCATTATTGGCAAAGACTGAATTTGCTGCAGAATCTGTCACTGATTTTTGTAAATAAGAGCTTCTCCCTGGGAAAATCTGGATCTCCCAGCTCGCAGGGGATGTCAGCAAGGCTGTGCTGGTCCCAGTCCCATCCCAGCACTGGAATGGCAGGGCCAGCTGCCCTCCTGCCTCCAGGGACTTGGGGAGGAACATCTTCCACTTCACAAGGGAACCAGAACACTTCTGCTTCGAGGGTCCAGAACTCATTTCTCATTTAATTCCCATCTCCATGATTCCACAAAGTGAAATGGAAATGAATTTTCTTTTCATTCCCCACACTGGAAAAAAAAAAAAATGGATCAAGCAGACTATTCTGTTTTGGTAAAAGAAAAAGTTGAATTCCAGTTTTAGGAGGTTTTAAACTTTTTTTGAGGGAATTGAAAAGAAAATAAACGATGCAAAAAAGGATGTTGGAAAAAGAAACCCAAACATTCCTTTCTGAGAAGACGAAAATGTTTTGATTTTCTTCAGTTTTAATTCACATGAAGAATCAGATCATCCAATTAATGGGTTTGGCCTAAGAATGAGTTTTGAGTTGCATGAGGAAGGAGGAATGATGGATCAGGGAGCTTGGAGGGAAAGCACACTTGGAAAGCTTTGCTTTGTCAACAGTGCAAAATGACTTGGAGGGGCTGGGTGATGGGTCTTAATAGAAACACACCTGGAGGATAATATCCAATGTGGAAAAGCTATTAAGGGATAACATGGAAATTGATCAAATAGATACAAACCAGCCCTGAGTGGAGAAAGGCTGGAAATTAGAAGATTTCTAACAATCTGTGGAGTGAAATTCTCCCATGCTGTCCCAAATCCATTTGTCTGTATGGAGATGAGGAGAAGCAGACAGGAAGGAGGGCCCATAAATTATCTGAAGATGGAGCTTTTGATGAAAGGAGTTGTTCGATGGAGTGGGAATAATTCCAGGGCTGGAAGTGAAAGGCCTTGGCCAGGTGATTTATTGCTATTTCAGGATGCAGATTTGATCTCTGCATTCCAAGTGCATCTCCCTGTGTTGTGTTTATGGCACTTTAATCCTAAATTCTGGGTTTCTGCTGGACACTTGTAGGGTTTAGGAAACTTTGGTCACCCCTTGGTTCACAACTTCTGTTTAGGCCCTGTAAGGCCCTGTTTGGGGCCTGTTTAGGCTCTGTTTGGGGCCTGTTTAGACTCTTTTTGGGGCCTATTTAGGCTCTGTTTTGGGCCTATTTAGGCTCTGTTTGGGACCTGTTTAGGCTCTGTTTGGGGCCTATTTAGGTTCTGTTTGAGGCCTGTTTAGGCTCTGTTTGGCACCTGTTTAGGCCCTGTTTGGGGTCTATTTAGGCTCTGTTTGGGGTCTGTTTAGGCTCTGTTTGGGACCTATTTAGGCTCTGTTTGAGACCTTTTTTGCCCTTGTTTTAGCTTTTTTGGGGCCACAAAGCCCAGCTTAGAGCAGGGCACAGCTGTGGTGGGAGAGTGTTAGGAATGAGAGGTGCTTGTAATGGGTTGGCTCAGCTGGGATTGCACAGATCCTCAGCTTTGGGGTTGGAGTTTCCCTGGTAGAGTCCAGGATTGTTGGGATTTTTGTTGTAATTCCATAGTGTGAAACCATTATTTCTTAAAGTCACTTCTGAGGAATTATCTAAAGGAATTCCCTGCTTTTTCAGGAATCCATGAGGCTGTGATGTCAGGAAAAGCTGGGAAGTTTATCAGAGGATTTACTCTCTTCAAGCAGGGCATTGTTGGGGTGCCATTCTGGGCTCTGCCTTGGGAAGAGAACTTCCACTGACCCCGGTATCCAGAACCAGGAGCATTTTAAGGGATAAGTTCTTGGATTCAAGTCTGGATCTCTGGTTTAAACCTCCTCTGCATTAGTCCATGGAGCCCACCTGGAGTCTGGTTGGGGTGGCTTTGTGGGGTGCTCATGGCTGGGAGGGTCTGTGTCACTTGTGAGGGAGGACAGGTCACCCCACCCACCCACAAGGGACATGGGTCTGCAACACCCTCCTGAAACTAAAATACCAGCCCAAAAATGTGATAGGAGAGGTCTGACCTGCAAGAACTCCAAATTGGGAATGACTTTCAAGGACAATCTGGTGGAAGACCAGATCCATGGATTCATGCCCAGATCCATGCCCAGGATCCATCCATGTTCTCCTTGTCTGGCTTGGGAGCACGAAGCTGCCTCCCAGACCCTGGCAGTGCCTCTCTGAGCTGTGATCAGGAGCAGCTAAATCCAAACTCTAACCAACCTGTGGTGGTTCTGCTTCCATTCCCGCAGTCTGGCTTATCCCAGGAGTGACCTGGAGAGGGAGAGAAAGGCAGAATGTTCCCCCTGGTCAGAACAGCTCAATTTCCTCCTGAGCTCCCAGAATGACAGAATCATTCAGTTTGGAAAAGACAGGATCATCAATCAACCTTGGACCAAATCCCACCATTCTCACTAAACTGTGTCCCCAAATGCCACATTTTTGGACACTTCCAGGGATGGTGACTCCACAGTGCCCTGGGCAGCCTGTGCCAATGCCTGGCCACTCTTTCTGTGAAGAATTTTTACCTGAACTTCCCCTGGTGCAGGATTCCCACACAGGCAGTCTTGGCTCCATCCTGAAGTCTTCCCAGGAAGCTGAGTTGGGATTCTCCAGGTGGGATTCCCTGTTCTGTTTGCTGTGCTCATGGATCTCAAACTCATGTCTAAGAACCTCACAAGCACCACCTAATCCAGGAGCAATGGCTCAAAGGAGGTGGAGCTGTTACCCATGGATTTCCCAGCCCTGCTGCAGCACCTCTGGAGCTGCTCACATTTTGCTTCCCCAGCCTGGGGGGGTGAGGGAAGGTCAAGGAGATGAAGGCTCAGAGGGTCCCTCACCCTCTGAGCTGTTCCACCACATCCTGGCTAATCCAGAGCCACTCCAGCTCCCTCCTGTGTGATCCAGTAGGGCCCATCCACTCCCAGCCTGCAGGAAACATTCTTTTGGAGTGTAGCAAAGCGATCCAAACCAACTCCTGACTCTCAGATTTCCAATGCTCCCATTTTCCGGTGGGAATCCATTCATTTCACTCAGCCTATCTTAGTAATGAGCTGCATGAATTTATAGGGAAGAAAAACTTCCCAGGTTTCTAAATTATTCTTGGAATGATATGTTGTAAACCAGCCCCACCAAACCATTGGCTGAGTTATTTTACATTTATGGCAAAGATGATTTAGACCTCAAGTGAGAAATAAAACCTGGAAAGATGAAGTTCATTATAGAAAAATCCATTAGGAAGCCATTTTTCAGGAGGAGCAGTGGGGAAGGAGAACATGGAGCAGGGATGGTTGTTCCAAGTGTTGTGGAACACTTGTTCCCATTCCCAGTTTAGTTGTGTGTGCCTGTCAAACATCCCAGGAGCTGCAATGCTGCCCCCTGAAGCTGAACTTGCTCTGGAAGTCCATTAGGTGTCTGTCACTCCTGGGGGCTGCCAAGATTTTCCTGGGAATTGGTTGTACCTGTGGTGTTGAGGCTTTGCCAGAATCAATAACTCTGGGCTGCTCAAACGGCTCTGACAGGACGTGGTGGGCAGGAACCATGTTGGTTATTTGAACAACTACGAAAGAATCCTCTTCCCACAAAAAAAGGGGAAAGCCCCAGATAGATTCAACTGCAAATGGGAATTTTTCTGAGGAAAATCAAGCCCATTTTTCTGGGGCTGTGTATCCTGAAATACCGCTGTTGGAATGAGCTTCAGGCTGGTGCCTCATGGACCTGGGCACAGGGCAGGACAGGCAGGAGCAGCTCCAGCCCTGGGATCAGCATTCCAGCAGTGTTTGAGAGGGGAGCTCCACCAGGATCACGTTTCCATGGAGCATCAGCTCGTTCCACACACACAAAAATGGGTTTAGACAAACCCCTGAGTTCCCTTCAACACTCATTTGAAACAGAATTTTTAATGAGCCTTTTTTGCATCATCCCATCATCCTAAACTGTCGTGGTTTTCCTTTTCCCAGTGCTCCCAATCCTTCCCTTTGTCCACCTGCTGAGCCCACATCCATTTTCTCCTCGTGGATCCTTTTCACAGAGGACATAAGACATGCAGCTCTCATTTCTCTGTTCAACACTCAGCCCTCTTACTCTTCTTTCTTGATTTTATTTATTTTTAATTTTTTTTCCTACTGAAGAAAGAATCCAAGTGGAGCGGGGCTGCTTTTCCTTCCTGGATCTGGAAAACAAAGGAGGAGCCAGCAGCTCCCAGGTCTCACGTCCTTGAAGTGACTCAAAACAGCTCCTTTCAAAGCAGATTTTTGCAAATGCTTCCTTTGAGGGTTAAAGTGACTCCGGAGCTTTAGGGACACCACTCAAGGATGGTTTACTCCATAAATTACCTGCACTTCCCTGTGACAGAGGCAGCAAATGGAAAAAGGGAAACTGTTTGGGCTCTGTAAAGCCAACCTGGGGTTTCTTGGAAGGGCTCATTATGTGATGGGTGATAATTGACATCTCTGAGCGCTTCAAACATCTCTGGCCGTGTCCATGGAGCCAGCGATTCCGCGGTCGCCATGGCAACAGGAATGTTCCTGGAATGTGGGGAGTGGGAGCTGGGGCTGGGCCTCAGTTCTGCAGCCATGGCTCAGCCTGCCCTGGCTGTGTGAGTGCTCCAGACACACCAAAACACTCCTCTTCAACTCTCTGGCAAGGCTGGGAGCATTTGAGTGCCCTGGGACAGCACTTCCCTCTCTCATCCTGGGAGATTTCCCTCCCAGGGCTCTCCCTTGACCTTCCAGAGCCCCCTCCTGCTGTCCCTGGAGAGGGGCTGCTCTCTCAGCTCACACTCCAAGGGTTCTGGAGGAATTCTGGGCTGCAGGGATGTCTGCAAAGAGCATTGCTGTTTATCTACATCCTTCCTTCCTAATTCATGACAAGAACTCTTGGTAGAGCTGGAAATGTTGGCAACTGCCTTCACCCTGTCCCCTCAGCTCCCTGCTCTCCTGGATTCGGGCTCTGGGGCTCGAATGCCCCTCCCCTCTGAGCTTCCAGGAAGCTCCGGGAAGAGTGGAACCAGGATTTAATCCAGAAATCTGCTTCTGCTCATACAAAAAGGGCCTTCAGTCTCATCACCTCCAGCTCCTGGCTCTCTCAGACACTGCATTCCCTAATTCCCTCTACATTTATTTCAAGTTCCAACTCAAAATACTTCAGTCCCTTCCCTTCCCTTCCCTTCCCTTCCCTTCCCTTCCCTTCCCTTCCCTTCCCTTCCCTTCCCTTCCCTTCCC
>NC_031784.1:12812668-12835011 GCF_001522545.3 Parus major
TTCCCTTCCCTTCCCTTCCCTTCCCTTCCCTTCCCTTCCCTTCCCTTCCCTTCCCTCATTTTCCAGTTGTTTGGAGACTCTTTCCAATTTCCAGCCTGAATTTATCTCTGGTCACTTTTAGCCACCTATCCTTGTGATAATATTGCTTTTAGCTTCAATGTCTCTGTCCCTCCCTGGAGATATCACCAGTGGATTTATAGGGAGCAATGTCCCTCCAAGCCTGGCTGGATTTTAAAAAAAAGCCACCCCAAATTCTCATTTTTCCTCGTTCAGAGCCCATTCTTTTCCTCATTGCTCATCATTCAAGGAATACCTGCTGGAATTTCAGCCCTTCTTGGACATGATGGATTGGAAAATCCCAGGGAGAGGAAGAGTGTCCCTGCTCTGCTGGGAATTCTCTCCTGTTTCATTCTAGGGCTCACTGAAATGTTGGTACCATGTAGGAAATCTTCATCCTGTGCTCAGCCACTTCAGGATCCATTTCCTCAGTTTTCCTGGCTAATGAGCACCAGGAAGAGCAGTCTGTGGGGATCACCCTGAAGCAGGGAATGCTCTGGGCCTGCCCCACAGGGCTCTGAGGTCTTCTCAAAGCCTCCTGCACCTTCCAGGGTGACCCTGGGGGGAAGTGGGATCAGTGAGTCACTCCCTGCTCAGAGCACCAGGAGAAATGCAGCAGAGGAGCAAGAGTTTTCCAGCACATTCCATTGTGATTTCCTCCCCTCCCTCCCCTCCTGCTGCTCAGGATCTGTTCCTGGCTCAGAGGATGTTGGGATGCAGGGAAGGGATGCTCAGTTTACCCTCCCTGGATTTCTGGGCTTGTTCAGATGGGAAAACACCCAATGGGAAAACACTCATTCCTTTGGATACCTGATGGGGCACCACAGCCTGAGCTCCCCACCAACAGGGGATCACAGAATCCTGGAATATCCTGGGCTGGAAGGGACCCACAGGGATCATCCATTCCCATTCCATTCTGTCCCTGCCCAGACCCCCCAACATCCCACCCTGGGCACCCCTGGAGCTCTGGCAGCCTCGGGGCCGTGCCCATTCCCTGGGGAGCCTGGGCAGNGCTGGCACTGCCCAGGCTCCCCAGGGAATGGGCACGGCCCCGAGGCTGCCAGAGCTCCAGGGGTGCCCAGGGTGGGATGTTGGGGGGTCTGGGCAAGGCCTGGGGCTGGATGATCCTGGTGGGATTCTTCCAGCTCAGGATATTCCATAACTCTATAAAAATATTCTACAAGTGCCTCTGGGTTTTTACTCCCTGAAGAATCCCTGGCTTCATCCCATTTTGCATTCCAGGAGCTCTGCCCAGGGGGGTTTGCAGAGGTGGAGGGTCCAGCAGAGATTCCATGGAATCAGCAGCACCATGATCTGGGATAGGATGGAAAGGGAGAGACAAATGGCATTAAAGGCAGGAGTGCAGTAAGAGGATAGAGGGCTTTGAGAATTAGTTATTTGAGTCTTTTTAACCCAAATCTCCAGTCTAATAAAGAAAAGTCTTTCCACATGATGCCTGGTAAAGTCCTGGAACAGAAGGTTTGGGCAGCCTGAGCTCAGCAGAGGACACGACTTCCTAAATCCAGCAGCTGGACACAAGGGGGATGGTGGAACCAGGGTCTCCTCCTGTTGTGCACATCCCCAGGACCCCCTGCTCAGCACAGGGTGGGAATTGTTCAGTTCCTGCCACCTCCACGGGCACAGGAAAAGGGGACACCCGGCTGAGACCAGGAATTCATTCCCAGAGTGGATGAAGGAGGACAGCACTTCTGGATCATCGTACACAATAAGAAGGAAGGGGCTGCTGGGGTTGGACTTGATGGTCTTGAAGGTCTTTTCCAACTTTAATCATTCTCTGATTCCTTGGTAACACCCAGATCTCCAGCTGGATTCACCCTGTGCTGAGCCAGTCCTTGTTTGGAATTGTCTCAGTCATGGCAAGGAAACCCCTTCAGCCACTCCCCTGAATGTGGGCACACCTGGAACGTGTGCCACGGAGTCACAGAGTCCTGGAGTATCCTGAACTGGGAGGGACCCACAAAGATCATCCAGCCCAGCCCTGCCCTGCCCAGACCCCCAACATCCCACCCTGGGCACCCCTGGCAGCGCTGTCCAAACGCTCCTGGAGCTCTGGCAGCCTCGGGGCCGTGCCCATTCCCTGGGGAGCCTGGGCAGTGCCAGCACCTCTGGGGGAAGAACCTTGCCCTGCTCTGCAGCCTGAGCCTGCCCTGGCCCAGAGGCTGGAATGACATTTTCCAGTTGCAAGCCTTGAACCTGGGGTTTAATCCTTGCAGGGACAGAGGATATTCCTGTAGGGAATCACACACCTGGCTCAGACCTGCCCGGTCTCCTCACTTATTCTTCCTTTGATTTTTTTCACTGGAGTTTTCTCTACCCTGGGCTCATCGCTCCCCATTTATCTTTTTGAATTTTCTCTTACTCATTTTGCAACATTAATCTTTATTTAGGGAGGTCAGATTTGAATCCCAGCCCTGCTCTCTGAGCTCCTTCCAGCTCAGTTTGGAGATTTTAAGCACATCTTCAGCCTATCACTTGTGCCATTAATAAAAACCCTGAGCAGATCCCGACCCTGCAGGGCTCCCCTGCCCTGACAGAGCCATGTTTCTGCCTCTGTCTGTCTCCTGCACCCAGAGCTTCCCTGGTTTTGTTTATTCCCATTGTCAGGGCATGTTCCCCTCTGGCCTCTGTGTTTATGGACAGGTTTTATTGAGTGTTCAGCCTGAGCAGGGACAGCACAGCCCTGCCAGAGCCTAAATCAAGCAGCTGAATAAATCACAGGGCTGGGAACAATCTGTGTCCTGTGAGCTGGACCGGGAGGGGCCACGGGCACAGCGGTGGAGAAGGAGCAGCTGCTGAGCTGTCTTGTCTGTCACAGGGGCTGGCTGGGGGCTCTGGGACTGTCACTGGCTTTGTGGGGAATGTGCAGGTGGGTCTGAGGGCCTGGCCCACAGAAATGGCATCACAAAGGAGGATTTTGGTTTCCCCTGCAGCTCCTCTGTAGAGATCTGTGCTTCACGTGGTGCCACAGTGGCTGTGGGGTGAGCGAGGCTCAGGGATTCCTAAAATAGCAGCAGTGGGAAAGGTCCTAGGAGTTCATCCCATTGCACCCCATGGCAGGGACAGTTTCCACTGTCCCAGGCTGCTCCAAGCCCCAGTGTCCAGCCTGGCCTTGGGCACTGCCAGGGATCCAGGGGCAGCCCCAGCTGCTCTGGGCACCCTGTGCCAGGATCTACCCACCCTCACCCTCCTCTTAACATCTCATTTAAATCTCTTCTAGTTTAAAACCATTCCCATTTGTCCTATCACACTCTGACCATGGAAAAATTGCTCTTCCTGATTTTCATCAGCCCCTATTAAGTACTGGAAGGCCATAGGCTCGTAAGTCCCAATGGTTTGGGTTGTTAGAGACCTTAAAGCTCATCTGGTTCCAACCCTGACATGGGCAGGGACCCTCTCCCTTGTCCAGCTCTAAGCCCCACCCAACCTGGCCACGGGGAGGTGTCCCTGGAGCCTTCCCATCTCCAGGCTGAACACTCCCAGCCCTCCCAGCCCAGCTGACAATGCTCCCAGCTCCATAAAACTGCTCTGGTCGGGTCCAATGGACAAAATCAGGAGCAGGAGGAAACAAAAAGGCAGGAGTAGCTCAGGAACTTTGCCCTCCATAGTAAATCAGAGCCCTTTGTGATTCCCCCTGCCCTCAGCAAGGGAATCCCCCCCAAATCCCCCAGTTCTGGTGCTTCCTGGCCCCTGGAGAACACTCTGCAGGCACCACCCATGGATCTGATAACGGGGGATGTTTGAATGGCCCAACAGTGGAGGTGGATTTGCTGTTCCAAAGGCTCCAGTTCCCCCTGGGACAGGAGCACTGGACTGAAGGTGTCCCAGAGTGCCAGCAGCACATCCAATTCCCAGCAGGAACACAACCAGAGGCACTGGGCACAGCAGCCCCCAGCAGCTGCAGGACAGGCCCTGGTGGGAAACGAGGAGGTGCCTCAGCCTCCCTGTGGGGAGGGAATGAGGGGGGAATGGCTTCCCCTTCCCTGCTGGCAGAGTTCTGCTCCCAGCACAGCCCCCTGTGCTCCTGGGGCAGGTGCTGGGTTATCCGTGGTGCTGGCTGTGGGGAGGCACAGACCGACGGGAAGGCTGATTTTGGCTGGGGTTCCCTTCCCGCTCTGGAGCAGCAAACAGCAGTGTTTGAATTCCAGCTGTCTCCAGGGGATGTGCCAGCTGTGTCCATGGGCACAGGCTGGAAATCCTGGAGGAACAGCTGCAGATGGTGCCTGGGATGAGCCCTGTGCAGGGCAGCTCCCACCAGCGTGCAGGGAGCTCTTATCAGTGCTCTCCTCAGCTGGCAGCAGCAGCAGAAGGAAAGGCTGACGTGCAGCCACTAAAAATGGGAGCTGGAAATTCTTCAGAGCCTCCCTCCCATCCAGGGAAAAGGGCTGAAACAACAGGCTCTGTGTGAAATCCAGAGCAAGCTTCGGGATACACAAACTGTGGCAGCAGTGACAGTAACACGGGTTTGTCCCAAATGCTCGTCCCTCCCTCCCCTTTGCAGTGCTCCAAATACCCAATTATCCCTCAGCTGTGTGTGGATCAGGCTGTGAATGAGATCCAAGACATGAAATAAACTCCCTGAATTAGTGAGGCCCATTTGGAACCAGCCCAGCTGCCTTTCTGGGGGGCAGTGACCCCATGAGGGGATGGGAGGAGGATTTGTGGCAGCCAGGGCCTGGATGGGGTTTAAGGCAAGGTTTAATTCACAACAAAACTTCACCTGCCCAGTCTGGCACCTGAAGTGCCTCTGTGATCAGCACAGCTCAGGCCTGGCAGCTCCAGCCTGCAGCAGAGCCCCCCAAACTCACACAGAGCCAGGCTTAACCCAGGCTTAACCCAGGCTCAAACCAGGCTTAACACAGCTGCCCTCCAGCCCCAGCTCTGAAACTGCCCCAGCAAAGGGCTGTGCAAACATGTGCTCTGCCATGGAATCACAGAATCAATTAGACTGGAAAAGGCCTTGAAGATCATCTCCTCTAAGCCTATCATGGCCTAGATTCAATCTTTAATTTCTGTGTGACCCTGCCCTGTCACCAAATCTCTGCAGGCCCAAATAATCAGGCTGTAAGCCCAGGTTTGTGCTGGATCTGGAGCAGGACTGCAGTGAAAGTCAGCCCTTGCTGGGCTTCCACCTCTCTTTGAGCCTGGTTTTGAGGTGTTGAGCCTAATTTTGAGGTGTTGAGCCCACAGCAACCCCATATGAGCACCAAACATGGTTTGTTTTTAACTCTGAAGTCCAGAAAAATCCACTCCACTCCTAAATCCCCAGATTTAGCCAAAATATGAACCTGTTATTTCGTTTTGCTGCTTTTTCCAGGGTCTCAACAGCAGCACTGCACTGAGCTGAACACTCAAGACCGAGGATGGATCAGAAAATCAGGTGTTTCCCTCTGAGAAATTTCAGCTTTGTCTCTCCATCATTCAAACAACCAAAAATTTCAACATCCCACCATAAAATCTCAGTGCCTGAGGTGAACAAACCTGGCCTAGAGGGAGGTTTCCCTGTCTGTGGTGGGGTGTGGAATGAGAGGAGCTTTCAGACACCTTCCAAGCCAATGATTCTGATTTCTGTGGATGTTCTGGAGCCCAATCCAGTGCCCTTCCTGCCTCGGACAGGGCTGGGAGGGATGTGCTGCAGTCTCTGTGCCAGGGGTGTCACACAGATCAGTGCAGGCTGGGGGGTTTGCTGTGTCAGGAATACTTCATCACCTTTTCATTCATTAAATGTCTCTGTCATCTGTCTCTGTCAGAGGCTGCCACCGCTGCTGTTTGCTCTGCCCCGTGTCAGGGTGCTGGAAATTTATACAATAACCACAAGCAGATCCCATTTGTCTTCTCTGGGATGCAGGAGATGTGCTCGAGGAGAGGAGCTCCCACCCCATCCATGCACTTCCCAGGCTTGTCCCAGTGCTTGTCCCAGTCCTTCAGCCTCACCCCTCAGTTCCAGACCCTTCTGTCACACACACACATCCCCCTCATGCCTTGGCTCCTGTTTGTCACCCTCCCACCTCTGCCAGGGGTACCTGGCATGCTGTTATTTTTTCTCTGGGGTGGAGAGGGTCTTGTCCCTGCTCTGAGCAGCCCCTTCAGTTCCTGCCTCACCCCTGGCATTCCTATTATTTAGGAGAACAATTCCATCCCTGCTGGGCTGGGCCTTGGCCAGCTGGGTCCATCCTGGAGCTGCTGGAATTGGCTCCTTTGGTCTCAGGAGAGGTTTCTGGCAGTTCCTCACAGCAGCCACCCCTATGACCTCCCTGCTCCCAAAACCTGGCCACACCAACCCAAAACACAAATTAAAATCCCACTGAATAAAGGGTTCCTCTTATTAAAAATGATTTCTGTATCTGCAATCCAACTCCTTTCTTTATAATTGTTGCTGTTTTAACATAAGGAAAAGCCTCAGAGATTTAACCCAGCCAGCTCAAGCTTTAAAACTGGTTTTTAACACATTCAGTCCTCCAAGGTCTCCTTTTAATCCAGCCTTGTCCTTCTCCTGTGCAGGTACCCCTGGGGCACCTCCCAGGTGATGTGGACTCAGACAACAAAGGCTGGAACTGTTTGAAAAATAAACTGAAGTCAGAAGAAGGGAAAACAAAGCTTCAAGATCCAACTAATCTTCCATATGTATATATATATATATATATATACATACACATACCTTACTGAAAGTGGGTAAGGGTGGTGACAGGGAATGCAGGTGATCCCCTGGGATAAATCCCATTACTTTTAAGGAATTAGTAGGCAAATGTGACTCGTTTTGGCTGGAGCTGTGCAGGCAAAGTGGGGGTGGTGACAAAGGCACAAGGGTGGAGGGCAGGGAGTCCCCACACTGCTCCTTTCCTTTCCATCCCTGTCTGGGAATGCCACTGGAAGGGAGGTGGAGCAGCTGTTCCTGCAGGTGGGGGTGGAGCAACGCTGTCCAGATGTGGAGGAGGACACAGCTGGGTCCTTTTTAGAACTTTGATCTCCTTTACCTTCCCAGCTGGGTGGAGAGAATTGATGTGGGGAGGTATGGAGTAAATGATGCCAATGGTGATGTCCTGGTGACAGCAGCCAGGGATGACTCTGCTCAGGATGGAGCAGCTTTGGTGGCACTTTGGATCTTCTCACCCCCCTTTCCTTGGGAAGACTGATTTAGGAAAAGCTCCAGCGAGCCTGTGGAATTCTGCAGGCTTGGGAAGGAGTGGCTTGAGAGCTGCTCAGCAGAGAGGGACTTGGGGGTTCCAGTGCCAGGGGCTGGACACGAGCCCAGGTGTGGCCAAGGGCAGCGGGGCTGTCCCAGCCCTGGGAGGCAGCAGGAGCAGGGCAGGGCCCGTCCCCTGGGCTGGCCCTGCTGGGGCACCTCCAGTGCTGGGGCAGCTCTGGGACCCTCCTGACAAGAGAGACCTGGAGGGGCTGCAGCGTGTCCAGGGCAGGGAACGGAGCTGGGGAAGGGGCTGGAGCCCCAGGAGCGGCTGAGGGAGCTGGGAAAGGGGCTCAGCCTGGAGAAAAGGAGGCTCAGGGGGCCCTTCTGGCTCTGCACAACTCCCTGCCAGGAGGGGACAGCCGGGGAGGGTCGGGCTCTGCTCCCAGGGAACAGGGACAGGAGCAGAGGGAACGGCCTCAGGCTGGGCCAGGGGAGCCTCAGGGTGGATTTTGGGAAAAAATATTTCCCTGACAGAGTGCTCAGGCTTTGGAATGAGTTGTTCAAGGAGATGGTGGGGTCACCATCCCTGGAAGTGTTGAAGAAACATCTGGATGTGGCCTTTGGGGATGTGTTTTAGGGAGGATTATGGTAGTGCTGGGCTGATTGGGGGTCAAGGTGATCTTGAAGGCCTCTCCAGGCTGGATGATTCTGTGATTCTGTGGGATTCAGTGGGGCCCCCACTGCTGCTCTCCCCCTCAGTACACAACAAATGCTTTATCAGGGCACAGCAGACAAATCCTGTGTGTCCCCAGGCCTTGCCCTGTGTGTGTGACCATGTCTGATGGCAGAACACCAAAGAATTCAGCTCCTCCACAGGTCCCAGTGCTGGGATATGGAGCTAAACCCTCAGAGCTGGTAGCTGTTGGTGTGGGGAGTCCAGTTAGCCCTGATTTCCATGGCTGCGGCAACAGCAAATCCCATCCCAGTGCAGCTGCTGTGATCCCCCAGCTCTCCAGCAGGGCAGGGCAGAGCCTCAGTGGTGCTTGTGCTTCCCAGCTCTAATTCCTGCCTGCTCATCTGGTGTTGGATAAATGCCTGAAGCCAAAGGGCCGAGTGCTCCAGTGCCAGTTTCTGTTGCTCCCTGAACCCTTAATGGCCACTTAAATGGTTTATGGGCACCTGCAGGGCTCTGACAGGAGCTGCTGTGAGCAGGGCATGCAGTTCTGGCACCTTTGCTGCTCTGCTGCCCACTCAGATGTGACTCGTTAATTCCTGACACAAACGGGCCCCACAGGGAGCCTTTTCCTGCATTAAATGTTGGCTCACTCCACCTGAGCTCCAGGACTGGGAGTGTGCTCAGGCAGGGAGGGCTGGAGGTGGCACAGGAGGCTGGGATGTGCCACTGGTGTGGGTCAGGAGCAGGGAAGAGCAGATGGAGCTGAAATGCCTCTGATTTGGCTCCACTGGATTTTATGGGGATAGAAAATCATTTCCAGACAATTACAGAAAGCATTTCCATCTTCTGAGCCTCCAGCTGGGAGACATCAGAGAATCATAAAATCTCCTGAGTGGAAAGGAACCCACCAGGATCATCCAGTCCCAGCCCAGCCCTGCCCAGACCCCCCAACATCCCACCCTGGGCATCCCTGGAGCTCTGGCAGCCTCGGGGCCGTGCCCATTCCCTGGGGAGCCTGGGCAGTGCCAGCACCTCTGGGGGAAGAACCTTGCCCTGCTCTGCAGCCTGAGCCTGCCCTGGCCCAGCTCCAGCCCTTCCCTGGCTGCTGGCCCTGTCCCAGGGCTGAGATCAGAGCTGCCCCTCAGGAGGAGCTGCAGATCCTGACTGAAGGATGGTCCGTGACCTCCCTGTCCTAAAAAAATAATGCAAATCATGGAACTGTCCAATGGTTTGTGTTGGAAGGAACCTTAAAGATCCTCTAATGCAGAGCTAAGGTTTGTGGAGGCCAAGGGGAGCAGGAGCTGGGCACAGTCAGAAATTCTCCTTCACATTCCAGCTCTCATTCAGTCCAGTCTCCATTTTTCTTCCCATCTTTCCCATCCTCTTCTCACTTTGGTCCAGAACAAGCTGTGGGGCCTCACTGAATGCTAATATAATGTTCCCATTATGAATATGGGAATACCAGTTTGCTCATGGATGGCAGAACATCCATAAGATCCAATTGGAAAGACTTTTCCATGGATTCTCACAGAAGCTGGTGCCACAGCCAGGCTCCTGTTCCCTCCAGCAGCTTCCAGCAGCTGCCAGAGCCTTCACCCAGCGGTGCAGAGCAGGAAAATGAGATCTCAGTGCAAATCCCTGTTCCCCTTTCCCTGCTTCCCTTGTCAAGTTTGCCAAGATCCAGTTTAGGGACGTGGATGGCGCTATTCCTGTTGTTAAAATCATTGGCATAGAGGGAACCTCTCCCTGCAGATGTTCCCATTGCCACGTGGAGGTCAGGACCTGCCACAGAGCTGCAATTCCAGCAAATCCCTCCCAGGCAGCCAGGGAATGTCCAGCCTGGCCCCAGGAACTCTCCCTGATGTGCTCCATGACCTGCTCATTGATCCCAGCCTGTCTGCTCCCCTCACTCACTTCCATCTCCCTGAACATTTGGCTTCTCCCGTGTCCAGCCCTGCCAGTATCGATGACACCCAAGTGACAAAATCAAATAGAAATTATTAATTTCAAGCTCTGCTGGTAGAAGGAAAAGAAAATCAATGCTTGGCAAATGGAATAAGGAGAAACTGGAAGAAAAGCTCAGCTCTCTACTGGCTTCACTTGCCCGTGACAAGTGACAAAGGCAGGGGACTGCAAATAAAGGGTAGGAGGGTGTTGCTGGTTCAGCCACTGGATTTTAAAGGCACACTTTTGCATTTTAATGGAAAAAAATTCACCTTTTTGCTTAAACAGCTGTTGCCATTCACTAAGGAGTGGGAGAGGAGCTGCTGCTCCAGCACCATGTCCCTGGTTTTGTTTGGAGCCAGGTGTGGGAGCCCTGCAGGAGCAGACGGGAGGGCCCAGCAGGGCTTTCCCTGATGCCTTGGGTGAGCACCCCAGAGACCCCCAGGGAGACCCAGCAGCCACACGTGGGAGGGTCCCAGCAAAGCCAAGGGGAGAAGAGGAAGCACCTGGAATATAAAGATGTTCTCCAGTTAAAGCCAGGAGTTGGTCCTTCACTGGAATTCTGGGCAGGGCCAGCAGTTGGACTGGATGATCCTGGTGGGTCCTTCCCAACCCAGGATGGTCTGTGATCCCAGGATTTGAAGGAAGTCATGGAATTTAAAAACACCAATAGTCCAAGAGGGTGCTGGGAGTTGGACACGGATCCAGAGCCAGATTTCCAGGGCACAGCTCCTGTCTAGAGACCCAAAATAGGGGCAGATGTTTGAAAGGGCCTTGGTCTTGTAGCTGTTGCTGTAAAAGGATTTTTAAAAGGCTCTGGGTCCAGAGCTACACAAATGTGACCAAACTCTCCCTGAAAGGGGCTGGAGTGGATTAGAGATGACTCCTTGGGTGAGCAGAAGAATAACCAAAGGTGTTTTAACTTTCTGTAAAACAGACAGATACAGAAAAGTCCTCTCTTGCTCCTGACACAGGCAACAGCAGATTTTTCAATTAAACTGAGAGGTGGCAAATCCAGAATTGATGAAATGACATTTTTGTCTGCACAGCGAGACAGAAGTCAGCCTCACCAATGAGACAGATCCACAACACAGCCACCTGCTCCCCAAATGGCTCTTCCAGGCTTCTCTGGGAGACAGGGAGGAGAAACGGGGTCTATCAGGGAGCAAATCCATCTGCCCAAACCCACATACCCATTTGTGGGATGGGTGACTCCCTGTCATGCTCTGCTGGTGAGATCCCCACTGATACGAAGATTGACAATGAGCCAGCCCAGAAAAACCTGGGCTTAGTCAGGTGAGCTGTTTCCTTGGAGTATTAAAGTGTGGAACTCGTTTCCACAAGAGGTTATGGAAGGCAAAAGATAAACTTCATTCAAAACCTGTAATAAATAAGAAAAAAACCAGAATAGCCCCTGTTATCACAGCTGGTGTTAAGAGCATTTTGGACTGGATATAAAACTGCTTGCTCTAAGGCTTAAATCTATTTGAAACTCTCAGGATTAGGATTAAGATCTTCACATGGGCCATTTTATTTCCTATCTACCTGCTGGGGATCACAGGTTGGCTGCTCAGCTGGATGGACATGAAGCTGCTTTAGACTGTCAATATTTTCAGTTGCACAAAGTCTCCCAAGATTTCTTGAAAATCTGGCAGCTTGTGCTGAATCACAAGCAGTGAGAAATCAGCATTTTCATGGAATAGTCCTGTTTAGAATGGAGTACAACAGAATAGAGCAGAATGTGAGGGAGCAGAACGAAAAAGATCAAAACAGATGTGGAAAGATTTTAAAAAGCAAATAAAAAAGGAAGTTTTGAATACCATCTCCAAGTGCAGGGCATGGCAAACCTCAGGCAGGGAGGTCACTCATGTTCTTGATCTCCCAGGTGTTTCTTTGGGAAAAGAGCAGAGTTTCTGTGGGATCAAGTTATGGGTGGGACTGTGTAACCTGTCTGCAGCTGGGAGCTTTGTGGATATCCTGAGGGAATAAACCCAAGCAGTCAGCATGGAATGCACCCCCAGCACCTCTCCCTGAGGCTGGAGAGCCGAGGTGATGCAGCACAGGGAGTGGGGAGGGATTTAGACACCACCTGCCACTGCTGTGACAGATTTGGGGGTCTGGGTTGAGTGGCAGGGAGGTTCAGAGCCTGTGAATAAACTGGTTGTGTTTTTTGAGCTGGAACTGTGGTGATTTGATTTAAAGAAAGAGAGAAGCAGCTCTGTGCTGAGGAGAAGGGTTGGTTGTGCCTCAAGAGCAGTGGGAAGATCAGCCCAGATCTGGCTATGGAGGAGAGCTTTGGCCTCTGGGTGATGCTGAGGAACAGCTTCATCACTTCCTCACTAATTAAGAGCTGCCCCATTCCAGAGGTGCTGAGCAGACAGAGCAGAAGTGCTGCCCTCCCTCTGAGCAGAGCAGGAACCTCAGCCTGGCTGATCTGTGCTCACCCCACACCAGTCTGGCTTAGTTCATCACTGCAGCTGGATATGGGAAAAACCCAGATTGCTGAGAACTGCCATTGTCCAAATGCTGCAGGTGGGAATCCAGTGGTGTATTCCACAGGAAAGGTGGTGCCCAGCAGCTCTCAATGCCATTTCAGGCAGGGGGTGCTCCCAATCCATCTCCACTCCTGAGTGTGAATCCTGCAAGTGAAATTAGAGTTGGCTGGGTGAGTTATAACCCTCCTAAAACATGGCCCAGGCTTGTGGAATCTTGTTCTTAAATGACAGCAATCCCACATTTACTCAGCAAAGGACACAAGGATCCACATGCCCAGGGCATAAATAAAGGAGCTGTGGCAGGCACTGCTTTGGAGGGATTGGATACAGGGCTTGGGGGCTGGAAAACCACAGCAAGGCCACTGGGGGCAGTTCAAAGCCCTGCTCATAGAAAATCCAACTGCTCCAACAAAAAACCTGCTTAGAAAAATCCAAATTCATATCCAGCCTCAGCCTGATCCCAAGGGAATTGGCCACAGATCCAAAGATGATGGAATAACCCCAAAGGCTGAGGTCTGGCCAAGCTTTCTCACTGAGGAATGTCTGATATGGTGGAAGGTTCAGGGACCATCTGTTCTCCTTGGCTGGGCAAAACCTTATCCTGCAGCAGGAATGGAGTTGAGGATGGATCACGTGGCACTGGAAGCAACAGAAATCCATGGATACGAGTAGGAAAATGTAGCATGGAGTTGTAAATCCATGTCTGGAAAAGCAGCAAAGCTGGGCTTGCCAGCCTGGGGGAGAGCCCTGGCAACACCAGAATGTGTTTAAGGGAGAAGCTGGAAGAACTGAGCACTTCTTCTGTTTCAGAGAACTGGTTTAACAACAGGAGTGGAGCTGAAGAAAGGAATTTTGGGGAATGAACAGGACTTTGCTGAAGAAAGGAATTTTGGGGAATGAATATGCAATGGAGATCCAGCAATGAAGGCTTGGACACATCCCAAACTTGGGAACTGTGCAGCTTCCTCCTTGTTGGGGTCTCCTGTTCATTCCTTGAGCCCCAAGAGCTTCCAGGCAGCCCCTGGCTGTCCCTGGCTGCCCTCTCTCCTTTTTCCTCGGGCTGCAGCTCAAGGAGAGCAATCATCACCTTCCAAATGTGCCGATGGAATCGGTGGGCTCAGAGCTTCGCCTGTGAACTGCTGGGACAGAAGCAGCCACTCCATCCTGGAATCCTCATCCCACAGGGCAGGCCAGCTTCTGGATTCTGCAGGAATTCATTATTGATGCCCTTGGAATGCTTTAAGGCCTTTACCACGGGGCTGAGGAGCAGTGGGGCTCTCCTGGCCCTTCCCAGCCAGCTGGAAGTCTTGCTTTGGTGCTGGGGAATTCTGTTTGGAGCCCAGCACCGCTCTGGGAATCTGGGAGGTGCTGGATGAGCTCTGCTCCTGCTTTTCCTGACAGCAGCTCCTGTGCAACGCTGACAATCCAGAGCTCAATCCCAGCACTGAGCAGGAGAGGAGGGACCTGGGATCAGGGCCCCAGAGGGTCCCCAACCCCTCTCTGCCCCCAGGCTTCCCCCTTGGTGCCGTTGTTGTGGCAGGAGCAGGAGGGAAGGATTTGCTGGGCCTTATCTCCACTCAGACACTGTCACACTCCTGATAACCCCCTAAATCCCTCCAGATAAGAGCCCTGTGAGCAGACTGGCAGCCCTTAGCATGAAATGTGTGCAGGGATTTGTGTGGTTCTTGTTAACAGTGAAATCATTTTGCTGTGGGAGCCCCAAACTGCAGCAATTAGCTCCCAGGGCTGGGCTGACTTCAAACACAGGAGCAGGAAATGTGCTACAATAAATTCAAAGTAAGATCAGATGAACCAGACTTTCAATGAAATGTTGCTTACATCACTTCCAATGAGAGAAATGGAGTTATAAAATATGGGTTTAGTTTTTTTTTCTATCCCAGGTGTTGTTTTAGCTGCAGTTTGGTGGTGGTGGTGAAGGTGAGGAGGAGAACAAAGAAGCTCTGGAAAACCTCCAGGTTTTGGGGAATTCATGTCTGATACAGATGTTGCACCTGAATAATCCCTGAGAAGCAGCAGTTGTGGATGTAGGGGATTCATCCTCAAAATGCTTTCAGGGCTGAATATCCCAGAACTGCAGGATCCCAGAATGGTTTGGGTTGGAAAGGACCTTAAAGCCCATCCAGTGCCACCCCTGCCATGGCAGGGACACCTCCCACTGTCCCAGGCTGCTCCAAGCCCCAATGTCCAGCCTGGCCTTGGGCACGACCTCCCCTCTGCCCCTGCCTCCAGAAATGCTCTGACTCACTGGAACTCCTCAAGGGATGTTTTTTCTCTTGTCTGCCTTGACCATGGCTGCTCTTAGAGTTCCTTGATGTGGTTGGGCTTTTCATTTCTTTGGGGTTTTGGTTTGGTTTAATTTGATTGGTTCTTTTCAATCCTGGTCACTTGGCTGTCATGGGCTGAGCTGTCTCTGACTCCATTCTGCCTTTTAGCTCCCAGGAGCTGTCCACTCACTAAAACTTCATTTCCTTGCCTGACAAACACCCCAGAGATGCTTCTTTCCCACCTGGAATGGCACTGGGAGGTTTTTGTTGCAATTCAACCCATTCAGCACCTGTAGCTCATCAGGGGCTGGAAAGGAAACAGCTTTTTTCAACTCTAGTTTCCCCTTACAGACAATTGAGTGATTTTATGGCACCTAAAAAAGGAGTTAAAGGTAAGAACAGAAAGTTAAATATGTCCAAGACATCACTGACCTAAACCTGTGGCTCCTAAAGGACATGGTTTACAGAGCCAATTGTGGAGCAAAAATAAAACCAGCTGGTCAGGAAACCTTCATGGAATCAATAAGGTTGGAAAAGCCCTGTAAGATCAATCCAACCATTAATCCAGCACTGCAGGTCACCCCTAACCCACACCCCCAACACCACTCTACACATTTGTTTTCCATTTCCAGGGATGGCACACCCTGGACAGCCTGTTCCAAAGGGCAGCAGAATATTCCTCATGGCAGCAGCTTTCCTAAGGATTTCCTCTGAAGTCCAGTGCTGGTGCAGCTTCTTCCAGTTCAGAGCCCAGAAACATCATCTTCCTCCAAAAAAGCTTTGTCTGAGAGGGGAGGAGCCTTTGCAAATGGTCCTGGGGGCAGTTTTGGGTGCCACAAACTCAGAAAGGACTAAAGCTGTTGGAGAGAGACCAAAGGAGGGAAAGGAAGAGGGTGAAGGGTGTGGAGGGTCCCTAGGAGGGGAAGCTGAGGGCATTTGGAATGTTCAGCTGGAGCAGAGGGGACTGAGGGGAGACTCCTCAGGGGCTGCAGCTCCTCCCAAGGGGCAGCTCCAATCTCAGCCCTGGGACAGGGCCAGCAGCCAGGGAAGGGCTGGAGCTGGGCCAGGGCAGGCTCAGGCTGCAGAGCAGGGCAAGGTTCTTCCCCCAGAGGTGCTGGCACTGCCCAGGCTCCCCAGGGAATGGGCACGGCCCCGAGGCTGCCAGAGCTCCAGGGGTGCCCAGGGTGGGATGTTGGGGGGTCTGGGCAAGGCCTGGGGCTGGATGATCCTGGTGGGATTCTTCCAGCTCAGGATATTCCATAACTCTATAAAAATATTCTACAAGTGCCTCTGGGTTTTTACTCCCTGAAGAATCCCTGGCTTTATCCCATTTTGCATTCCAGGAGCTCTGCCCAGGGGGGTTTGCAGAGGTGGAGGGTCCAGCAGAGATTCCATGGAATCAGCAGCACCATGATCTGGGATAGGATGGAAAGGGAGAGACAAATGGCATTAAAGGCAGGAGTGCAGTAAGAGGATAGAGGGCTTTGAGAATTAGTTATTTGAGTCTTTTTAACCCAAATCTCCAGTCTAATAAAGAAAATTCTTTCCACATGATGCCTGGTAAAGTCCTGGAACAGAAGGTTTGGGCAGCCTGAGCTCAGCAGAGGACACGACTTCCTAAATCCAGCAGCTGGACACAAGGGGGATGGTGGAACCAGGGTCTCCTCCTGTTGTGCACATCCCCAGGACCCCCTGCTCAGCACAGGGTGGGAATTGTTCAGTTCCTGCCACCTCCACGGGCACAGGAAAAGGGGACACCCGGCTGAGACCAGGAATTCATTCCCAGAGTGGATGAAGGAGGACAGCACTTCTGGATCATCGTACACAATAAGAAGGAAGGGGCTGCTGGGGTTGGACTTGATGGTCTTGAAGGTCTTTTCCAACTTTAATCATTCTCTGATTCCTTGGTAACACCCAGATCTCCAGCTGGATTCACCCTGTGCTGAGCCAGTCCTTGTTTGGAATTGTCTCAGTCATGGCAAGGAAACCCCTTCAGCCACTCCCCTGAATGTGGGCACACCTGGAACGTGTGCCACGGAGTCACAGAGTCCTGGAGTATCCTGAACTGGGAGGGACCCACAAAGATCATCCAGCCCAGCCCTGCCCTGCCCAGACCCCCAACATCCCACCCTGGGCACCCCTGGCAGCGCTGTCCAAACGCTCCTGGAGCTCTGGCAGCCTCGGGGCCGTGCCCATTCCCTGGGGAGCCTGGGCAGTGCCAGCACCTCTGGGGGAAGAACCTTGCCCTGCTCTGCAGCCTGAGCCTGCCCTGGCCCAGCTCCAGCCCTGCCCTGGCTGCTGGCCCTGTCCCAGGGCTGAGATCAGAGCTGCCCCTGGGGAGGAGCTGCAGCCCCTGGTGAGGTCTGGGCTCAGCTCAGCTCTGCTCCTGTCTAATATTCCAAGTCCCTCAGCCTCTCCTCATTCAGCTTCTCCTCCATGCCCTTCCCTCGTGTCCTCCTTTAGACTCTTTCCAATGGTTTAGGTATTTTTGGATATTGTGGTGCCCAAAACTTCCCCCAGCACTGGAATTTCATTGAACGAGATCATGAAAATGCAGTGCCACAACAGCACTGGAGTCTTCCATGAACTATTCCCTATGTCTCCTAAAAAAACCCAGTGTGGGAAATCTCCAGGAAAATTATAGACTGGACTATCTTGTGCTTTTTAGCAGCTTGAAGCAAACCGTGTGTGCATGGAACAGCTTGGGAGGGAGCCCACAGGGACTCAGAACTCCATTCCAAAGGCCTCCCTGATTCCCAGCTCTCCCACTTTCTCCAACATTGCTCTGTGGCCATGTCCCCCCACAGGCAGTGGCAGTGCTTGTGCCATTCCTGACCCAGTTCCCAAGTTCTCTGACTTCCCAACCTGCTGATGGAAATCCCGGTGTTTTCCCGGTTTCTCCAGCCTGTGAAGGGCTGCAGTGTCCCCAGGCACTGACCTCGCTCCCCAGGGGTCACTTCAGCTGCTCTGGGCTTTGTGGGGCTCTGGCAGCTTTAATTTCCTGGGAGTTCAGGGTGAGGGGAGGGCTGGCTTTAGCCTTAGCAATAAAGAGCAGACCCAGAGCCTGTTGAATTAAAGGCTAAGCAGCAGCTTCTCTAATCAGTCCGTGGATTCCCTGGGATCTTCCCTCATTTAGGGAGTGATTTTTCCCTTTAGCTCACTGCCTGCTGTCAATTAATCCCCCTCTGCCCAAGTCCTGTCAGCATCTGGCCCAAAGTTCTGGTGACTCCGAGACCTCCTAATCCGACATTTGCCAGCTGCTCCATCCCTGTGCTCTTTTGTGCATCCCAGTAATAACCTGAATCACCCCCAAATGTTTGTGCTGCCAGCTGGGATGCTTTGCTCCCCCCAGCACGGGTGCCTGGTGGGAGGCAGGATTTGGGGAGGGAGGCACTGGCACTGCCAGGACCATCATATCCCAGTTTAGTGGTCTCCCATGTGAGGGAGTGACTGGGGTGCCAGGGGACACCTCAGGGAGTTCTGGGATGCCCAGGATGGTGTGAGGAGGTCCAGAAGTGTCACACATCATCCTGAGCATCAGCTCATCAGAGCAGTGTGGCCAGGCTTGGGATTCCCAATCCATAACAGGTTCAAAAACAGGCCCAGGTTTGGGATTCCCAACACACACTACGTTCAAAAAGAGCCCCCAGATTGGGGCCTGAGAAATTCTGGGCATTAAAAGATCCTCAGCCAGCCTGGAGGGACGTGTGGGACTGCAGAACCAGGGCTCTGCATCCTGGAATATGCTGGAATAGGCTCTGATCCTCAGGATTAGGACAGAGCCTTCCTCAGCATGGCAGCATCACAGCTTTCCATGGAGACCCCGCCTGTGCACAATATTCCAAGCTGGACATTCCTGGGGCAGTGTGAGGATGTTTGTAGTTTGTGATATTCCCTCTTCTGGCTCTGCCAGCACCAGCACCCCCCTTCTCCCGGGATTCCTGGTCTCCTTTCCCTGTTTAAAAGGGCAGCTGGGATTTCCCTTGGCTGATAAACAGGCTGATAATTTCCCTCCCCTCTGTTTGCTCGGTAGCTGAGTCCTCTGAGGAAGCAGTGGAACAGAATTTATCCAGTGATGATCATGGCAAAGAGCCATTCCAGGGCCATTATCCCTTGGGTGGAGGAGAACAGAACACCCATGGGAATGAAAACCTTGGAGGAGATGCTGGAGAACAGGAGGTGCCATCCTCAGAGCCAGGAGTGGCTGGATTAAGTGAAACATGGATTAAGACTGGGATAAGCAGAGTGTTTTTCAGCATTCCTGATTCCTGAGGACAGCGTGGCTGGAAGATCCAGATGATCCTGACATTCTGCAGCTTCTGCTCCTCAGGAGAATTTCATTTAAATGCTATAAAATCACTTCCACCACCTTGGATACACCCACTAGGGCTTGGAAAAGTTTATCTTCCTTGGACACCATTTGAAATGCCTCCTGCTCCATGAGGGAGCTACAGATTCCAGAGAATATCTAAGATCAGGCAGTCTCTTTTACTGAGCTGTGTCCTTATCTTGCCTGAACTACAGGGACTCACAGAACACAATGCCTGGAACCTCCTACAAGGAATATGAACATGTCCAGTCTGATTTCCTGGTCCTAAACTCAACCCTTTTCTTCAGTTTCTAAAATAACCAAATCCATAGGGATAAAGCAGTATGGTTAAATAAACAAATTGCTTTTTTTTTTTTACTGGTTTTCAGTTCAGCTCTCACTTGCTAGTGGTGTTCCCAGGGGTCTGGAGAATGAGGAAATGATTGGGGTTGTTTTGGAAAAAGAAGAGCAGCTCCTGTAGTATTGGAAACCCCTTTGTTTCCCTTCTTGGCAGGGCAGATTAATAATTCAGCTTCTCCTGGGTGAGTTTCAGGGCTGCTGCCTCAGCAGAGCCCTGCAGGTGCTGGGAATTCATGTGCTGGAGGGGAAGTGCTGGAGTGGACACAGCCAGGTCCTGTCTCACCAGCTCCATTAGATGAACCAAGTCAATCAAAAGGCTGCAGGAGATCGATGCCCCTGGCAGGAGAGGTGGCACTGGTTTGGAACATGATCCATCATTCCTGAGGGATGGGATTGAGAGGGACTCCAGGAGATGTGTGTCCTCCCGGGACATGTCCTGTATGTGAGCAGAGAGCACTGAGAGGGAATCACAGCCAGGATTCCCAATTCTGGCTCTTCCCTGTCCCAGCCCTGGGGGGCAGCAGGAGCAGGGCAGGGCCCGTCCCCTGGGCTGGCCCTGCTGGGGCACCTCCAGTGCTGGGGCAGCTCTGGGACCCTCCTGACAAGAGAGCCCTGGAGGGGCTGCAGCGTGTCCAGGGCAGGGAACGGAGCTGGGGAAGGGGCTGGAGCCCCAGGAGCGGCTGAGGGAGCTGGGAAAGGGGCTCAGCCTGGAGAAAAGGAGGCTCAGGGAGCCCTTCTGGCTCTGCACAACTCCCTGCCAGGAGGGGACAGCCGGGGAGGGTCGGGCTCTGCTCCCAGGGAACAGGGACAGGAGCAGAGGGAACGGCCTCAGGCTGGGCCAGGGGAGGTTTAAATTGGATATCAGAGAAAATTTCTTCATGGAAAAGGTGGTCAGACACTGGAACAGGCTGCCCAGGGCATGGTGGAGTCCCCATCTCTGGAGGTGTTCCAAAAAATAGGAAAATGTGGTACTTTGTGATGTGCTTTAATAGGCATGGTGCTGTTTGGATTGGGCTGGATAATGTTGACCTTTATGTGCTTCAACATTAAGAGTTCTATGATTCTGCCACACCTGAAGCCCTGAGGTTTCTTTCTCCTGGTGTGTTGGCCCTCGTTGTGGCCAGCCCAACTTTTCCCACCATTCCCTGGATGCAGCTGCCTGGTGGTGCCAGAAGAGTGACAGGGAGATGAAAAGCCAGGCAGTGGGGTTCTGACATCCTGAGTGGTGGAACCACACTGGGGTTGATGCTTGGTCCTGGGCCTCAGGACTGGTGAAGTTTCCAGCTGATAACTCAGCCCAGCTCAGCTCTCCCTTCAAAAAAAACCCATTTTCCTGCCTGGCCATCCTTCTCTTGGATAATTCTCCAGAAGTGCAGTGCAGGATGGATTGGGAGTGGTGTTGGTTAAGCTCATGGGACCCCACAACCCTCCCAGTACCCCCAGACCTGCAACCCCCCAAATCCCAGGACTCTCAAAGCCCCCAAATTCCAGCACCTCCAGAGTCCCCACCCCTCCAAGTTCTGGGAGTCCCCCAAGAGCTGGGACCCACAAAAACTCCTGGGACCCCCCAAACCCTGACAAACCTCCCAGTATGCCCCAATCCAGGGACTCCTCAAATTTCAGGACCACCCCCCCAAACCTCCCAGCCCCCTCCATCACTCTGTAATTTGCTAAAATGTCACTGCTTATGGAAAAAAAATCCACTGGTGCACTCAACATCCCTTGTTTTTCTGTCTCCTCAGCCTCTCCAGGCTGTTCCTGTGATTCTCCTGGATGCACTGGGAATGTTGGCTGTTCCAGGTACCTTTGGTGTCTGGGAGGATGCAGAGGAGGGAGGAAGATGGAGGTACAACCCCTGTGTAGGATAAAAACATTTTGTGCAGGATGAGCACCCGGAGCCGTGCCAGGCTTTTCTGAAGGTGAATTTAAAAGCTCCTCCTCTAAAATGGGATTGATTTGTTGGCTGGGTCATCCCTGGAGAATGTTCAGTGGAAGAGAGGGAAGCAGTTTGATGTTAAAAAATTTAGTGTGGGTGTGATGGGAACTGGGGTCAATCAGAGCTTGCAGATGGATCTGTCTGAACCATCTCCTGCAAACAAACAGGCCCCAAACACCACCAGAGTGAAGGAAAAAGCCCTCAAACAATGAATGTTTTAAAACCAGAGTGAGACAGAACAAAAGAGGGAACATTTGGAACAAATCTCCCTCTTCTCCTCTGTGGTTTTTTTTGTTTCAGATTTGCTCTCACACCAGAAGGCTTTGAGGCCTGCATGTAAACAAACCCCGCTTTGTGTTGCCTGATCCCAAGGAAAAGTTTTCCTTTCTGGATGTGAACCTGTGCCTGCTGCTGTTCTTGGAACTTCCTGTCCCTGGATGGACAAACCAGCCAATCCCAGAATCATGGAATTGCTAAGGATGGAAAAGACCTTTAAGATAATCCAGTGTAACCCCTTAACCCACTGGTGTCTTTCCTTTTCTTCCATTCGTGTTCCAATGCTCCACATTGTGTTCCTACAAACTCTGGGGAATTCTGCACATCATTTCCAGACTCTTCGGAGACAAAATTTATTTCTGCAGGTTCTGAACTTTCCACTTGATGGATGGAGGATTCTCCTTGGAGAAATGACCAATCACTGCCCCATTTCTCCTAAGGTGGAGATTTTCTGTCTATTCATCACTTTTCCTTACACAGATGTCATTTCACACCTCTCATTATCTCTTCCATGTTTTGTTGCCATTTTATAAAAGTCTTTCTGAGACCTGGGTCAGGATTGCAAACAATATTCCAGAAGGAAGGTGTTGTGGATTCACACAGGAGAACGAGGTGGTTCTGTGTTGTTCTCCATGCATTTCTTAGCAGGATCTCCTTTTTTTTCTGGTTAAAAATTGGGGAATTTTTTGATTCTCCTCTTGAAGTATTCTTCAATCTTCAGTCTTCATTGCTCAGTGCAATTATTTATTTCATGGAATCAGAATAATGGAATAGTTTGGGTTGGGAGGGACCTTGAAGTTCATCCAGTGCCATGGCAGGGACACCTCCCACTGTCCCAGGCTGCTCCAGCCCCAATGTCCA
>NC_031784.1:12835851-12844584 GCF_001522545.3 Parus major
AGTGGGAGGTGTCCCTGCCATGGCAGGGGTGGCACTGGGTGGGATTTAAGACCCTTCCAACCCAAACCATTCCATGACTCTCTGAACTCATGATCACCAGGATTTTTCCTGAATTTAGAGAGATAACTGGATTTTGTGCTGATTTTCTGCCATGTGGGAATGCTCTGAATGCTCCCATGGCACCACGGCCTCCTCCAAGCCTTGCCTTTAAAATTCTCTGTGGACTTATCCAGCCTGCTGCTCCTTGGAATATGAGCTGCTCTTTTGTCCATGGGGAGCTGAATCCACCTCATCCACAGCCACACCTCTGAATTTGGGGGAATCTGGAATGCAGGCATCACTTTTCAAATAAAGAATTGTGTTTGCTCAGAATTTAGGTCCAAGAACTTGGATAATGCAGCACCAGGAGTGGCCTGTGGGGAATCTTTGAAGAAAGGACCAAGCCTTCAAAGATTTTATTTCTTTTTTGGTAGAATAAAACTCTACAATGCCCTTCCTGCCACAGTATTTTAAACTCAAGTGAGGCATCCCCTGGAATATTCAGATTATTTGGGGTAGATTATTTTAATGAATTTATCTGTGTGTTCATGCATCTCAAAAGCACCTCCAGAAAGCCTCAGACATGGGGAAATGCCATTAAATTAGCAGTTAAATGTTTGGACACTGAGTTTCTTAATATTGTTTAGTCAAGCATATCCTGGAGACTGTGGCCAGGGCTTTAATCTGCAGCACACAGCAGCTCCTGAGGGATTAGCAGCAGCCCTGATATGGTAATATTGGGAAAAATGGATGATCCAATTAAGTTCAGCTAAAGCATGGCAGGATCTAAGATCCATATGTTGGTTTATCCTTATGGGTTGTGTATTAGGCTGGAATTGCTCAGCAGGCTGTGCTCAGAATCGCTGCATTCTGAGGTTTCATCTCAGCTGGAGAGAGAGAAAAATGAGGCTTTTGTCATTTCCCTTGTCATTCCCTCACCCCCAGGGCAATTTTCCAAGAAGAGAAGCATCTTTCATTGAAACTGTGACCAACTCTTTTTATTTGCTGCTGCCCAGTGAAGCAAAAGTTTCTCTCTGTGATTCCTGATCCAAAGGACAGCTGAGGATGGGGAATTCTTTCCAGCAGCAGGTGGGAAAGGTTCTTGGCAACTTGGGTCACTCCACTGAAGGGAGCACAGACTTTCCTGGGACTCTGGAGTCACCTGGGCTCCAGGTGGAACTGCAGGACTGAGCTGCTCATGGCCAGGACACATGGAAACATCTGGGTAGATAAAGAAATTGGGAAGAAAAGTGAAGGATTACAGATCCCTGAGAAATTCTTTAACGTTCAGGTGCTTAAATTGAAATTCTAAAATACACATTTTATTTGCATTTTAATTGCGAGCTCTTGGCTAATGTGCAGTTTATCCCAGTGGCTGGGATGGTGGAATGACTGGAATCATGTCCTGAGGGCATTTAAAAATGGGAATGAGGGAAGAATGGGGCCATTTCCTTAATCCACAGATTCCCATCATTTGCATCCAGCACTGCAGGGCAGGGAACATTCCTGGTTTTCATGGAGTCATGGCTCCATCCGCCTGGAACGTGAGATTTTCACAGGAATATCAAGATCTCCAGCCAGGAAGAGCTGCAGTCTCAGGCTCCATAAGATGTCTGTGACTCTCTCCTTTTCCTTCCTGAATAAATCAACAATTCCATTTGGGATTGGATGGAATAGTTCACACCAAATGGAACAATGTATTTGGTTTAGCAACAAAAACAATATTCCAGCATGATCCAAGAAAAATGGGCTTTTTTCCACTTGATTTTTCAATTTTGTTGCCAAACTGAAAAATCAGCTCTTCCCCCAGACCAATAACAGGGAGCTCTGTTTTCCTGCACAGAACAGCAGATCCCTGATGCTCCACACAGGAATATTTCCTGGCAGCATCATTTGTTGTAAGGCTGAAAAGATGCTCTGATCCAAAAAAAAAAGTAGAGCAGACTCCAGCCTTCCCTTCCCAGGAGCAATTCCAAGAGGCAGCAGCAGCAGGAGCTCCTTTCCCTGCCTTGGAATCTTCAAAACATCCTAAGGAAAAGGTGTTTTATCCCCATTTTTGGCTCACAAGCTTTTAAAACGAAATAATTTTCCCATCAGGAGCTCTGGAAAAGGAGTTTGAAACACAAAAATGGGAAAGGAGCATCCTCTAAGCACTGTGGAGCTGTGGGGAACAACTGAGAGGTCTGATCCCATGGAGCAGGGATTCCTATGGAAAAAGGGACCAGTGCTGAAGGAAACACTCCATGGGCTCTGGATCATCCAGGATCTGCTTCCCAGCGCCTTTGGAATTTTCCTTTGGTGGAAAGGAAAGCTCTAGGCTCTGGTTATCCATGGTGACAGCCAAGATCTTGCTGGCCATTCCCACGTTCCCTTTGGCCCTGCACTTGGAGCTGTGGTGGGATGGGAATGCTGTGGAAAGCCTCACATGTACCTGGTGGGAGAAGGATTCCAGCAGGGGTGCAGCCACTCCAGAAAAAACACCCTGGAAGTGCTTCTTTTGTTTTGGGGATGCTGCAAGTGGGCAACAAATCCCTTTTGTGCTGCTGCTCCCAATTCTGGATGAGTTGGGATTCCGAGCATAAAATTAGGGATGCAGCAGAAATTAAAACTTGGCCTGAGACATAATGGAAAGAAACATTCCACACTGGGACAGGCAGGAGCTGACAGGGGATGGAAAAATCTCCAGGTTCCTCCTCAAGGTGACTCCAGGTTCCCCCTTGAAGGATCTCCAGGTTCCTCCTCAAGGTGACTCCTTGGTCCTCCCCAAAGTATTTCCAGGCTCCTCCTTGAGGCATCTCCAGGTTGCTCCTGGAGGCCTTGAAACAGTGGGAATTTTTGGAATAAACCAACCAATGCAGCTTGGAGGTGACAAAGCACTGCTCACCCTGAAGGAAAACTGGGTTTTCCTGGAAATCAGGAATCTTTGTGGGAGTCAGGACCTTTATAACCCAACTGGGAGCTCAGCTGATTGTGGAAAATCCTGGTTTATACAAACCCTGTGCAGGGAAGATCTGGACAGAAGGGATTTGGGTGGTCCAGCCCATCTTTGTGATAAAGGCAGGAGCCAACGGTGGGACCCCCATCCTACTCTTCAGATTCCATGGAGAGAAATAGTTTTCCTGGGAAAATCTCCAGTTCTGCCATGGCTTAATCCCAGCTGGAAATTCAGTACCATGGAGCTGATCCATCACAGACACCCCATGGCAGGAGGAGGAGCAGGAGAAGCTGAAAGATTCTGAAATAAGAACGGTTTAGTAATTGTAGCAAAATAAAATATAATATTATTAACACTAATCAGAGTAATAATAAATGTGATAATAATAATAATAGTAATTAAAAATACATATAAAATCCAAGAGAAAAATATTATTCCTGATGCAATTGCTGCTCAATGCTCTACCAGTCCCTGAGAGTGACCAGTGACTCCCAGTCCCTCCCCACAGTTTATACCCCAAGAATGACAGACCATAATTTGGAATCCCCTCTGACCAGTCTTTCCCATTGCTTTTTGTGCCCCTCCCTGCTGGCAGAGCCTGGGATCCTGAAAATTCCTGGATCTGGAGCGAGCACAGTTTGGCATCAACCACAACCATTGGTGTTTTATCAATGTCATCCTCGCATGAAATCCCAAACCCAGCCCTGCTCCAGGATACAATGAGCTCGATCCCAGCTGAATCCAGGACAATTCCTTCCTCAGCCTCCTGCTGGAGAGGAAAACCATCCCATTTTGGAAAGGCTGAGAACTCTTCAAACATGGGGCAGGTTTGCAGACCTCCAACCTTCTCCTGCTTCTTCTGAGCTGTTCTCTGAGAAACTCCAGAGGTTCTGGGCTGTTCCCAGTAACTCCACACAGTTCTGGCTTGTTCCCTGTAATTCCAAAGGTTCAGGATGTCCCAGCAGTGCTCAGAGCACAGACTGCTGCACCCAAGGTCCTGCAGAGCAAGGGGAACCCAGCAGGAATTGCAGGTGTCTGATAAGGGGAATTGATAAACCTGGAGAGGAGAAGCTGCTCCAGGGACACCTCAGAGCCCCTTCCAGGGCCTAAAGGGGCTCCAGGAGAGCTGGAGAGGGGACTGGGGACAAGGGATGGAGGGACAGGACACAGGGAATGGCTCCCAGTGTCAGAGGGCAGGGATGGATGGGATATTGGGCAGGAATTGTTCCCTGGCAGGGTGGGCAGGCCCTGGCACAGGGTGCCCAGAGCAGCTGGGGCTGCCCCTGGATCCCTGGCAGTGCCCAAGGCCAGGCTGGACATTGGGGCTTGGAGCAGCCTGGGACAGTGGGAGGTGTCCCTGCCATGGCAGGGGTGGGAATGGATGGGCTTTAAGGTCCCTTCCCACCCAAACAATCGTGGAATTCTGTGATGTTTGTCCTCCTCAGAGCTCACAGGGTGCTGGTCTTACTTGTAAGATTCCAAGATCACCCCTTGCTTTTGGGTTCTTTTCCTTCAGTAGGAGCCTCCAGCCACTCATTCCCAACTTTTAGCAATTAATCTTTTTTCCCTTAGCTTTATAAGTATGCACATCTCCTTCCAGAAACCAGTCCTGCTCTTCCCTGTTTCTCCAATATGTTAAATTGACATTTTAAATGTCAACCCTTTTCTTCCCAAGATGCTCCCAGCCCCTTTCATCTCCCGTGCAAACAATAACCCCATGTTTCATCCCATTATTTCAGCTTGCAATAAAAATATTGACAATTCCCAGACCCAGGGCAGGTGTTCCCAGTTTCCCACCTGGCCCAGAGCTCCACACTAATGGGGAGCTGTTGATGAGTGGCTGCTGGGAGCAGCTTTGAAACTCCTCAGCAGAGCTTTCACCTCGCCTGTGTTTGCTCAGTTTCCTGACAAGAGTGACAGAAATCTTCCCAAAAATCCGATCCATGCACTTCTCCTCAGAGCCTGTGGCTCTGCCAGGGATGGAAATGGCTCTGCTTTGACAGAATTTGTTCTTTACAAATCTGTTGGTTGTTCTTTTCTCTTGTCGTGTTCTGCATGTACAGAACTGGGGTGTTTAGTGTTTGGATCTGGGGAGAAGTTCATCATTCTCTGATTTATCTTTCTTCCTTGTGCCTGTAATTTTTCATCCTTGTGGAAAACATCACCCTACTCTTAAAAACATGTACAGAACTCTGCTGAGGTTGGAGAACCAGCTGGAGCAGAGGGAATTCCTTTTGGACAGGATCATTTGAGAGCATTTATGAACAATCCACTGATAATGAACATTCTTGTGGGTGATCCCAATTAATCCTGTTGCTAACTGAAGCTTTCTCTCCCTTTGGCTGCTGCTTCCCAAGGCCTGTTCCTGAAGCACTTGAAATTTTTCATCTCCCAGCTCCTGATCCCCCTTCCCCATAACATTTGTGTCTCAATCCCTGTTTTTCTCTCTGATAATCTGTTTGATTTCACAATATTCTCCTCAGCAATGACTTGTTTTTCCCTTTTTTTAAAAAAAAAATAAAAATGTTTTCCCTGTTACTAGTTTAACCAAGCTGGTCATTCCTGGTTCTCCATTTCTTTCCAGGCAGAGATTTCCCTTCCACCCTTGCTCTCAGTTGATTTAAGAAGCCTTTATTCCCCCTGAGCTCCCTGTCCTGTTCCAGGGCTTTGATTAGGAGCACAGAGCAGCTCCCTGAAGTTCCCAGGGTCTGTTTCCCAAAACCTCCATCTTCACTTTGCTTTCTTCCTTGCTCATTTCAGGATCTTAATCCTTGATCACATTTTGAGAGGAGTTCTCTCCCTCTTTCCTTGTTAGGATCAAACATGGTCCCAGTGTCCTTCCTGTGGCTTTTCCTGTATCTCAATGGAATTATTTTACATTAAAATAACCTCTGGAGAATTGAGACCCTGCTGCAGCCCTTGCCCAGCTTTTATCAGGATGTTTTAAGCCCCCTTAAAACACCAAATTCAGGTTTTTGGGGGTTTCTTTTTGTGGTGTGGAGGAACAGAGAATTTTCTACTCCAATCTCTCTGTGAGGGGAGTGTGGAGGTGCAAAGTGAGGCCTCACAAAGGCCTCACATTTGCTTTTGCACTTGGAGGTTTTTAATATTCCTGCACTTTTCCACCTTCTGGGTTCCTCTCCAGCCTCATGGCATCACTAATTCCTTTTCCCATCTGTGTGACTTTAAAAAAAAAAGTGACTTTCCAAAATTAAATCATATTTTTGGGCACCACTTGAGACTCGGAGTTCCTTCTATTCATTCCTTTTGATCTGCTATAAAGATGTTTATCAGGCTGTCCTCTCCTGTTGCTCCAGTCCTGGTCTGTGTCCAGTTTTCCATCCCCCAGGAAGGTTCCTGGCAGAGTCTCAGAGGGATGAACACTTTTGGAATCCTTGTATCCCAGCCTGTTTTCCCACCTGGCTCCACAGGGATGCCGAGGTCCCTCCTGGATAAATA
Organism: Parus major; assembly: GCF_001522545.3. Taxonomy (NCBI): domain Eukaryota; kingdom Metazoa; phylum Chordata; class Aves; order Passeriformes; family Paridae; genus Parus; species Parus major. The sequence continues at coordinate 12,842,285 of NC_031784.1, forward strand.
TCAGCCTTTCCCAAGCCTCCTGCTCCCTTGGGAGGGACATTGTCCAGAGGGCACATCTGGAGCAGCTGTTTGCAATTCCTGCTGTGGAAACCTGTGGGACTCCTTGAAGGACAGTGAGGCTCTTCCTTTGAGGATTGGCTTTCAAAGGCAAAAACCTGGAGCTTGTTCTGCCTCTCCAATTTCCACCTGATGTGTTCAGTCATCTTCAGCTTTTCCAGAGCGTTTCCTTGCTGCTTGTCCCACTGCTGATGTGATTCCAGGCACCCAGGGCAAGCTGAGTCTGTTTAGAGAGTGAAATGTCTGCTCCAAAGGGTTTTCCTGGGGATTCCCACAGCACAGGCTGCAAACACAGGGATCTGCAGGACCATCCCAGGGATAATTTGGTGCTGGGATTCTGCAGTGGGTTTAATCCTGTGGTGATCCAGCATTTCCTGATTTTGGGAAGACGGCTGAGCTCAGCTCCTGGCCCTGGGGGCAGTGGGAATCCTTGCCCAGCACATGGATCCCAAACCCTGCATCCTCTGGGCTCAGCTGGGCTGGAGAACATCGGACACTGGGCTTGGAGCCACGTAAAGGAGCAAATGTGAGCTCAGGAAGGGCTAAAATCAGTGCAGGGTTTGGACCATCAGGTCCACAGGCAGCCAAGTATCTTGGATATTTTAAGGTTATTATGGGAAATGTTTGAAATGTGGAGTTTTTGGGAATTGTCTTCCAAACAACCCAGGAGATTCAGTTTTTAGAGCTTAGAGAACAGCAGGCTGCTTGTCTGGAAATGGATTTTTTCTGTCTCTCAGGTTATTTTTATGCCTTTTCTTTTTATTTTGATGTTATTTTAACACCTAAGCCATCCTGTCTGTCTGTGAATTTGTATCCAGGTCCATGGAGCACCTGGAGTATTGAGGTTCCAGTCCCACACTGGGCTTACAGACATTCCTGATGCCAAAACATTTTTATTACTCAATGTACTTCTGGTTTATTCTATCAAATAAAACACTACCAGGCCAATTATTTTTATTTTATTAACAGAAAAGAGTAGGATTTTTTTAAGATAAAACATTTCTCTCTTGCACCTGAAGTTCTGCCCTTTATTTTTTTTTCTGTAGAATACCTTTGGAATACCTCATGGAATTTGTGAAAACTGGGAGCCAGCTCCCTCAGGAGCTTAATTACTTCCTAGGCCTAATCCTTCACAAGTTTGTTGCTAAAAGTCTTAATTAAACAAGAAATACCTGGAGAAATTTAGCACAGAGAGCTCTAGGGAAGGGAATTTACTCCTCTGGAAAACCTGGAGGTGTTAACTCCCATGTTTTACTCCATACTCAGCGTGCAGCATGGACCTGAGGTGTAAACCTGCACAGGGGGAGTGGAAACAACTGCAAATCCCTGTTAAATCCAGCAGGAATTTTGAGGCTGACTTTGTGGCTTTGTGGAGAAGTCCCTCCCTCCTGAGAGCAGAAGCTCTCGCAGTTTTCTGGGATGTGAGTGTCTTGCATTAGGGAATAAAGAGCTTTTATCCTTCCAGCAGAGCCATGAGGCAGGAAATAAGGAACAGGGGCTCTGTTCTTGACCTCTGCACTTGGAGAGCTCACACCCATCTGATGTGTCTCAAATTCCCTGGTTTTAAACGGAGCAGAGGACGCTGCATTTTCCCCTGAGAAAGCTCTGAAGGAGTGTTTGAGAGCCCCCATTATTCCAACAACCTGGAATTATCCACTTGTGGAGCTGGAGCATTGGAAAAGGCTGAAAACAGAGGATGGGAACGTAATTCCCATTACTCCTGGAAAACTGAGGAATCTTGCAGAGGGCTGTGCTGGATCTGGTTCATGTGCTCAAGGTTTTATTGACTGAAATTTAGGCCAGGAAATAATTTTCCCCTGTTCCCTTTTATTTTCCTGTTTGTTTGGTGTTCTCCTTCCAGGATAAGGTGTTGGAATTACCTCTGCTCTCCCCCCCACCTGCCACCTTTTCCTGGAGGACACAACTGCTTTGTGTCTTTCTCTTGGGTGTGTTCCATGGAGTTGGGAATTCTGTGCTCCCTGGATATCTCTTACCTGATGCCCTGAGGCTGGAGCTGTGCTGGGTTTTCCTGTCCTGTCTTTCCCACTGATCTTTCCCTGTGGATGATGCCCCTGCATATGGAACCAAGGAATGTTGAAACTACAAAATCATGGAGTCATGGAATGGTTTGGGATGGAAGAGACCTTAAAGCTCATCTCTTTCCACACCCCAGCCATGGCAGGGACCCCTCCCACTGTCCCAGGCTGCTCCAAGCCCCAATGTCCAGCCTGGCCTTGGGCACT
>NC_031784.1:12845014-12846875 GCF_001522545.3 Parus major
CTGGAGAAGACCCCAGGGTGACCTCACTGTGGCATTTCAGGACCTGAGGGGAACCTACAGGAAAGAGGAAAGGGAATTTAAACAAGGGATGGAGGGACAGGACACAGGGAATGGCTCCCAGTGCCAGAGGACAGGGATGGATGGGATATTGGGCAGGAATTGTTCCCTGGCAGGGTGGGCAGACCCTGGCACAGGGTGCCCAGAGCAGCTGGGGCTGCCCCTGGATCCCTGGCAGTGCCCAAGGCCAGGCTGGACATTGGGGCTTGGAGCAGCCTGGGACAGTGGGAGGTGTCCCTACCATGGCAGGGGTGGAGCAAATGTCCTTTAAAGGCCTCTCCCACCCAAAGCATTCCATGATTCTGTGCTTTTGGATCCCGCCCTTATCTCTACAAACCAGGCACTTTTGTGTGTCCCTCTTTAACCAATGCTGAAATCATCAGCAATTCCTGAAAACCAGAGCCAAGAAAGCCAAAGAGCTTTTTCCAAGTTCAGGGCAAGCTGTAACCATTCCAGTGGGAATCCAAGTGCCTGAACCTATTTGAACAAGACACGTGGAAAGCACAATGGCCTTTCCTTGGAGGGTAGGGAAAAAGGTGGCAAATCCTTTGCTGGTGAAAATTATTCCCCAAATGCATCAGCTCCTCTAAGTCCTGTTTATCAGCCTCCAGCAGCTCCCAAACCACTTTCACTCTGGGCTCCAGCAGTGAGCTGTGGCTGGGCAGATAAGGCAGGGTGGCTTTTTGTGATGGAGTGGCTGCAAAAGCACTTCCAGCATGGAATCCTCCATGGGATGCAGCTGAATAAAATCCTCCCGAATATTCAGGTAGAAAATTTAGAATTTCACTTTTCTGTGCACTGGGGGTGCTTGTCTGAATGTTCTTGGAGAGCAAAGAGCAACGTGCACCCAACACCTTTACCAGAACTGGGGTTTCCTGCAGGGATGGGAATCGTGGGGATAATTTGCTTTTTAATCAGTGTAAAGATGGCAGGTGACAGATTCCTGGGATTGTCCCACCCAGTGCTTTGTGAAGCTCCTTCCCTGCCCAGTTCTGCCTTCCTGGCCATCGTGGGGGCTCATCCTCATCCCACTTGTAAGGAATGAAATCCCACCAGGATGTGCCTGGAGGATGCAGTTCTTTGAGTGCAGCTGACTTGGCCCAGTCTCACTGGAATTGCTTCCCTCAAATTCACTGGAACCAGGAAAACCCCTGGTGCTTCCAGAGCTCACAGATTCAGGGGAGATCCCACCCATGTGTCAGTCCTGGGAGCTGCTGTGCCAGTCAGCACACAGCTGCTTTTATCCCTGTGTTTTTCAGGGAATGCAAAATTAAGATATAGACTTCATTCCAGAGTTAAGCCAGAGCGGAGAGCGTGCAAATAATCCCTGTCCTAATTAGTCTAATGACTTCAGAGATAGCAGTTTTCCCCAGGAATTTTCACTCTGTTTCTTGGCAAAGTAAATGTGTGGTGAACTCAGATCCTGTGGCTGAGCAGGGACATCCTCAGGAGCTGCTGGGAGAGGGAAAGGAGGGGGATGCACTCCCAAGATTTAACTCCCCCCTCTCCAACAGGTGTGGGAAAGGGATTTAAATCCAGAGAATTTGTGCAGAGGAGGAGGAGACACTAAAACATCACCATTCCTGATGGATCCACAGTGAGTGACAGCTCCCACACAGGTCCCAAATACTTTCCCTGCCCTCCCACCCTGCTCTGCTAATTCCCTGCAGGACACAGGGATTCACCTTCATAAATGTTCCATTTCCAGGTTGTTACTCCTAAAGGCCTCAGCCAGCTCCACTGGGCTGGAATTATGGGATTACATGGAATGGTTTGGGTGGGAAGGGACCTTAAATCCCACCCA
>NC_031784.1:12848310-12860729 GCF_001522545.3 Parus major
GCCCCAGCTGCTCTGGGCACCCTGTGCCAGGGCCTGCCCACCCTGCCAGGGAACAATCCCTGCCCAATATCCCATCCATCCCTGTCCTCTGGCACTGGGAGCCATTCCCTGTGTCCTGTCCCTCCATCCCTTGTCCCCAGTCCCTCTCCACCTTTCTTGTAGGCACTTTCAGGCCCTGGAGCCCCAAAGCAATCCCAGCTCTGTCAGAGTTGCCCAGGTCTCACAATCTCCATCCCCATTTCTGCTGCTGTCCCCAGATCTGTGTCCAGCTCCCACTGGGGCTCAGCATGGAAGCAGCAGCCGGGAGCTGGAAGGTGGAGAGGAGCATCCCTCATCTCCCTGCCCTCAGCCCTGCCCCACTGAGCAGAGCCAGCAGGGCACAGTCAACCACCCCGAATTTATTCCCCTGCACTTTCAAAGGTTGCCAGCAGCAGCCTGGTGCAGTGAAATCATTCCTGACTGGAGCAGATGTGGAACATGCAGCGGGTCAGGAGCTGGGCTGGAGTTTAAAAGCTCCTTTTCACCTCCCAACTCCTGGATTTTTCAAGCAGCACAGGGCAGGCAGCACAAGCCTGCCTGGAGAAGATGCTGCCTCTGCCCTGGTTTGATGTTCCTGGGTGTTTTCCAGCAGAGAGGTGCCAGCAGCAACACCTGCCAGAATTCCCACAAATTGGAGACCACAGCTCAGAGGAGAACATGGATTTACCTGCCAAGGTATCAGCCCCTGCAGGGCTCTTCCCTCTTTCTGAAGGTGTTTGTCTTGTGTTGTGCAGCCTTTTTCCCTCCTGAAACTGCCAGTTTGGGTCTGTCACTGCCAATTTTTCCTCATACAAACAGCCCCTCTTGCCTGCTTGTCTTCCCTGTCTTTCCTGTTTTCCCCTCATTTGGCTGCCTGCTGGATCCATGCACTGGAGACTCCTGCAAGGAAACCCTTCACCATCCCTCCCAATTTAATAATCCCCTGGAACATGGAGAGGATTCTGCCCGGGCAGCCTTGCAGATCTGCTTATGAATAAATTAGCTGTGCTTTGTGGGACTGAACACATCTGCACGCTCTGGGAACATTTGTAATTCCCTTGGAAATGGAATCACGTGCTGGGATGGCAGTGGCTGTTGTCATTATGTTTTGTTTTCCTGTGTTTTATTGAAGAGATGAAGTTTCTGTCACCCTGTTGAAGCTGATGGCTGTGGGAGTCCCTGGGCTTTGGGAAGGTGGTTCCTGGAAAGCTCCATTCCTGCTGGCTCTGCTGCAATCAGCATTCCCTGGCCTTGTCCCCAGCAGGCAGCTGGAGTAGTGAGAGCTCTGGTAACTACGAGCTGTAGTTACTACGAGCTGTAGTTACTGTGAGCTGTAGTTACTATGAGCACTAGTTACTACGAGCTGTAGTTACTATGAGCTGTAGTTACTGTGAGCTGTGGTTACTATGAGCTGTGGTTACTACGAGCTGTAGTTACTGTGAGCTGTAGTTACTACGAGCTGTAGTTACTGTGAGCCATAGTTACTATGAGCTGTAGTTACTGTGAGCTCTAGTTACTACAAGCTGTAGTTACTATGAGCTCTAGTTACTATGAGCTGTAGTTACTAGGAGCTGTAGTTACTACAAGCTGTAGTTACTATGAGCTGTAATTACTATGAGCCGTAGTTACTACGAGCCATAGTTACTATGAGCACTAGTTACTTTGAGCTCTAGTTACTTTGAGCACTAGTTACTATGAGCCATAGTTACTATGAGCTGTAGTTACTATGAGTTATAGTTACTACGAGCCGTAGTTACTTTGAGCACTAGTTACTACAAGCTGTAATTACTACGAGCTGTAGTTACTATGAGCCATAGTTACTATGAGCTCTAGTTACTTTGAGCACCAGTTACTATGAGCCATAGTTACTATGAGCTGTAGTTACTATGAGTTATAGTTACTACGAGCCGTAGTTACTTTGAGCACTAGTTACTACAAGCTGTAATTACTACGAGCTGTAGTTACTATGAGCCATAGTTACTATGAGCTCTAGTTACTTTGAGCACCAGTTACTATGAGCCGTAGTTACTATGAGCCATAGTTACTACGAGCTGTAATTACTATGAGCCGTAGTTACTTTGAGCCATAGTTACTATGAGCCATAGTTACTATGAGCCATAGTTACTATGAGCCGTAGTTACTACGAGCCGTAGTTACTATGAGCCGTAGTTACTATGAGTTATAGTTACTACGAGCCGTAGTTACTGACGGCTGTGGTGTTATAACCCCTCACACTCAGGACGGCCTTTCCCCTCTCTCAGCCTCTCTTTTCCCCGTGGTTTCCCCGCATGTTTTCCCTTTGCACAGCGATCAATCCTCTGGATTTCCTGAGACCTGAGGGTCACCTTGGTGCCAGATCCATCCTGGGGTCTCCTGGCTATCGGTGGCCCCAAAAATGGGGAATTTAAAGATTCCCAGCAATCCTGGGCAGCGAGGCCTCACCAGCTCCAGCCTTCAGGCCCTGTCAGCGACTGTCCCCTGCAAAATGAGCCCCAAAGCGGCAGGAAAGGAGAGTTTCCAGTGACTTTTCCCCCTAAAACACTCTTTGCTTTCTTCCCTGATATCAGGGAGCAGCTTCCTCTGCCCAGCCCTGCTTTGAGACCTGAATTCCCTGGAGTTCCAGGCCAGTGGCCAAACCTGCAGCAAGGATTTGGCTTTATCATGGAATCCCAGAATATCCTGAGCTGGAAGAATCCCACCAGGATCATCCAGTGCAGCTCCAGGCCCTGCCCAGACCTCCAACATCCCACCCTGGGCACCCCTGGCAGCGCTGTCCAAACGCTCCTGGAGCTCTGGCAGCCTCGGGGCCGTGCCCATTCCCTGGGGAGCCTAAATATTAATTAAGAATTTACCTTCCCATAATTTTATGTTCAATCAAACCTATAAACCCCACTGGTTTTTATCTGTTCATGTTCAGAGCACCAACAGCTCCCCAGAAAGGCTGGGGAAAGTTTCAGTGCTCATCAGATCCATGGCAGCTCTAAAAGTGGCACTGCTGGGTGGGATCAGACATCCCTGTGCACGAGAGGCTGGGATAAAGAACACACTCAAGGACCAAGAGCTGGGGCATTCCAGGACTGAGGAGACACTCCCAAGAGTTTGGGGTTTATCAGTCAAATTTTCCACAAAAAATGTGGGGTTTTTCAGTCAAGTGAGGCCCAAAAGTGAAGATAAACCACTTTTCATTTAGCAAGACCTAAAGCACAGGGCTTGGTTAGAAGTGCACATTGAACTGAAAACCCAAAGCTGATTATCAGACGAAAAATGGATGGAAAAGCTCTAAGTTTAGACTGTTTGCCCTTTAAAATAAAAAAGTATTTGTTGAGAGTCACAAAAATCAGCTGCTTCTAGTGGTTCTCATGTCACCTTGAGCACAGCCAGCCCCAGGTGGGCTCCTCAATGTGACATCCAAGGTACAGCCCCGAGCTGGAGGAAAAACCTGTCCATTAAACACAGGCTCATCACATTCCCTCCATACATCATCCCCTGCACAGGTGTCTGGGAGCTACCTGGAGAAGAAAAGATTGGGAGTTTTATCCCTGGCAAACAATGAAAGCAGTAGATCTTGATTTAGGAGGATGAGAAGGCCTAGAAATAAAGAGAAAAGAGGAGTAAATGAAAGTGTAGAAATAATAAATGAAAAAAAAACCCCAAATAACAAAGCAAAGCTCACACCTGTCTGAAAGACAAAGAACAAACACAGCTGGAATTTGTCAATTTTAAAGAAAGAAAAAAGAACACCAAAAACTGCTACCCATATCCAGTTCCAGTTTGGGAATACAGACACAGTAAAAGAAATAATTTCAATTAAAGGAAGCTGTAAGCTGGCAAAAAAATCTGCATTACAAGTGTTAAATCCCTTAAAAATGAGTTAAATCACAAAGTCTGATTCACTATACATCATAAACTTGCTGTCTGAAGGACAGGCAGTGAGGGCACGAAGCAAGGAGAGGACAATTAAATTGTTTAAGATTTTAAGACTTTAATTGGAACAATTCTGAATCCAGGGGTGAAATAGTCCTGGAGAAAAGGCACCAAAGAAAGATGTTGGATATTGGAAAGTCAAAATACTGCCATGGGCAGGGACACCTTCCTCTGCCCCAGGCTGCTCCAAGCCCTGGCCAGCCTGGATCTGGACACTTCCAGGGATCCAGGGACAGCCCCAGCTCCTCTGGGAATTCCATCCCAGCCCCTCCCCACCTTCACAAGGGAGAGTTCTCTCCCAATATCCCATCCATCCCTGCCCTCTGGCAGGGGGAGCCATTCCCTGTGTCCTGTCCCTCCAGGCCTCTGTGAAAAGGTCACTTTGGAAAATGTGAGTGCCAAGGTCCTGCTCCCTCCTTGGATTTCCACAGCTCTTCCAGGAGGGATCCTCAGTAGCCAAAGAAATGCAACATCCTTGGGATAAAGTGGCTGATCCTGACACAAACAGCTGCTTAAGGAATGAGAAAATCACTTCTCAGGGCAGGGATTTCAGGAGTGGACGCTTGTAAATGATCTGGAGAGTCCAGGAAGGGTGAGAGATCCCAGCACTGATGGCATCAAGTGATCCAGGACTGGAAAACTCAGCCCAGCTCAGTCTGTCACCAGTGACTGGATGGGGAAATGTCAGCTGGGCTTTTGGCACAGGTGAACAGGGAATTGTGCAACAGGAGGAGCAGGAGCCTACATTCCAATCCATCCTGGGGGGCTGGAGCTCACAGTTACTGTGCAGGAAATATCCCTGGAGCCAGGGCATCCGAAGGGATTCAGGGTTTGGGAACAGATGGTCCTGAAATATCAACTCAGACAGGATGGGAATAAGGGCTGGAATGTGCTAAGGAAGGAAAAGAGGGCCAGACCAAAGGCAGGGGTAAATCCCTGTGTTCCTGCACCCTGCTCATCCCCTGAGAATGGCTGGAGTGGGGCTGGGAAGGGTCAGGGCTTGGGAAAGTTCTGTGTGTGGGATCAGGAATCTGCAATGAGGAGCACAGGAGAGAATTTCCATCCAGAAATAAAGGATGTGAGGGGGAAAAAAATGCAGATTTTTTTAGATGGATAAGATGGAAATAAGGCAGCAGGATGGGATGCTGGGGACAGACTCAAGTTAAGCAATGGAATCTCCATTGCTGAAGGCTGCAGAGGCCAAAATCCAATGGGAAACTCCAAAAAATAAACAAAGCTGTGAATGAAACAGCCTTTCAAATACTCATTGGATGCAAGGACACCACCTTCCATGGATCCTTCCTGCAATTCCCTGCATCCTACAAGGACACATAGGAGCTGCATTCCTGCTCTTCCTCTGCTGTTATCCTTTGTGTCCAGGACACCCCTCCAAACACAAAGGAAAGGCCTGAGACTGAGGGACAATAATTCCAAATGCCATCATTTCACAGGAGCTGAACCTCTCACCAGCAAGAGCTGCAGATATTTCATTTTCCTCTCCAAAGGCCTTGTTAGATTAAATTATTTTGCAGATATTTGCTCTCTTTTACTGCTCCAAGGGGTTACAAGACTGAATTAAGAGTTATTTATTGGAGAGATAAAAGGGAGAAAAGCTGATTTTTAATGTTAAAATCTCATTTATTGTCTGGATGTGCATAACCAAGAGGAATTATTAAATATGGACATAAAATTGTGGAGTTTGAGCCTAGAGGTGACTCAAAGATTCCTGTGCAGAAGTAGCTAAATGCATAGGATGGAAAACACCTCCCAGCAACTACTTCTCCAATTACTCCCTGAGATTGAAACATCTTTGGAATAAAATCCAGATCTGGGCTGGATGCTGCCTCTTTCACCAGATTTTCACATTCAGTTCCCTTCATATCCTTTTTAAAGTGAGTATTTCCCACATTCCCCATTTTCCTCTCCCTGCTCCTGCCTGTCCATCCATTATGATCCACACTCGTGGATTTTAGATGGATAATCCTGGAATGGCAGTTCTTTGTTTACCCAGCTCATTACCCACCATCCAAATTCTCATAACAAATATTTTCCAAGGAATAATTCCATGAAATATTCATGGATTCTAGAGCTGTTCTACCTTTGTTTGATTTATTAAGCGTGGAAGCTGCACCTTGTGCTTCCATACAAACTCCAGACAGAAGCAGGATACTCTTCCCACACAACCACTCTCCCTTTACCCCAGAGCCACATTAAGTTTGCTTTAAATCCTGTAAATCATAAAAATCCCTGGGGGGATGAATATCCCATTTAACCAGAGATCAAAACCACTTTTTCCTGGAATGCACCCCCTGTGCATGGGAAGTTGTCTGGTTTTATTCTGGCAGAAATCCTTTAAGGATTTTCCCTTCCTTTGCTTCGCTTTCCCCTGGGAGAGGAGATCCCAGGAAATCCGTCACTCTCAGGCTCGGAGGTTTCCTCTGTGTTTTCTTCCTGATTTTCTGCCACTTATCCCATCAAAACAAGAGCAAGATTTGATTTTCACAGGGGGCTGTGAGGAACCCTGAGCTGCTGAGGGAACCAGGCTGGAACTTGCTGAACAACACAGTTTGTAACTTCCTTTGACCCCTTCCTTTCACTTGTCCCAGGATGTCAGGTCCAGGATATCGGGAAAAGCAACTTCACGAGGAGCCCACTCCTCTTCAGGAGAGATTTCAGCAAAAACTGGGGATGTAGAAGGAGTTTTTGGGATGCTGAGTCTCAGATTAAGGAAGGAACATCTCCCTCAAATCAGGGAGCTGCATCACATCCCAACATTTGATGCTTTTCCATAGGTTTTGCTGTTTTCCCTGCTGGTTTCTCCAGCAGCAGCTCCCTCTGCATCCTCTCAGCTGCCAGCTGGGGTTGTGATGGAAATCCCAAAGGAATAGGGATGTCAGCCCAGGAAAAGTGCTCCTGATCCTGCTGGAAAAGTCTCCTCTGTGTGAAGGAGCTCAAAGCCCTCAGAGCTGTTGGATGCTGGAAAGATCCAGTGGGATCAGCCCTCTCCTGATCAAGCCCCAAAAGCAGAAGGCAAAAATTCTGGGAAGGCTGGATTAGGGATAATTTTTGGGGATTTTCTGCCCTCTGAGAAAGGATTTTGTTGCCTTCACAGTTAATTAAATAATGAAGAATTTTACAGTTAATTAAATAATGAAGAATTTTGGGGTGACAAAATGGCCACAATGACAATGACAAAATGACTGATCCCAGGAAGGTTTGGGACACAGGAGCTGGAGGCAGGAAAAGCCTGTGGATACCTCCAGAATAAATGTGACAGCAGAAGATTGGGACATTTATCCCAGAGGGGTGGAAAGCAGCAGCTCTTGGAGGCAGGAATGTTCTCACTCTTAGGAGGGGGATGAGTTTTGTACAGTCAATTCTGCCCATGTGCAGATCCCAAAACACTTGGAAAGAAACACCAGGGAAGAGGAGCTTCCCAAGATCTCCAAGGTTTCCAGAGCCAACAGTGGCCATTCCCAATGTGCCCTCAGTGGAAAAAATGCTCAAGGTTTTAAATGAAAATAACCTGAAGAAAATAATTGGCCACTGAGGCTTCCCAGAATCTTTGGAATCTCCTGGGGAAAATTCTGCACACTCTGGCAGGATGAGCAGAGGAGAGAATCTGAAATTTTAGATTCTTAGGGATGATTTAGGCTCTCACTACAGGGGATTATTATAATATTAATAATGTGCTTAATCCTTTAAAAGATACCTGGGAATGGGAGCTCCAAGGAAGGAAACTCCAGAAATTTGGTGAAGTATTTCATGGGAAAAGGGGGAAGGAAGGCAGGAAGGGAGGAAAGGAGGAAAGGAGGAAAGGAGGAAGGAACCCAAAAACTTACAAAAAAGGGCTGTCAAAAGACCAGGAGAAAAATAAATAATTGGGATAGAAAAAAAACTTGGAGCTGCATTGGGGAATTTCCAGGGACTTGGGAACAAGAAAGGAATCAGATCATGAATGGCAAGTAAATGTGAAAATAAATTATCAGAAGGTCTGGAATGAAATGGAGCTGGAAAATGAAATAAATCCATGGATTTATTAACCTGTATAAATAGGAAAATGAAATAAATCCTTGGATAATCCCACACAGAGTAAATAATGGATGATATGGAGGAAGCTTAAGGATTCTGTGCATCCCTCATTTAAAAAGGGAATTTTATCTTTTGGACAATTATTGATGCAATTAATTTGAGGAGAGACAGGGAGAAAATAGGAGCTGAATCCTCAGCTTTTACCTGGGAGAGGACAGGGAGGAAGAGGGAAATCCTGGAAGAGGAGGAGGAGGGAGGAACTACAACATCTGCCATTAAAAAGGAATAACTGGGAGCTGGGGAAATCCAGATGGGTCAGTCCAAGCTCAGCACTGGAAAAACACTGGAATAAGGAGTGGTTTATAATATCATATTTTATATATATATATTATCTGGAGGATAATGAGGTAATGGGATAAGAGCCCACCTGGATTTGGTGAAAACAATTCCTGTGGGAACAGCCTCATTTCCTCTCCTTGGCATGAGAACTGCTCTGGCTGGGGGGAAAGGGGCAGAGGGGATTTTCCCTGGCTCTGACATTGTCCCACATGGCAGAGCTGCAAATCTGGGAAATCTGGGCTGCACTGGGGGATGAACATCCCTGAAAACCTCACCTGGACAGAGCCTTGGATGATTCCCAGCCCAGTTTGGGGGTGGTGGCAGACAGGGCCCTTTCTGGGGTCAGCAGCTTTGGTTTCAAGCTTTGGAGGTAAAAGGCAGCAAAATCGCCCCAAATCTGGCACTGCAGGCAGTGTCTGGACAGGTGAGATGGATCCTGCTCCAGGAAAACAGAGTGGATTTGTGCTCATTCCCTCCCCTGCAGTTACCAAAGCTTGCAATTATCAACCCAGAGCCCACAATGATCCACCCAGACCTTACCCTGACCTTCCAGAGATGGGCAAAACGCTCCTCCCCACCCCAAATGCTCTGCCCCCTCCCCATGGCCATCTCTGGACTGGGATTTTTCAGCACTCCAGGCAGCAGCATCACCAATGGGAGGGGGTTTGAGCACAGAAAACACATCCAACACCAGGGAGTGTTCAGGGGAAGAGTTCCCAGATTTGGGAACAGGAAAGTTGTGGAGTGAAATAATCACAAAACGTGATGGAATTTGCATTCAGCTCCATGGAAATGTCTATTTTGAGCCCATGAAGCTCACTCACAATGGACTCCTGTATGGCCATTGTTCCCAGCTCCTCCATCCCTGGGATAACTCCTAGATAATCCATCAAATTTTCCTCCTTTGCTCTGAGGCAAATGGATTTCCTGGAAAAACCAGTTGGGAAGGAGCTGCAGGAGTTGTGTAGGAAAAGCCCTACCTGCCACATTCCCTCCAGAACTCCAGTGCTGGAGCTGTCTCACCCTTGTGTGTGCCTCTTTGGGGACACCTCTGTCACCCTGAGATGCCACCTCTCCCCTTGTTCCTGGCAGGAGGCCTTTAAATCTCAGCCTAAAGTGTGTCCTGTGTGCTCTGGGAGGTGATTGACAACCTCAGCACCTCATTAATGTGCCCAAAATGTCCACAAAAATGTGAATTGCACAACTCTTTTTGCTGCTGTCACCTCTGGTGTCTCCTCAGCTTTCCATGGAGTTCACTCCCAGCGTTTCTCAGTAGCTCAGCAGGGAGAGAACAGGAATTGTTTAGGGGTTCTGAGGCAAAAACACTTGGAACTTTTCAAAGTGCTCTGGAGGATGGAATCTGAGCTGAACATGATCCTGATAAATTGGAGGCATGACCCAGAATAAATGCAATCAAATTCCACAGAGATGAAGGCAAACAACTCCGTTTGTTGGGATCCAGGTGAGGCCCCCCTTGCCAGCAGAGCTGAGAATTTTCTCTTCCTCTCCCCACTTCCAACCTGCTCCTTCCTTCCTTGGGATGAGTGTGCTGCCCTCTGAGGTGTGATGCTCGCTGTTTGTGGGGCTGCATCTGAGCCACCTCCAAGGGAAAATTCCTCTTTATTTGTAAAGAGTGAGGTGGGTCCTGCTCAGCTCCTGCTCTGCTCTCTGCAGCGCCCCAGGAGCAGCAGCTCAGCCTCTCCATGGGGGAAGTGATCTGCAGCAGGGGGAAACAAATGAGCTGCCAGGAACAGGCAGCAGAAATCCCAGTGCTGGAGCCAAGGCTGCTGCACATCCATTTGGGAGAAGGCAGAATCAGATGGGGAAGATGGGGAAGAGTTTGTGCAGCACAGCCAAACTCAGAGTTAGAGTCAGGCACAAACTCAAAATGTGCCTTTGTCAAGGATAATCCCAGAATCAGGGCTTGGGTTTGGAGAGACCTTAAATCCCACCCAGTGCCACCCCAGCCATGGCAGGGACACCTCCCACTGTCCCAGGCTGCTCCAGCCCCAATGTCCAGCCTGGCCTTGGGCACTGCCAGGGATCCAGGGGCAGCCCCAGCTGCTCTGGGCACCCTGTGCCAGGGCCTGCCCACCCTGCCAGGGAACAATTCCTGCCCAATATCCCATCCAGCCCTGTCCTCTGGCACTGGGACCCCACTGCCCGTGTGCTGTCACTCCATCTCTTGTAAATGGTCTCCCTCCATCTTGTCAGCCCCTTCAGGTCCTGGAAGGCCACAATGAGGTCACCCCAAAGCTTCTCTTTTGCAGGCTGGAGAATCCCAACCTCCTCAGGGCCTTGCCCAGGTCCCAAAATCTCCATCCCCATTTCTGCCACCATTCCCAGCCCCTTGTCCAGCTCCCACTGGGGCTCAGCATGGAAGCAACAGCCAGGAGCTGGAGGGTGGAGAGGAGATCCCATCTAAAGTCATCCTCTTCCAGCCTGAAGCCATTCCTTGTGTCCTGTCACTCCAGTTCCTCAGGACAGGGTGAAGAGCAGCCAGAAACCTGAACCTGAGCTTGGTGTGCTCCAGCAGCAGGAGGCATTGACAGGTACAAAGTCATCAGCTTAGGGCCATGGCTTTTCCTGTCAATGGAAAAATCAAAACATCAAAATCAAAAAAAATTTGATGTTATGCTGCAAACTTGGAGGAAAATCAGGAAAAAAGATTCCATGTGGAGAAATCGGTAAATGAAAGGAATTGGTAAATTTTCCCTTAAAAAAAGGGGGAGTCGGGGAAAACATTCCAGTCTCTCTCAACATAAGTACACTTAGAAAGAAAAGACTTGATCTGCACCTTGTGTAGGGTGAAACAGCCAAAAATGAACAATAGAAGATCTTTCAGTAATAAAATAAGGAAAAACCTTCAGCTTATCAAGAGAGAGAAGCACAAGGGCAGATGAGGGACAATTAAATGGGGACAGCTGCAGGTGAGATCCTTTTTAATCCATCTGTTAAGAGCTGATCCCTGTGTTCAGTTCAGACTGTGCTTCAGTTCCACTGTTGGATTAATGATCCCCTGAAACTCCTTTCAGCCTTGTATCCCACGATCTGGGCCATTTTTTTTTGGTGGCAGAGGAATTTGTGGCTTAAAAAACCCAAAAACTCAAAGAAAAGAACACTTTGACAAAAACAAGGCAACCTCATCTTGGAGCCTGCTGGAAAGGGAACTTCCAGAAGGTGGGATTAGAATAGGGGAGGATGCAGGAACAGCAAAAGGATGAGTGGAGGCTTGGGAAACAACAACAAGGTTTTTGTTGAGATGAAATCTGGGAACATCATCTTAAGCAAACTGGAGGACAATTGGGTGTGCTCAGAATCTTGACTCTGCTTGTTCAGAATTAAACTTTATTGACATTTATCAAGACAAGACTAATGAAGAAGATTGGGCAGAGGCAGGGCCTGGATTTTGTTTGTTTAATTGTAATTGGTTTTTCCAACAGATAATTAACTGTGGAACTCATTGCTCCAAGACATGGCAAAGCTTGGGAACTTCTCAAGGGGAGTTGGAACAACAGAGAAGTCAACAAGAGTGAGAGGCAGAATGTTTGTTTAGGGGGAATAAATTATTCCTGCTCGTAAATGGAATCAGCCATGGAGCCCTGTGGACAGCAAAGGGGCACTTTGGAAGCTCAGGATTGAAAATTTGCCTGTTCTGGATGTTTATTGTGTGTGGTGGTGGCTGGCAGAGGAGGTCACCAGCTGGATCCATGGCATGGAATCATGGAATCATGGAATGGTCTGGGCGGGAGGGGATCCTACAGCTCATCCCAATCCACCCCTTGGGCACTGCCAGGGATCCAGGGACAGCCCCAGCTGCTCTGGGCACCCTGTGCCAGGGCCTGCCCACCCTGCCAGGGAACAATCCCTGCCCAATATCCCATTTAACCTCCTCTTTCTCAGTTTTAAGCCACTCTGTCCTCTCAGTTGTAGTTGTCTCTTCACAACTCCAGCAGGAATGAAAGCCCTGTCATAGCTGGAACACCTTCAGCTCTTCAGAGCACCAGCCAAGTGCTGATGTTGGGAATGTTTGGGAATTCAGCTCCTGGAGGAATGTCAGGCCAGGCTGGTGCCCCAAACAGCTCAGAGTCTCTGTGAAGCCTCTG
>NC_031784.1:12861694-12864176 GCF_001522545.3 Parus major
GTTCCGAGGGGAGTTAATGACAGTATGGGAGGAACTGGAGGGGAACATATGGAATTTCAAAGCTGCATGGAAAAGGACATCAGTGCTTAATGCTTGAATTCACCACTCAGGATGAACACCTCTCCATGCAGCCAGCCCTGCTTTATCTCTGCCGTATCTCTGTGAAATCCAAGCACAGATCAGCTCCAGCCTGATGGCTCGCGAGGAATTGCTGGGTAGAACCTGATGATAATGAGGAGCTGTGAGATGGGGATGAAACTTCTCCATATATTGAATATTTATTTCAAATTGTAGCCAGCCAAACCAGTGGGCAAGAAAAACAATAAGACACAAACCCTTGTCTTTTCAATACATGAGTTTTATTTTTATTTTAGCTCTTCTTGCCCCGCTAGCAAAGGTCATAAATTATTTAACTGCTGCAGCTCAGCTTTCTCTTTTTTACTGTCTAATAAAATCAGAGAAATATAAATCTATTTCAAGTCCTTTTTTACAAATAATTGAAAGGGGTGACAAGCAAAACAAGAATTGAAACAACAATTCAAGGCAGGGTGGCAGCGAGTTCTGAGCACACCAGGAGGTTTCAGTAAAAAGCTTGTAAGATGCATTTTTGCTTCTTCCTGGCCAAAGATGTCTTGTTGCCTTTTTAAATTTAATAATTTATTGATTCAATGCCTGGATTTTTCATCTCCTGGCTTCTTTCTGCCTATTAAACACATAATTCAGGGGTTACATTATTGTACTTTGGGCTGCCCACATTTCAGGCAAAAAGAGGCACCGAGAACTTTGTGGGAATGAATCAGGTTGTGGAGCTGTGGGATCAGACCCCCTGCCTGGTTTCCCTGGGACTGTTGGGCCTGGAGATTTTAAATAAGCAGCAGGTTTTTTGGGTATAGACTGTTTTGGTTCACACTTGGAATTGCTGCAGGAAAAAAAAGTGGAAAGGTCAAAGAAGAAGTGGAAAAAGGGGGAAATTTAGCACGAGGACAAAGGAGAGGAGCAGTATGGGAAGAGGGGAAATGGGGTATTTAAGGGTTAGAACCTTTCCCATGTAGGAATTTTCCTTTCCAATCCAATCTAAAACTGCCCTGGCACAACTTTTCCCTTTCCCAAGAGGGAAAAACCTGAACTCTTCCTTTACCCCAGGAGGTGGGATCTGTTATTCTCTGTCCCATAGGAAATCAGTGGAACCATAGGATCCTGGGATTTGTAAGGTTGGAAAAGACCAGGAAGATCATCAAGTCCAACCCTTGACCCAGCACCACCATGTTCAGCACTGACCCTCATCCCCAAGTGCCACCTCCACAGCCCTTCCATGGATGATAATCCATCACTGCCCTGGGCAGCTCTGTCAATGTCTGACAACTCTTGCAGTGAAGAAATGTCCCAAAAATCCACCCTGAGGCTCCCCTGGCCCAGCCTGAGGCCGTTCCCTCTGCTCCTGTCCCTGTTCCCTGGGAGCAGAGCCCGACCCTCCCCGGCTGTCCCCTCCTGGCAGGGAGTTGTGCAGAGCCAGAAGGGCCCCCTGAGCCTCCTTTTCTCCAGGCTGAGCCCCTTTCCCAGCTCCCTCAGCCGCTCCTGGGGCTCCAGCCCCTTCCCCAGCTCCGTTCCCTGCCCTGGACACGCTGCAGCCCCTCCAGGGCTCTCCTGTCATGGTCTTGAACCTTTCCAGATTTTCCATTCAGGTTCCTGAGCCAAAAGGCCACAGGGAACAGCCTCTCCCAGCCCCACTCATTTGCCATCCCTGCTCTGCACAAACTCTTCCCAGAAATCTCCACCAAGATTTGCCCTTCCAGCCCTCACCCTCCCAGAATTTCCTCCCATCTCTTTCTCCCAGGACTGATCTCCTTCACTTAAAGACCATAAAGGATCAGGGGTTGGTTTAAGCACACAGGAATAGAGATTTTGGGATATAAATAGATTTCCTCCTTCCACATGAATTCCTGCAGCTCCCTCATCGTTTCTGCCTGAGCAACATTAACGACTCCCATCAGAAACCCCTCCAGAGGATCCCACTGCGGAGCAGGGAGAAGAATTCAAAGGACACCAAGGGCTCCTTTCCACCTTTCCCATCGTCTTTCACAGCTCTGTCTGAGCTGGGAATGAGGTAAAGGGATTTAAAAGGAGGAATTAAAGGTTAAGCAAGTTCCAAGCAGCACAAAGCCTGGTTTAAGGTGGCTGATGAGAGGCTGGGGCAGAAGGGATTTGTGATTCTGTCAGGAGCAAAAGGAAAAATTCAACTCCTCCAGCAAGCTCAGAGGGGGAGTAGAGCTGCTAAAATAGTCCTTAAAATACTGAAAAGGGTTCTGGAATGCCAGGGGCTCCAAAAGTGACAGAAGGGAGCTGAGGGTGGAAGGCAAATGTACTTTTGTGACAAGATTAAACTCGGCTTTAATTGCTGGCTTAGGCAGGAAAAACTCAGCTGCACCCCCAAAAGGGGCAGAGCTCCAAGAACCTCCTGGGACAGGTGGAGCTGGCCACTGAA
>NC_031784.1:12865071-12867647 GCF_001522545.3 Parus major
GTGGGTGCCCTCAGGGACATGTCCAGGGGCCAGCCCTGGTGACACTATCCCCTCTATACATCTCTAGATGTGTGATGTGTGCTCCATAGGGGTGTTTTTGTGCCTCTGGAATTCCATGCTGAGCTTTCCCGCTGCTCAGAGCTGCAGCATCGCCCCTCTCAAACTCTTGGCTCTGCAATGCCCCTAAAATTCCCATTTTTTCATGTGTAAACCTGTGGGGGTGTTAATGTGGTGTTTGTCCTTTCCTGCTCTTTGACCTCCCAAGATTTTTCAGGAATAATTTGGGTCTCAGGAAAGGCTGGTGAATGGAAAAGGGAGGGCACTGATGGTGTAGCAGAGTAAAGGCAGCAAATCCTCAAAGGACTGGGATAAGGATAACGCTGATTTTTCATATTTATGGTTTTCAAGTGAACTCAAAGAAATAAAGGGAGAGGTGGAAACCCCATAACCCAGAGAGCAGAGAGTGAGGGAATGTGCCATTAAAGACTGGGAAATACAAGAAGAGAGCTGAGGGAAGGATGTCTCCAGCATGCAGAGGCACAGGGAAAGGCAGAGCCTGGGGAGGTCAGGGCTCAGGGGTCACCTCATCCCCACCTAAATCATCGCTGCAGCAGCCAGGGGTGAACAGACTCGTGCTCCATTCCCCCTCCTTAGGTCGGAGATTGATTTTTCCATAGGAACTGAATCCATTCCCTCTGGCAGAAAGCTCCATGGAGCTGTCTGTGTTCCCTGTCTACATCAGAGGAGGGAAAGGTGTTCCCACAGGAGCCCATCTGCACTGGTGCTGGAGCAAAGAAATCAGCAGAGGATCAGGATAAGGATAACACTGATTTTTCATATTTCTGTTTTTTAAGTGAATTCCATGAAATGAAGGGAGAGGTGGAAGCCCTCTAACCCAGAGAGCAGAGGGTGGGGGAACCATGGCATAAAATGTGGGGAAATGCAATAAATAGATTGATTTTTCCATAGGGACTGGACCCATCCCCCCCGGCAGAAAGCTCCATGTCTCGTTGGAGCTGTCTGCATTTCCTCTGTGCTATCAGAGGAGGGAGACGTGTTCCCAGGGCAGCCCTTCCTGCCTGTGGTGATCCCAAAAGTGAGGCTGGATGATATTTGGGGGTCTCTGCTCTCTGCAGGGATCAGAGGAGCCCCCAGACCCCTCTGAGCCTTCCTACACTTGGGGGCTCCAGCTCTGCATCCGGGGACTCCCCTGTGCTCCGTATTTTGTAAACCAGGACTGAATTCCCCCCCTGGATAAATTTGGTTCATTCAGCTTGGCTGGTGCAGGGAGATGATGGACAAATCCTCTGAGCAAAATCCTGTTCCTCTGGAAAGGATTCAGATACAAAAAGTCATTCCATACCTGGGGTCTGAGGTGAGTTTGGGACCCTGAGGAGCTGGGAACTCTCAGGTTGGAAATGTGGAGCACCAGGAGATGGAAAGGAAATTCCGAGAGGCTCTGGGTCCCCCAGCAGACACAGCAATGTCACAGTGAGCCACCTCCACTGCTGGGGCTGGCTGGCAGATGGAAAACCCTTCCCAATAAATCCATCTTGGCGGATCTGGATTTTGGGAATGTGTGGTCTGTATTTCAGTGCCTCCTGAGACACCAAAGCAAAGGTGTTCTGTGTCTGGGATCTCCCACCCTTGTCAGACACTTTAACTCCAGGCTCTGTGTTAATCCCAAATATTTTAACAACAATTTTATGTCTAAATCAGTGTTGGGGGAGGCAAGGTGCTGAGGAACAGGATCTCCAGGAAAAACTTCCTTACCTGAATATTCCCAGATCATTCCCTGCTGAGGATTATTTTGTCTGGGAAGTGCTTTAATGGAAGGAAGCAGTGCTGGATTTAAAGCAGAGGGTTGGCAGGTAAATCCTGAACTTCACAGGAGCTAAAATAACATCCAGGGAGTGCTCTGGTACTTCCTGAGCCTTGTTCAAGCCTTGAGCCACATGGAGAAACCCTCAGCTGACAGGAAAACTCAGCTTTCCCATGATTTCTCTGTGCTCAGGAAGAGAGTCAGGGTTTTCCCCACCTGGACAGAGATCCCCAGGCAGAACAGGCGTTCATGAAAGGTTCAGAACTTGGGGCTGATCACAGAGTCCTGGAGTGGGATGGGTGGGAAGGGATCTAAAGCTCATCCAGTCCTGCCATGGCAGGGACACCTCCCACTGTCCCAGGCTGCTCCAGCCCCAATGTCCAGCCTGGCCTTGGGCACTGCCAGGGATCCAGGGGCAGCCCCAGCTGCTCTGGGCACCCTGTGCCAGGGCCTGCCCACCCTGCCAGGGAAGGAATTCTTCCTAATAAGGATTATTCCTCCTACCCTCAGTTCCCCTGGTGTTTTCTCCCACTGTTTGACTGCTTCCCTCTCTTCCCAATTTCCAAGTGTAAAAATACAAGGAGTTGGAGACTTCCCAGTCCCTCTTCCCCCAGTGCTCAACTCTCTCATAGGGAATTGGGTCTGTTCCTAAAAGCCATCCATGGAATATAATCTTGGATTCCACCTTGGATTCCACCCAACCCTGTTGTTCACTCCCATTTCCATGAGGAACACCCCATTCCTGCAGTGCCAC
>NC_031784.1:12870343-12871303 GCF_001522545.3 Parus major
CAGTGATCCCAGTGGTGTCCAGCCTGTCCTTGCAGGGAGCTGCCTTTATCCACTCCCACATTCCTGCTCATCCATGCTGTGATTCCACCTGCTCAGCACCCCAGGGGCTCCAGAGCTGCTGCCAGATTTTGGGAATTAGAAAGGAAATGTCTGGCAGTGCCTTCTCTTCCACAGACACCCTGGGAGCCTGGAGCAGCTGGATCCACACTCTGGGCTCTTCCCTGGATGTCTTCAGTCCCTGTCTGCACTGAAGGGTTTCATCCTCTCCAAAGGCAGCTCCACATCTCAGCTCTCCCTTCCTCCTGTCCTACTTTCACCACAAACATTTGTTCTTTCTACCTTTTGTGTTTATTGCTCTCCACACAGAGGGAATCCCACATTCCCTGATCCATCTGTGCTCCCTGCATCCCGAGCCTCTGACACGGCCCAGCTCCCGTGGGGACACAGAGGGACCCAGGCTCTCCTTGCTGCTGATCCTGAGCAAGGACAGCTCATCTCTTGCTCTTGGGAGGGATTTCCTCAGGGAAAGATCTCTCCTCCAAAAAAATCCTCTTGTAATCAGGAGTGGCATGGCCTCATTCTCGCCAGTCCTGCCTTCCCCCCTGGGAAATGCCAAAAAAAGGCTGCATTGTCTGGATCCAGCGTTCCCATGGCCCCTGCTCCTGCTTTTTGTAGGGGCTCCTTTGTTTCCTCCCCTGCTGTGGGGTTTATTAGGCTGAGCAGCTGCCTCCACGTGTGCTCCTTAATGTGCTGGAAAGAGAAAAAACCCCCAATGTTCCTAAAATTAAACTGTCTCTCCAGCAAGGAAATTATCCATAAACTGAAATTGTGACAATTGTGAAATTGTGAAAACTCCTAAATGAGCTGCCAGGTGGAGCTGGGCACAAACAGAGCACGGGGCTGTGGGATCCCAGAGCAGCTTGGGATGGAAGGAATCCTACAGGAATCCATTCCCACCCC
>NC_031784.1:12872913-12875292 GCF_001522545.3 Parus major
GGAATGAATTTTCTATTTTCTCACTCATTAAATTGACTTTCTCTTCCATGAGACATTTGAGGGTAAATTTTGGTGACAGCTACACTTGAAATTAATTTTCAGCTCAGCTCAAAGTGAGGAGTCCATCACTGCTTCATGATAACCCTCAGCTGCAAACACAGGGTTTTTTCCTTGTTCCTCTTTTCCCATCATCATCTCGGTGGTTTATTTGCTGTAGTTACTCCTGGATGACTACAGATTATTGTCACTTCTGGGGAGCTGGAATTCTCTCATCTTGGGAATGATTTGAACCCTCCAGGTGCTGACACATCCAGGCAGAGCTCTGCAGGAGTTTCCTCAAGACACATCTGGCAAGAGGGAAAAAAAACCCTTCCAGAACACAAGGAACCATCACACATCCCTAAAAACATCTCAAAATTCCTGAATTCCTCCTATACATCATCCATGTGAGCATTTAGCCAGGAAGAACACTCTGTCCAAAGGAAAGAGCAGAAATTATATTTAATTTTAGCCACATCAAGACTGATTAGAGCCTCCTGTGCTCCATGTGTGGGACATCAACACAACCCGTGGTGTTTCTCACCCCACAGATTCTCCTGTGCTCCCCACCTTCTCTCCATCCCTCTCCAGCTCTGCCTGATCCTCACTGCTTTGGGGAGAGCTCCAGAATATTCCTGTGGTCAGAAAATTCAAGCCACCCCTGCCCTTGACAGCTGAGAGAAATAATTGATGAGGGCAGGGCTGAGATGTCCTGATCCCTGCTCCATTCCTGGCGCTAAAAAAGGGCACTTCCCACCCTTTCTTTCCTCCATCTTTCCCAACCAAGACTTTGAGAGAATTTCTCTAGGAAAACATCATTCCCTGGCTGGATGTGCCTTTTTCCTGCCCAAACAAGCTGCAGGATACCTGACTCCAGAGCCATGGGAGCCATGGGAGTAAGATCTGACAAAGAAAGGCTCTATCAGGTGGGAATTCCCAAAATTCCTTCTTTCCCTCCTCAGAGATGTTCCCTGGGGGTTTTCCCTGCTCCCTCTGCTCCCAGCACTGTGTGGCCAGGAGAACAAACCCAGTGTCCCAGCCCTGAATATCCCTGGGAAAAAGGGAAAGAACACAGCCCTGGAGCAGCTCCAACATTTCCACACTCGCCCAGCCCAGGCTGGCTTCAAGTGGGAAAGGAGGGAGTGAAAATAACAATAAAGGGCAGAGGCAGGAAAAAAGGAATCGTGGATCAGGGCTTTGATCCCACTCCCTGTCCTGCCTCCACTCCTGATGTCCCACTAATCCCTGCAGGGCAGAGCTCAGCTCAGCTCAGGTTTCTTCAGAGGAATCTCCCCAACCTCTGAAAATCAGGGTTTTTTCCAACGCTTTTACAATTCCTGGGAAATCAGGTCAACAACCCCACGTTAAATATTCCAGCTTGGCTTGGCTGTGTTTGTTTTTGCCATATTTTAGCAGCCAGCTCTTCATAAAATAGGAAAAAATCCCTTTTGCTTTCATTTTTCACAGGCTGGATTTAAGAAGTCCGAGCCATCTTTGCTTTTCAGCTCTTTATTAAAGTTCTCACAGGACCTCTTTGTAGACAAAGGGAATTTTAAACTGGAGACTTTGCTTTGTTCCCCTGAATTTTGATATTTCCTGATGTTTTTGGCACAGCTGGGAGATCTTCCAGGCAGAAGCCCTGGGTTTATTAATGGCTTGAAACTCCATCATTTCCACAGTGGATCTGAAGGGAAATGCAGATTTTGGACCTTTTGGGGGTCTCATATCCAGCTTTAAAAATGTGATTCCATGTTTGTTCAACAGCAATAAACTTCCAGGGTTTTATGGAGCCATAAAAACACTCAAAGTGCTCCCATTTATGGCCTGGGTGTAATTTACTGGGGGAGGTTTCCTCTCTAATGGGGCAGTGCCAGTGATTGGAGCTCTATTAGCTGGAAACAGCACAGCTCCATTTGCAGAATTCCCATCAATAATTCCAGGGCAGGGAAGGGAGGGGCAGGGGAAGGACAGGAGGGGAGGGATGGCAGGAATGGAAAGAAAAGGCCATGAAGGCTTCACAAACGAGAATTCAGGGAAGGTTCCTTGCAGGTGGGATCAAAATCCCATTTTCCTGCTTAATTTGAGCTGGAGCTGCAAGCACAGCTCACACTCCTTCCCTGCAAAGGCATCCATGGAAAACCCTTTCTCCCAGAGAATTCCCAGCCATTCAGGCAGGCACTGGGCTCCCTGGAAGCTTTAGAGCAGGAAATTAAATGTTGGAGTGATTTACAGCTCAGGAGATCTCTGGGAGCAAGGGCAGGGAGAGAAGAGCCATGCCCAGGTTTAGGATTCCTGGGAAGAGGCTGGGAAGGGCTGGGATGGGGTTGGGATGGGGTTTGG
>NC_031784.1:12876028-12885899 GCF_001522545.3 Parus major
TGGGATGGGGTTGGGATGGGGTTGGGATGGGGTTTGGAAGGGGTTGGGGTGTCCCAGCAGTAAAAGAGGGGATTTAACCCTACAAAGCCCCAAACACAGGGAACAGCACCTTTTCCATCCCTCCTGCATCCAGAGGTGAAATCCCTGGGAGCTGAGTGTCCCTGGGGCTCTCTGCTATCCATCACTCTGGATTTTCAGGAGAGGTCAGTCAATCAATCAATTAATTAAATAACATCCTGTTCTGACAGAATTATCAAATAAAGGTCATTAAGGCAGGACTGGAGGATGCTCCAGGATAAAGGAGAACTGGGATAAATTTGCTATTTATTGTTTATATCATTGGCTCTGTGGCTGATCCCAGTTCAGAGCTCAAGGGCCATTTCAGTCAGGGCAGAAAATCCCAGTGCTGAGGGAGCAGCTCTCAGGCTGAATCGACTCCAGAAGCTCCCAGGACTATTTTAACCCAGGATAATCAAGTTTTGGAACCAACACAGTGGCTCTTTAGAACACACTGTGTAAGTAACAACAAAAAAAAGAATATTTAAGTTACAGCATAATGCTCCAATAATGCTAAAGTGGCCATGAATAAATTTACACTGGAAGGCAGAAAAAACCCCAAACCACTATGGAATTATATCCTGGAATGACTTTCCAAACAGTGCAGCAGGGGCAAGAAACTGAAATTATTTTGAGGTGAAAAGAATGGAGGGAAGCTTGTAAAGCTCTGGGTCAGCCTGGGGGAACAAATGGATTTGGAGCTCCCTGTGTCCCACCCTGGGCTGGAATTGGGCAGAGGGGAGGGGAAGGAGCTGACCTTGTTCCTCACTGATTGTATTTATTTGTTCCCTGGATATTCTGGGTTGTACACGCTGCAAACCCAGCTGTCCTGACAAATATTCCTGTAGCCCTGCCCGCTCTGCTTGTAGCAGCAGCTCCTGTAATGGAAAGAGGATTTATTTCCAAAGGCTCGATGTCCAAACTGGAATTAGACAAGGGCTCGTGGATTGTACCCACTTTGTTCAGCACTGCTGCTTCAGCTCTCCTGGCTCAGGGAAAAGAGGGATCTCTTTGCTGTTCCCACACATTCCAGGCCTTCATTCCTGCCTTGCTGTGGGAAACTCGAGGTCATTTCCTTGGTGTTCCCTGGCAGCTTTACAGGGAATGGAATTAGAAAAGCAACGAGGTGATACCCATGGGTAACATTCCCTCCCTGCTTTATTTCCTGGGGGGGCATGGCAGGAAATTCCCATTACACACAGAACGGGAAAATCAGTCAGAGCAACAGCAAAAGGAAAACAAATTCTCAACCTGGCTGCACCCAGGGCACACCTGAGAGAAATGTTCCTGGAAAAGCTGTTCCAAGTCATCAGGAAATGCTGATATTCTGGGGAGGATTAAGAAGAATTTAAAAAAAATAGGTTTAAATTAAAAAATGGATGCTAAATTATTAAATGGAAATAATTTCTTATTATGTCTCTTGTTTTAAAATAGAGAGCAAAAACAAATAATTTTAAAATAAAGAGTAAAACAAATAATTTTAAAATAGAGAGTAAAAACAAATAAGAGAGTGAAGTGAAAGAACAGTCACAAAATCCTTGTCTGTAGAAAGCAGAGGTCACACTGGGATTTTGAGCAAATAAATTTCACCACCAGGATTTTGGAAAGGCCAAGAGAACCCAGCAGGACTATCCAGAGGCAAAATAGGTACTGGAAATGCCAGAGGATCATCCAAATTTAGGGAAATAGGTTCCCAACAAGAACTAATGCTGTGTTTGCAGCTGCTTTTACTGGGGAAGGGGTCAGGGAGGCTCCTGCTCCTTTCTTTAGAAGGGGACACATCAAAGCATCATTCCCACAGTGAGGGAGACCCTGGAGCAGATCCAAAGGTATCCACAAATCCCTCAGAGGAGGGAGATGTTCTTCCCAGACACCCAAGGAATTCCCCTGGGGAACTGCTGGCAAAGCTGGAATGTAAAAATGCCTCGAGGCCAAGGTGAAATCACCAAGGTGTTCCCATCTCCAAAGAGGCTCCCGTGTAAAGCTCAGGAAAATCTGGAGTTTAGATCAAAATTATCCCTGCTGGATAATTGTGATCTAAAAGAGGATCCCTGGATAAATTGGGATAATGGGGAGAGTCTGGGGAGCTCTGTAAAGAGAAATCTCAGTTGGCATCTGAGTGTTAAAAGGGTGTTTATTTTGAATTAAATACTGCAGAATCACATGAGCCCAGAAACAAATTGGGTGTGGCTGCTGGGAATAAACTTCCCAACATTCCTGAGCCTTTGGAGGAGCCCATGGACACAGAAGGGAAAGGACTTGCATTTCCAAAGGCATTCTACAAAGTTTTCCACCAAAAATAAAAATATTAATAAATATTAATATAATAATAGAATAGTATAAAAATAAAAATCAAACTATTAATATATAATTAAATATTAATATTAGAACTATAATAAAAAATAAATATCTTAAAGAAGTGAAAATTCCATGGGATGAAGGGAAAGGTCCTCACATATATAAAACATGGTTGAAAATAAAGAAAACACAGGCTGGGAATTAAATTATCGATGTTCACAGAGTGGAAGTGACTGGAATTCACTGAGGGAATGAAATTAGGGAAAAATTTTGGAAATCCTTGTGACAAGGCAAAGGCAGCAAACTCAGCCAGGCTCCTGCTCCCACCATGAGGTTCTGCTCCTCTTTTCTCCTCATTTTTATTTCCAAAAACGTGGGACAGGACTTGAACCAAAGAGAGAGAAAAGGGCAGCAGAGGGGATGAAAGTGACTCACAAATATGGGAGGTTTTATTCCAGAAACAGCAACAAACACCTGGATTCCTCATCCTGAAAATGCCTGGATTAGGGAAGGGAGAAATGGGATGGATCTCTAAAAAAACATGGAATGATGGGAATGGCCAGCTCAGGAATAACTGGGATAAGGGAGGGAGGGAGGGAATTCTCCAGGTGATGGAGAACTTGCCCAACAGACTGGGCAGGCTGTGAAGTTCCACCTTCACCTCAGCAGAGCTGGAGCTGCAGGGATGGTCCCAATGTCCTCCTGTTCCCTGGCATCCATGGAACTCCTTCTAGGAGACACAACCCCCCCTGGGAGCCCCTCCTGCCACACTCACATCCTCACAGGAGGTGATTGTTGGCAGCAGATGCTCCTCAGAGCAGGTTTTCTGCCACCACTGGAAAATCAAGTCTAGAATCACCCAAGAACTGGTACCACAGTGACCTCTCTGCTGTCCTGAAGGAAATGCCTCTACTCCAACAAGCTGAGTTTAGTTAAACCAGATCTGTGCAGAGCAGGGGAGGGCAGTGTCTGCACAGAAACCAAAAAGGGAAATATCCTCCCTTCCTGGCCCCACTTTAATGGTTACAGCAAAGGTCTGAGATCTCCAGCAGATCCTTCAAACACGGATCCCTGCATGGAAAAGTCTGCTTGGAGATAACCCCTCCAATGGACACAGCCCCTCTAAAGTGTCTTTAATGATTCCTGCAGTGTGGAGTTGAAAAAGGTTCAGATCAAGGCATTGCTGTTAAATCCATCTCATCCCCTTTAAGGAAGAGTTGCCTGAAGCAGCTGGGAACCTCCAGGGATAACAGATCCCAGGGATGCTGAAGTGAGAAAGGCCTGGATGTTCTCAGTTTCCTGAGGGGGATGAAGCAGCGTGCCCCAGGCAATGTTCTTCTGGCCTCATCCAGGCCCCTGGGATGATAAAGGACCCAGGAACAAGGCCCTTATTTTATCAGTCTCTATAAAGAGACATCCCACCAGGGAAATGAGCTCCACCAGCTGGGATGGGCTGAGCTTTATTGACTGAATCCTCTGCTCCAAATTTCCTGCCAAGCTCTCATCTTGATTCCCAGCCCGAGTCCTAACCTGGTTCCTTTCCCTCCCTGGGATGCACTGGAGGCTGGGTTTGGCACCAAACATCATCTAAAACTGCACTTAAAGCACAAATAGCAACTTGGAAATAAAAGTTGAGCACTTATTGCTCCCAAAATCTTTGCTTTGTTGGGATCTTTCCTGGATTTAAACTCTGGGCACTCTCAGGTCCTGCTCTCTAGGATGCAGATCTCACCTAAGGATTGTAAGGATGCTGCCAAGGTTTCCAGCTGCAGAGAGGTCCCAGGACATCACCCACTGCCCTCTCTCCCTGCACTCATCTCTTCCTGGAGCCCAAGCTGCCAGGGGCTGGTTTTCCCTTGTTTTGGGGCATTGGACAACATTCCATGGAGTGTGAAGGGATAGGAACACACCATGGGATAGGAACACACCAAGGACCCTTCTCATGGTTACCTCAGACAGGAGGAATTGGCCCCTTGACCCCTCTGCTTTCAGCCTCCCCCTGCCAGGAGCCCAGAGCAGATCAATGGAAGCTCCTGTTCCAAATCCTGGGATCATTAAAGATGGATCAGTGCCTGCTGATCATCTCATCCCTGTAACTGCTCCAGGAGTTCCTAATGAGGGAGGATTTCTAATCCAAGACATAAATATCCCATAGAAATTGTCCATTAAAGCCCTGGAGAAGATCCTGGTGAACATGGCTGGGAATCTCCAGGTGAATTTTCCCTTATTTTGGAGTACTGGACAATGTTCCATGGTGTGTCAAGGATGTGGGATAGGATGGCTGGGAGTGCCTTCCTGGCCAACACCTGATTACCTGAGACAGGAGCAATTGTCCCCTTGACCCCTCTGCTTTCAGCCTCCCCCTGCCAGAAACCCAGAGCAGATCAGTGGAAGCTCCTGCTGCTCCATTAAAGCATTAATGGAAACATTAAAGATGGATTAGTGTCTGTTTTTGTCCCAGGAATTCCTAATGAGGGAGAATTCCCAAACCAAGACATAAATATCCCATACAATTTGTCCATTAAAGCCTTGGAAAAGATCCTGGTGATGATGGCTGGGATTCTCCTGGGAGACCAGGACACTTCTGGCAATTGCTGCCTCCAACCCTGCCCTGGGGTCTCCCAGAGGCAGATTTGGTTTTATTTCATCATTAAGTGTGGCCAGGTACAGAAGGAGACATCAAAACTTTTGGCAAAGCTGAGGAGAATGCCCACACCACCAGTGTCCCATTAATGTCACAATTTCTACATCAGCAGCAAGGTTTGTGAGGAGCCCTTGCCAAAGGGGTCAACCCTCCTGCTGTCTGCACATAAACCCCACCTCTTTCCCCCCCAGAATCCAAGATTTTCATGGAATCTCCCCTGCCCAGGGATAAAAAGACTGGGGGGTGATCCACAAATAGATAAACTCAGGATTAGTTGGTTATTTTACATCTCACGGGGCAATGATGGAATTAATCTTGGAAAAGTGCATTTAGTCAAGTGAAAAATTGAAGCTAGAAGAGTGAGCAGCAATACAATTATTTGGAAGCTTGGGAAATGAGTTTTTATGAAACACAGAAGGAATTCAATACATTCTGGCTATCAAAAAAAAAAAATAGACAAGGCTGAAAAATGGTTTGTTATGTGATGTGTAAACAGGCTCAGAGGGAAGGACATGGGAATGGGTTCTGTGGAGCACCAGCAAAGTGACCAGCAGTGGGTGGTGAAGCAGCACAAATTCAAATCAAAAATAAAAGTATAAAAAGTGTGAAAGGCTCCTGAAGGGCCACAAGTGCAGACCCCACCTCATGCAATAAAATCCAGATGTTGTTTGCAGGATGTTTGATTAAACACAGATTATCACTCATCCCACACTTAACAGGAAACAGTTTAAATATTTAAATTATATTTAAATATAATAAGAACAGTGGGCCTTTCAGGCCCAGAGTTCTGGGTTTGCTATTGAAGTTTTGTGTTCAAGGAATGCTGGCACAGCTCGTTCCAGCAGGCAGCACTTGGAAAACGCCACAGCTGGGGAATGGCCCTTGTGACGTTGGGTCTGTTCTCCTGGGAGCTTCAGGCCCATGGAATTCCAGAATCATGGAATGCTTTGAGTGGGAAGGGAACCTTCAGGACCATCTCATCCCATTCTCCATGGCAGGGACACCTCCCACTGTCCCAGGCTGCTCCAGCCCCAATGTCCAGCCTGGCCTTGGGCACTGCCAGGGATCCAGGGGCAGCCCCAGCTGCTCTGGGCACCCTGTGCCAGGGCCTGCCCACCCTGCCAGGGAACAATTCCTGCCCAAGATCCCATCCATCCCTGTCCTCTGGCACTGGGAGCCATTCCCTGTGTCCTGTCCCTCCATCCCTTGTCCCCAGTCCCTCTCCAGCTCTCCTGGAGCCCCTTTAGGCCCTGGAAGGGGCTCTGAGGTGTCCCTGGAGCTTCTCCTCTCCAGGTGAGCACCCCCAGTTCTGCCAGAGATGCAGATCCTGGTTTTAAAGACATAAAAAATGAGAGGTTGGTCTTTTTTGAGCCTTTGGAGGCCTCATGTGCCCAGAGGTTTCCTGCCTGCCTCTCTCCTGCTGCTCTGCCTCTCCTCTCTGTCCCTTTGAAGCCATTCCCTGTGTCCTGCCACTCCATCCCTGGTCCCCAGTCCCTCCCCACCTTTCCTGTAGGTTCTTGGAAAGCCACACTCCTAAACCTTAACCCTAATCCTAATCCTAATCCTAATCCTAAACTGATCTCTCTGTTTTCCTTTCCCACTGGAGCTTTTTCCCTGGTCTGGTTTCTCCTCTCTGAGGGCACTGCCAGCTCTGGTGCCCCTGGAGTGAACCAAGATCACTCCACCTAAAATCTGCCACTGCCTTTTCTCCTGGCAGCACCTCCAGGTTCTGGAGCTTCCCAGTGGGAAATTGGACTTTTTCACCTTTGTTTGATCTCAGTTGGGATCTGAGTGTTAAAAGTGAGTTTATTTTGAATTAAATACTGCAGAATCACATGAGCCCAGAAACAAATTGGGTGTGGCTGCTGGGAATAAACTTCCCAGCATTCCTGCTGCAGATTTCTTTCCATTTGGTTGAAGCATCCAAAAATATTTCTCAGCATTCAGTTCAACCTGAATTTTCTTTTTTTCCCCCTCATATTGCGAGGCCTGAAGAATTTTATCCCCTGCACAGCAGAGCTTGGAGGGGAGAGTGAGAACCCCCCTCCACCACCACAAGGGGTGAATAAACCACATGAAATATTGTGCTATAAAGAGAAATGTAGCTTTAGAATAAGTGAGTCTTACTAGAAGTCAATTCCTTGGGAAGGAAATATTTCTTCCAGCTGAAAATATTTCCTCCTGCCAGAGCCTTTGACTTTGTGGGAAGAGCCCTTCAGCTGAGCTTTAGCCTCCCTCACTCGCTGGATCAAGTTAAATAATGCTGAGGGGATCAGCCTTGGATTCCTCATTCCAAAACAGCCAATTTTTTTCCAAAACAGCCGATTTTTTTTCCAAAGCAGCCACTCTGGGAAGTCCCAGGAGTTGCCCTATGAAGGGATTTCCCACTCTCTGTGTACTGGAACTTGTTTCATCACCAAAATAGGGCAAATTCCCTCATGGATTAAAGGCAGGCTGTCTCTAGAGGCAGAATTCCTGGAGATTTGGCTAAATCCACGTGTGCTGGGACATGAGACACTGAAGAGATCAGGTGAGTGGCAGATGTTTAGAGCAGGAGGTGACTTCACAGAAGGTGGGCACTGAAAAAGCTCCATAAAAGCATTTGGGTCCTTTTGGTGGGACTGTTGGGGTGTCCTGGGCAGAGGCAGCACTCAGTGATCCTTGTGGAAAGGATTCTTCCAGCTCAGAAGATCCCGTGGTTCCCAGGGAAGGCTGATCCCTGAGCATCCCTGGATTCCTGCAGCAGGGGCAGGAGCTGAGTGTGGCCCTTCCCAGCACCAATCCCCAGCAGGACCCAGGATTCCCACCCTTCCCACCCTTCCTCTGCCCACTCTGCCAGCTCTGCTGAGGCCCTTGGGATTTTTTCCTCATTAATTCCATGGAAAGGATTCACCTGGGACAACCCAAAACGAGCTGTCTGGCTCCTTATTTACTTTATTCTGCAGGGAAAGCAGCAGCCTGTTAAGGGCAGGATAATCAGCTCTGGGTTTGATATCTCTTTCCAGGGGAGGTGAATCCTGCCTTAAATCCCTGGGGTTCTCACCTTCCTCTGCAAGGCAGAACTCGCCCAGCCCAGCGTGCTCTGGGAACAGAGATCCCTAAAAACCTGCCAGTGCTAAAGAAAGCCAGGCCAGAGAGACAAAATGCAACCCCAAAAATCTGATTGTTTTGACTTTAATCCTTTCTGCATGCATCGTTTTCCCCTCACCCATAAACTGAAAGCTTTTCATTGATCCCCCCCTCAGATAAATTCATTAAATTCGGGGAAGAAGAAAGGTTGGGTGGGGAAGCACAAAAGAAAAAGCTGGTAAGAAATTAATAATTCTGTATTCCGTGCTGTCTGCAGTAAATAATGCATGGAGCCACACACTGAACGATGAGACCCAATGAAATATTGAAAAGCTGCTCTTCCAGGAGCAAGTCCATTCCGAGCCTGGAACGAGCAGGATCTGCCTCAGGAGCAGGAATGATTCCATATTTAAGGCTGGATTAGAATGCACACACACAGCAGGGCTAAGTGAAGATTTTCCAGGCAGCTTAAATCTGACATCTCTTAATTTCTGACTGCTTGACTTTGTGACCTTGGGAATGGTTCAGGAAATATTATTGGGATTTTTTACCTTTTTTCTCTCTGTTATTTCTGTGGTTTGTTTCAATTTCTTGAGGAGGCATCAGACCTCTGTTTTACAGGTGGGAGCAGAGCTCAAAAACTCGAGGAAAATATAAAAAATTGGACAAGGCATTAATATGGAAAAGGGATTTTATTCTTTGTTTTTATAGACAACTTCTCTGTCCACTGTTGACAAATAGAGGCTTAAAAGCCACCAGAACCATGGCACCAAACCTCCTTAAATTCTTAGTCACATCTACACTTCTTTTCCATGTTAAACAAATATATATCCCTGTTTCCACCAGCACACAAAGCCTGGCAGGCCAGGAGACAGAATTCTTTTCCCTGAAGTTCTGTAGGGATTCAGGATGTGCTCATTTTTAAAACCAGAGAAGGCTCCTGCTTGTTTGGGGTTGTAGAACTCCCACAATGCTTGGGCTCAGTAATAATCTGAATATAATTTGTCTGAATAACCAGCCCCTTCTCCTGCCTGCACCTTCCCGGGTGACAAATGCTCGTACATGGCTCAGAGATTGCTCTTCATTTTTTCAGATAAATAAAGGTTTATGAGGAAACATCAGTTTTACATGAAAAACTGTGTTTTCCCTGGAATTTGTGTCATTATTGTGTTTGCAGCTCAACTCTGCATTCAGGCCTTGCTTTCCCATACCAGGGCCCATCACTCATCCTCCCACACACAAAACAAAATTCCTCTGTCTTCTCCAGGTCTGCTCCACCCTCCCTTCTGCATTTTCCCTCCTTCTCCTCCGTGTCCTTGCTCATCTCCCAGTTTTTAACCCCATTCTCCAGTGCTTCCCCTCTTCCCATTCTTCTGTGTGCAATCCTGTGATGCTGAGTCCTTGGACACACATCCATCACCCCCTGGATGTCACCTCATCCCACAGGGAAACCTCTGGGATGGAGCAGCATTGGTGTCAGGACTTTTGGCTGCATCCAAGACATGTTCAGATAGTGGAATGGTTTGGGGGGGAAGGGACCTGAAAGCCCATCCAGTGCCAGCCCTTCCACTGTCCCAGGCTGCTCCAAGCCCTGTCCAAGCTGGCCTTGGACACTTCCAGGGATGGGGCCCAGCCTGAGGCCGTTCCCTCTGCTCCTGTCCCTGTTCCCTGGGAGCAGAGCCCGACCCTCCCCGGCTGTCCCCTCCTGGCAGGGAGTTGTGCAGAGCCAGAAGGGCCCCCTGAGCCTCCTTTTCTCCAGGCTGAGCCCCTTTCCCAGCTCCCTCAGCCGCTCCTGGGGCTCCA
>NC_031784.1:12886029-12887649 GCF_001522545.3 Parus major
GAGCTGCCCCAGCACTGGAGGTGCCCCAGCAGGGCCAGCCCAGGGGACGGGCCCTGCCCTGCTCCTGCTGCCCCCCAGGGCTGGGACAGCCCCGCTGCCCTTGGCCACACCTGGGCTCGTGTCCAGCCCCTGGCACTGGCACCCCCAGGGCTTTTCCTGCCGGGCACTCTGCAGCCCCTCTGCCCCAGCCTGGAGCTCCATGGGGTTGTTGTGACCCCAGGACAGGACCTGGTCCTTGGCTTTGCTGACCCTCAGTCCATGGGGTCAGACCCAGCCTGTCCAGATCCCTCTGCAGACCCTTCCCCTGCAGCAGATCCCCACTCCCCCCAGCCTGGTGTCGGCTGAGGGAGCTCCCACATCCCTCATCCAGGTCATCAATAAAGGTATTAAACAGACCTGGCCTCCATCCTGAGCCTTGGTGCACCCTTGAGCCTTGGCACAAACCCATTCACCACAGACACACAGCCCTGGACACTTCCATGTCTCAGTTTCCCATTCCATGGGAACAACTTGTGTAACTCCCCTGGGATGGGGCAGTGGAAGTTCAGCTGGAGGAATCCTGCTCCTGCATAGGCCAGACTGAGATGGAGAAGCCACAGAGAAATACACAACTATTAATTTAAAAAAGAGAATTATCCCATATCCAATCCTTTTCCTATCATGTTTCTCTCCCACTCCACATTTGTAAATAGAAATGAAGGAATTAATATGCCTTTAGTTACTGGGTTTGTCTGTTTGTCCAACATAATTCATGAGCTGCTTCAGCAAACAGGAGAACAAACAGATTTGTTCTGATAAATGAAAATGCTTTGGTGCATTTCTTCATCACATCCCCTCCTTTATTCTGTTTTACTCACCTCTTCTCTATCCTCTTCACTGTTTCCTGCAGGGATTCTGTTTCTGTGTTCCCAAGGCCACATCTCAGGCTGATCCCAGTGTTTGTGACATCATGGGATTGTCAAAGTCACTCCCTGCACTGCATTCACACTGATCATTTCCTGGGGCTTAACAGCTGAAAATGAGCAAAACTTTACAAGGTGTTTATAAATTAAAACCTTCCACTGGCAGGGACAATGGGGTTTTGTAATGAACCAAGGGGAGAAGGGAAGCTCTGAACATCCTGGGATGTTCAGCCAGGCTGGACAGTCCCCAGCCAGTGACTCAGGAGCATCCATAGAATCAGAGAATCCACAGAATTACTGAGCTTGGAAGGACCCCCAAGATCTTGGGGTCCAACCACTAAAATTGGCATTGCCACATCCAACAGCTGAACAACCCCAAAAAGCCTCAGTGCAAAGGAGCTGAACTTGTCAACTGAGCACAAGGGGGGTGACAGGGACAGGGGGGTGACAGGGACAGAGAGTGTGACAGGGACAGGGGGGTGACAGGGACAGGGGGGTGACAGGGACAGGGGGGTGACAGGGACATGGAGGTGGGACAGGGACAGAGGGGTGACAGGGACATGGAGGTGGGACAGGGACAGGGGGGTGACAGGGACATGGAGGTGGGACAGGGACATGGAGGTGGGACAGGGACAGAGGGGGTGACAGGGACATGGAGGTGGGACAGGGACAGAGGGGGTGACAGGGACATGGAGGTGGGATCCCTTCACGTGCCCCA
>NC_031784.1:12887948-12891326 GCF_001522545.3 Parus major
GGGTGTGACAGGGACAGGGGGGTGACAGGGACAGGGGGGTGACAGGGACAGGGAGTGTGACAGGGACAGGGGGGTGACAGGGACATGGAGGTGACATCCCTTCACGTGCCCCAGGTGAGGAGCAGGGTCTCCTGTTCCCAGAGGCTTCAGGTGTGAGAGGTGGAAGAGCCTGGGTTGATCAATATCCGACACAGAGGGGCGTTTATTGGGAATTTTTAGTTGAATAGAGACAGAAGAATTTATTTTCATTTTGAGTGCTCAGGATGGGATTAATTTCTCCTGATTTAACCTAAGGACATGCACAGTAAGCCAGCCTGTGGATTTCCTGCAGGAGGGAAATAGGCAGTTTTAGGATCAGCTGTTTCAGATCCCTCCTTTAGGATGGCTCAAAACCCCACAGACCCCACTGTGTCTCCCCTGGGCAGAGTCACCCCCTGGGGAACCCCACCCTCAGGTCCTGGCAGCTCACAGGAGCCAGCAGAATTTCTAATCAAGCTATAGAGATGAGACCTGAGTTCAGATTACTTGTCCCACATTAATTGCCCCACCTTAATTTCTCTACTGATCTACAGCAGAGTTGTAAAGACACCCCACAGAAGTGTTGGAGAGGCCACTGGATGCCAAAAATTGCCAAAAATTCCTGTGTCCACTTGCATCAGACAGGTATTTTTTATTAAGCAGGTGTAATTCCAGAAGCTTTTTTTCACTAAGATGAATCTCACAGAGCAAGGAGAAAATAGAGTCTCCTCCTGCAGCTGGAATTTGCATTGGCTGGAGCTGATCAGTGGTGACAGGAATGAAGTGAATCATTCCAGGAGAGTAAAGAAGGACAGGAAGAAGAGTTATTACAGTGATTATTTTCTATCTGCTAAGGCCACAGTCCTGAGCCTGCCTTGTCACAATCCAGCCCTCAAAAATGATTCTGAGAAGAGTCACTGTGGGGATGGGAATGAAGGATTCCACCCAGAACAATGATCCAAGGCAGAGCAACTCCCAGAGTAGCTCTAGGCCTGGGAACGAGGCTGGGTGCAGGTGTTGGGACACCCAATCCCTCCTAGAAATTAAGAGCTGTTGCCAAATTCCAAAAACAAAGGATCCCACCAAACCTGTGGGGCTAGGATTCTCTGCAGGAGCTCCTGATAGTTGGGTGCAGTTTTGGGGTTTACAGCACTGGGGCAGGCACTGACCCCCCTGGGACAGGGAAGGGCTGGAGCTGGCCCAGGGCAGGCTCAGGCTGCAGAGCAGGGCAAGGTTCTTCCCCCAGAGGTGCTGGCACTGCCCAGGCTCCCCAGGGAATGGGCACGGCCCCGAGGCTGCCAGAGCTCCAGGGGTGCCCAGGGTGGGATGTTGGGGGGTCTGGGCAGGGCAGGGCTGGGCTGGGTGATCCTGGTGAGACCCTCCCAATTCTGGATATTCTGAGCACCTCTCAGTGTGGTTTAAGGGGCCTCTGGAGGGTTGCTCCCTGCCAGGAACACAGACGTGCTGTTGTTCTCGTAGCCTCCTCCACCACGAGCACGAGGGAGTTGAGAGAAAGGAGCCATGGATGGGACATCCCTGATGGCAGCTCCTCGGTCACCCCAGGTGATTGAGGATCACCTGTCATTGTGACAAAATCCTGTAACTGCAGTTGGATACGGGACAATACAATTAAGTACCCTAATTTTAATAAATTAACATACATAATGCCTGCCCAGTGCCATTTTCAAATGCAGAACTAAATTGGGATGAGGATTTTTCTGCCATGGTTAGGTGGAATTTGGATAAATGACACAAAAGAGGAACTTTCCTCCTTCAGGCTTCAGTTCTTTACGTGGAAGAGGCTGGGCAGGGTTTTCTCCAGGGAGAAGATTCCTCTCTCCCCCCTGTTATGGATTCCCTCTGCTCTGCCTTTCCCTCGGGGTGCTCTGAAGGCTGGGGGAGCCAGAGCAGAGCAGATTGATGTTCCCTGCCCCAAAGACACTGCCTGAGTTAATTGATAGTTAAAGGAATTGTTTCCATTTTAGCCCTGGGATTTATTTTTGGTGAGAACTCCGGAATAAATGGACAGAGAAGAATCTGCGTGGTAAGAACAAGACTCTGAAGAAAGGGACCAATTCCTTCCATTATTGATAACAAAATCATCTTCCCCAGAATAGCAGATGAGGCAAGATTGACATTTTGAGATAAGGCCCTGATTATTGTCCGTGGATTCCATTACATCCTATTATTTCTCCCAGATGAAACTTTAAATCATCTTTCCTAACTGCAGACAGTTGGGAGTTATTCCTTCCACAGAACTGTAAGTTATTCCATTAACTTCTCCATTCCCCTTTATTTTTCCATTTTGTTTTAATTAGTACAGTACCAAACGTTCAGGAATTCCAAAGTAAATTCCTTAGGTAGCACTGGTGTCCAACAAACTGCTGGAAGAACTTAAAGCCATGAGTGAATTATTTAATAGCATTAAACAAATTCATAATTCAGCATTATTGACACCGGTGGCTGCTGGTGAGGAAGGAGAGGAAGAGGATGGTGGAGGTCAGCCAGGGGGGAAAGCAAAGCTGTGTCTGGCAGGATGAGGGAGCAGGGAGTGGAGCTGGCATAGGAACTTTGGGATTACAGCAGCTGCTCTGCTCCTGAAAGATTTACAGGAAGTTCTACGTTTTTGGGACAGAAAAATTCAGGGTAGGTAAAGTTACAGCTGCTGGAAACAGAAGTTAGCGGGAGTCAAAGTTTTTGGGAAGGAACTGGGACCTGTAAGGCTGAGGAAAGGCAAAATGGACAAAGAGAATTTGGCAACTCCAACTTGCAGCAGGAGAGAGCATTGGGAAATGGAGTGGTGAGAGCTGACCCGTTCGTGGTGAGGAACTGAGGAGCACTGGAGAAGGGGTTGGGAACTGAGGCAGAATTGGGTGGAACGTGCAGCAGGGATGGGCCAAATCCAGCTCCTTGTGTTGTGTGAAACATAAATCCTCTGGAACAAAACCTGAGTGGGCAGAGCCAGCAGGGCCCTGGAGCCAGGAGGGACATCCTGTCCTGGGGGCACCAGGAACAGCCTCAGCCAGGGTGGATTGTCCTGCCCTGCTCCAGGCTGGGACAGCCCCACCTCGTGAGAGAGATCTAAAGCTGTTGGAGATGGACAAAGGATGAGCAGGAGGATGGGGAAAGGTCTGGAGGGGCTGAGGGCACTTGGAATGTTCAGCTGGAGCAGAGGAGGCTGAGCCCAGACCTCCCCAGGGCTGCAGCTCCTCCCCAGGGACAGCTCTGATCTCAGCCCTGGGACAGCAGCCAGGGCAGGGCTGGAGCTGGGCCAGGGCAGGCTCAGGCTGCAGAGCAGGGCAAGGTTCTTCCCCCAGAGGTGCTGGCACTGCCCAGGCTCCCCAGGGAATGGGCACGGCC
>NC_031784.1:12892051-12896570 GCF_001522545.3 Parus major
ATATATAATATATAATATATAATATATAATATATAATATATAATATATAAATAAAATATTAAGATCTCTCCTCAGCAAGTTTGGGTTTAATTAACTGCTTTTTAATAGTTTTTCTCAGTGACAAATCTCCTTTTTGCTTAACCCATGAAATTCCATGACCCATTTTATCTCTGAGTGCACTTTAAGCACTTCAAGCACTTCCTGCAAATAATTAATCCAATTTGGATTAATGGGATTGTGGATGGTCTGATCCTCACTTGATAACGCTTCATTCTTGCTCAGCACTTCCAGTTTTACCCAGAATTATGAGATTTGGGAGGCAAATCAGGAAAGACTCCTGGTAAATGCTCACAGATCATGATTTAGGAGGAGAATTGCTGCTCTTGATGAAGAGTTAGGGACAGAGAGAAATTCTTGCATGAATAGGATGACATTTATTACAAAAAATTGGGCACAGCAAAGGAGCAAATGGTTGGATTTTATGTTCAGAAGCTGAGGAAAAAAAAGAAGATTTAAGGAAAAAGAAGAGAGATGTGAACTTTAAGAAAAGCTTTATGGGCCACATTAGCAAAAGTTATATTTTGGAACAGCTGAATGGATGTTCCTGAGCCCTGATCCCAAATTTGTGCTTTAACTCGAACTCTGGCTCCTCTTAAATCCTGACCCATTTAATAACATTTGTGGAACTTCCCTCCCCAACCTCGCAGGGCCTTGGCAACTTGGGCAAACATCCAGAACGGGATGAATAGAGCCAGAGGAGGATTGGCTGCTGGTGCTGGGCTTTCTCTCCATGTGCCTTGGGAGCTGAGTGCTCCCAGTATTCCCAGTGATGCCCACTGGGATCACTGGTCTGCCTGGCAGCAATGAGGGGGAGCAGAATTCCATGGGGATTCCAGCAGGAAGGAGCAGAGTAGATTGGACTGGACTCACTGGGACTCACTGGACTTCCCAGCTGGGCTTGTTCTGGCTGAGAAACCTGGAGATATTCCTTGATAACTTCCCAAATCCATCCTCCCTCCCTCCCTCCTGATTCCCACCTGTTTTCCAGGGAATTTCCCATGGCAGGAACTTTGGACCCACAAGAGGCCTCACAACCCCCAAATCCTAAATTCCAAGTCAACTTCCAGCACTCTTAAACAGCCCAAAGTCCAAAAATATTCCTTCAGATCTTTGGGAATGCCCTGCAATGCTCTGAGGAGTGTTTTGACCTGGGAGACAGAGGTGGTCAAGCCCTGGAACAGCTGCCCAGGGCAGTGGTGGAGTCTCCATTCCTGGAAGGGCCAAAAAACCTGTGGATGTGGCATTTGGGGACATGGATTAGTGGGGAACACGCTGATGGTTGGGCTTGCTGATCACAGAGGGCCTTTTCAACATGAAGAATTCCTCGATTCTAAGGGATAATTTATAAAAATCCCTATTTTTCCACAGCCTCACCCCAGAGTGAGATGGGTGCAGCAGACCTGCAGTGTCCCTGCACACCTCTGGAGCATCATTCCAGCAATCTGCTCCTGCTCCAAACCGAGAGTGCCAGAAAATTGTTCAAGGAAATCAAACCCCAAACCCCCTGGAAATGGAATTGATGCACTGGAGTTAAACCTGGAAATCTGATTTTATTTTTCCCTCCTGGAGAATGGAAGCTCAGCTCAGAATCAATTACAGCGAGCCCCAGGCAAATCCAGAGGTTGATTAATGAGGGAGCAGCTCCATCTGTTTGATTCTTTGGTGTGGATTGGGAATGGCTGGGAAGTTTCTCTGAAGCAGGGGCACAGCCAATGCCCCACCGTGGGTCTATCTTTACCTTCTCCTGGCTAATAAAAGGGATCCATCCCAGATTTGTTTCTATTCCACTGAAACTCCAAAGCTTTGCAAAGGGCAGATCCTTCCTGCACCAAAATCCATGTATTGCTCCAGAAACTTGGGATAAAATCCCACACTCCTATGGCAGTTTTTCCATTCACACCTGGATCAGGTGCTGAGATCAGACATCTCCCATCTCTGGTGACAGGAGCATAAAACATGGAAAACTTGGATCTTCCTGTCCAAACCTTTCTGTTGTCCCTTCTTGGTGTTGTTATTGCTTTGCCTCCATCAGTTATTGGGAATATTCCAAATTAACAAGGCAGGTTCAGACCAGCCCAGTGCCAAGTGGGATCCGTGTGTGGATCCAGGGCGTGGATGGCCCTTCCAGGATGGTGGGAATGAGGCCTGGCAGCTGCCAAAGGCTCCTTGTGGGCAGATCCCAGCTGCCTCAGCCTGGCTGAGGGAAATCTGGGAGCAAAACTGAAGTTATGGACGTGGAAGAGCCACTAAAGCCCCATGGCCTGATTTGTCCCTTCCTGACCTGGCACATTTTATTCCCCCTTTTCCTCTGGTTTCCATAAATCATGCAGGACTTTTAGAGCACCACATTCCCGGAGCCCAGGGTGAGTTAATTTGTGCTGGCACCAAGACCACGTTCCAAACTCGATTGAACTCCACTTCAGCAAAGTTTGGGATGGCAGGAGATCCAAGAGCTGCTGTATCCGAGCAAAATGTCCTCATGGCAGGGTCAAATCTCAGCCACTCCTGGGAATTTAAACATTCCAAGGTTTTAGGGCCTGAGTTCCTCAATCAACCAAACCTCAGTGCCTGGTTGGATACAAATAACCCCAGCATCACCCACACCACATCACTCCAAGGCTTTCCCAGGTGAAAAATTCCCATCAAACATTCCCTGGCTGCTTTTTGCCATTCCCAGAGAGCTTTATTCCTATCCAAATGAATGAATTTGTCTCTGGATTCTACTGGAGAGCAGAATGTCACCTTTACAAATGACTGGTTTGGGCTGAAAATCAGAAGGGGGCTGCAGATGTTTAAGGGAAAGCTGAAGTTTTGCCTTTTAACCAGGAAAAAGCCAAATATTCATCCCAATAAAAGCCTGAATGCCATTTTTATGTTAGAAAAAACAGGAAAAATGCAAGGAATAATAAAATATTTTTTTACAAAAATACTTCAGCACCTTCACCCATGCCTATGCCTGGGAGCCCAGCTGATTTCCTTCCAGTAAAATGGTCCTTCTTGTTTTTCCAGTGGAAATGGTTTTGAAACCAATTGTAAAGCAGAAATAGGGTTGATTTTTCCTGTTTTCTTTTCCTTTCTTTTTCCTTTAAGAATTTTCTTCTCTTTTTTCTTTTATAAGGGGGTTGGGGAACAGAATAAAAATCCCTCTGTTCTCAAGGATCTGCCCCAATATTTTAAATAAAATGCACAGAAAACACATTTCTGATAAAAATTAACCTTAATTAATTTGGCCAAACAGAGCAAATTTGGGCTGATTTCAGTCATCCTTGTGCTTTTCCAGCTTCCAGGCTTTTGCCAGGACCTGGCTGCCAGGAACAATTTTGATGTTGTGGTGGGAGGGAATGAGTCTTTTTCCAGCCCCTTTTTCCTCTCATTCTGCCTCATTTCGTCTGTGCTTTAAGATATTTTTCCATTTTCTGTTTCCTTGGAATCTCCCTTTATTTCCAAACTCCCTCTCTCGTTTTATGGGGAGCCTTGGATGGGAAAATGGGAATAAGAACCTGTCCCCAAAGGGAAACTGATCTGGATTTGTGCCAGGGCTTTCCTTCACCTCCTGCACTCCAGGAAAATGAGGGAATCCTTTTCTAGTGACATTTCTGGAAGCTGCTCCACCCCACTGCCCACTCCCACACCACTGGAAATGTGGAAATTTTTCTTTTAGGGATCAAGTCTGAAGTGTTCTGACCACTGGATCTGATTTTTCACCTCCCAAAAGAGAAGCAGCTCCTGAATTTTGTGCAGGAGCCACGAGTGGTTCCACAGGGATGGGATAACCTGGACGGGCCATGTTTTATCCCAGTGGGAATGCTCCCTTCAAGGTCCCTTTGCATTCCCTGTCTGTCTCTCTCTGCCAGTTCCCTGCAGGGCCCTTCCCTTTCCATCAGACATCCCATCCTTATTCCCAGCCCTGCCAATCACCCCTGGCTGCCCCTGGAGGTCTGAGCTTAGAGGCTGAATGAGAATTCCTGGTGGAATCCATGTCAGGCATCAGCCAGAACTGGATCTGGCAATGCCTGACAGGCTGCAGCTCCTCTGTCCCAGTTTTTTGTCCCTTTGAAAAGGAGGAGGAGTTGGGGAGGGACTCCAGGCTTGTTCCTGGCTGGCTCAGAAGGAACATTTCTTTTTGTGTGCCTTTCTGTTATGGAAAGGTGGAAGAAGGAAACCAGGGAGGCCTTTAGTGCCTCCTTCTCCCAGTCCCTCTGAGCTCCCACAGCCTTTACACCCCATTCCCCACAGCCATGTCCTTTCCTGGCATTCTCCAGATCCATGGAATGCTGCCATGGCCATTTCCTTACTCCTGCACATCACAGGGAAGTGTTGGAATCCCCACCATTCCTGGAAGTGTCCAAGACCCACACAGATGTGGCACCCGGGAACACACGTGAGCGGTGGCCTTGACAGTGCTGGGGGAGGGTTGGACTGCAGGATCCCAGAGGATCTTTCCAACCTTGATTCCATG
>NC_031784.1:12897470-12902027 GCF_001522545.3 Parus major
TCCAAGCCCCAATGTCCAGCCTGGCCTTGGGCACTGCCAGGGATCCAGGGGCAGCCCCAGCTGCTCTGGGCACCCTGTGCCAGGGCCTGCCCACCCTGCCAGGGAACAATCCCTGCCCAATATCCAAACTAAATTTACCCTTCTTCAGCTCCAAACCGCCCCCCTTTGTCACGGCTGTGCCTCTGTATCT
This sequence comes from Parus major, assembly GCF_001522545.3. Taxonomy (NCBI): domain Eukaryota; kingdom Metazoa; phylum Chordata; class Aves; order Passeriformes; family Paridae; genus Parus; species Parus major. Next base: position 12,897,661 of record NC_031784.1, read on the forward strand.
CCCCTCTCCAACCAGTGACATTTGCACAATGCAGTTTCCATTTCCCAGTCTGACACTTTATTTATCAAAGCAAGAAACCAGAAGATAAAGACTTCCCAGAAACAGCCTGGGATTCTTGGATTCTTCCGAGGTTAGCTCTGGAGCAAGTTTTCCCTGTCTCCCTCCCTCCCTCCTCACGACACCCAGTCAATATTTGAGTTGATAATAAAAATCTATTTTCTTTTCAGCTTCCCTGCCTCAAGAACAACATGTGCCTTGTCTTCCCTTCGCTTTGCTTATCAGATTCCAGCCAAAATGAATGGGCAGAGCTCTTACAAACAGAGAAATTAAATGAAAACAACACCAGTGCCAAGTTCTCTGCAAACACAGGAGTGAAATGAAAAATGCCACTCGCTGGAGATTCACCCAGCACGTTGAATTATTATCTGTCATGCCCTGTTCCTACATTTGTCCTTTCCCTGGGGTTGATAAATAAGACTTCCCACAAGTTCCGAAGCTGTAGCAGGAGCTGGGGAGCACATTCTGTTCATAAATCTCAGGACTATCTCCCTGACTCTCCTGGCAGCCCCATTGCTCAAAAGTCCTGCACTTCCCATGTCCTGCCTTTTTAATGGATAACTTGGAAATCCTTCTTTCCCTGATCCAGTGGTTGATCCAGCTGTGCCCACCAGTCCTGATTTCCGAGAGAAGACCTTTGATGTGCCCCAGTTCTTCAGGCAGATTTTGGGTCTTTGTGGGGCTGGGTTCTGCTGCTGGGGTTGTTTGATGGCTGAGCAGCCCCAGGGGCTGGGAAAAAGGGAAAAGCTGGGAAAAAGGGAAAAGGGAAATTCTCTGTCCTCAGGTGGGCTCAGTCCTGCCAAAAAAAAACCCCCAAATCCCATTTCTCATGAAGGCCAGGCCTTGGAGGCAGCTGAGTCCTGCCCTTTGTGCAGGGAGCAGGGAAAATATCCTCCAGCCAGAGGGGAGGGATGGGGCACATGGATCACCCTTTGAAAGGGGATTTAGGTGAGGAGACCAGACTTGGGCCATTTATTTATGGACACCTGAGGTGAAACAAAATCACTGGGATGAAAAAAAAAGGTAAAAACCCCAAGGAAAACCCAATCTAAATGACTTTTATCAAGATCTGTTGTAGGAATTTTTTGTTTGGGAGCAGAGCCCTGCAGGATGGGGCTCAGGGCCCTGGTCTGGAGGTGAGGAACATTTTTGCTCAGGAGTTTCCAGCCCATGAGCCCCTCCCTTCCACTGATTTTCTCCCTGCTGCTCTCTCTGCCCCTTTTCCAAAGGAATATGAGGATTCCAGCTGAAGTCTCCTCAGTTCCTCTCACAGAGCAGCTGTTCCTGCTGTCTCATGGGATGAACTGGGACCTGTTCTGACCTTTTCCTTGTCTGCTGGGCCCCACCTGTTCTACATTTGGCTTGGAATATGCCAGATCCCTTCTCCCTTATTTTTGGGTGTCCCTGGGAGCACTGGCCACCCTCCTGCTCCAGGGTTTTCCTGTGTTCAGGGACCTCTTGGGACAGCACCTCGGGATTTGTGGCTTCCTTGTGGAAAAATTGCTTTATGCAAAAGTTCAGTTTTTAAAATTGTGCTTGAAATAATTCCCATTTCTCCCACGTGCTGGTGTTGTGGGAAATATCACAGAATCATGGAATGGTTTGGGTTGCAAGGAAGGTTAAAATCTTCCAGTGCCACCCCAGCCATGGCAGGGACACCTCCCACCATCCCAGGTGGCTCCAAGCCCCAATGTCCAGCCTGGCCTTGGGCACTGCCAGGGATCCAGGGGCAGCCCCAGCTGCTCTGGGGAGCCTTTTCCAGTGAGATCCCAGCTGGTTCTGCATCCCAGTATGTGCTGGACTGGTCACTGGTGCCACAGCAAGGCTGAGCAATGCTTTGTGTTGGCAGATCCTTCAGAAAACTGCCCATGGATGAGCTGGACTCACTGGGAAAATCTCTGTCCAGGCAATCCCAGATGCCTGAGCTGTTCCCAGTGTGGCTGTGTCACCCAGAAAATCAGTGCCATGGAACAGAATGGGCATTTGAATTCCTTCTGGAATGTCTGGTGGCCTCAGGTGGCTGTGGCTGTGTCCTGTGCTGTGACAGCTGTGCCTTGGTCTCAGCTCTGCATGGAGGACACTGAGGACAACCCCGAGAAAACTCCTGTCTTCCATGGCAGGATCTGTTCCAAGGGCAGTTTAACACTCTGTGCAGTCAGGGATATTTGTCTGGAATTAGACTTGCTTCTCCAAACCACTTTTACCTCAGAGGTGAAATTACATACCCAACCATTTCCTTTAAATAGGGGAACTTTTCCACTTCCAAAGTTCCATGTGGCTGCTGGAGTTTTGCCCTCCAATGTAACTATTTATTCCCCTATTCCTGCTTTTTTGTTTTGAATTGAAAATAGTCTCCATCTCCTGTCTGCTCCTGGCTGGAGCTGCATTGTTCATCAGACATTTATTAGCTTGTCTGGTGCCTTGGCTATTATTCCTCCCTGAGATTTCTCACTTCCTCAAGTTTTTGTTCCTTGACAAAATAACAAAAGCCTCCCTTTCCCTGGCTCATTTTTATCCCTTCTCAGCTTCTCCTTATCGCACTCTTTTCTTGTTTCTATTACCAACACGCTCGGGCAGGGCCTCCTGTCTGCACACCCCGAGTCTGTCTGGCTGCACAGCAGGGCTGGGCTCCTGCCAGCTGCAATTTCATTTTCTTCTCATTTCTCCAAGCTGGTCTTGCTGGACTCTGGTGCCCAAGTCCATGCACTGCTGCCCACTGAGAGTAGGAACAGATTCCCCATTTCAAATAATCTGTGCATTAAATTCTTCTGGAAACAGAGAACAGCACAGCTCTGGATAAACTGGAGCCTTAGAGGGATCCCCATTTCCTTCAGCTTCATTGTTTTAGAGTAATGGAATAGCCTGGGATGGAAGGGACCACAAGGATTATCCAGTCCCATCCCAGCCCTGCCCTGTCCAGACCCCCAACATCCCACCCTGGGCACCCCTGGAGCTCTGGCAGCCTCGGGGCCGTGCCCATTCCCTGGGGAGCCTGGGCAGTGCCAGCACCTCTGGGGGAAGAACCTTGCCCTGCTCTGCAGCCTGAGCCTGCCCTGGCCCAGCTCCAGCCCTGCCCTGGCTGCTGGCCCTGTCCCAGGGCTGAGATCAGAGCTGTCCCTGATGAGTCTCTCCTCAGTTTCCTCTTCTGCAGCTGAACATTCCACGTGATCTCATCCTCAGCTTCCCCTGGAGACCCTTCCCCATCCTCCTGCCCCTCCTGGAACATTCTCCAGCACCTTTAAATCTTTCTTACCCGGTGGCACCCAAACTTTTCATCCCACTGCCAGCAGGGACAGGACCTGAGCTCCACCTTGCAGGTCACCAACCCTCCAGAGATGCCAGGAGCAGGACAGGCTGAGCCCTTGGGGGGCCTTTCCCAGTGCCAGGCAGAGCCTGGGACTGAGCACTGAACGCCTTTGGGCTGAAATGGCCCCAGTTGCCAGCTCGTGTCTGGCTCAATATAGCAAGACACACATGTCACATCCACATTTATCCCCAAAATGTTCGTGTTCTGGGCACTTTGGGTGGTATTTTCCCTCATTCTAAAATAAAGGAGACAATCACATCTTGCTCTATTTTTTTTTTTATGGGAAGCATTGCGCAGTTTGGCTCCCAAAATAGCGTGTTCTGTATTCCCACACGCATCACCTGATGGAGAAATCTGGAAGAGTTGGAGATCCCTGTTCTTTAATTAAATGGTCAAATTGATGGGAACTTGGGAATACTTTGAGTACTGGCAGGTAACTGAACTCCCCTCATGCTGTTCCTGCTCTCCTGATCTGTGGCAGCTGATCCTGAAACCACCAGAGCAGTGTGAGGGTGACACATCCAGCCAGGCATGGCGACACTTCTAACACGGGAAAAATCCATCCTCAGCCCTCTGGCCAAGGGCTGAGTGGGCTGGGAAAGACAGGACCTCCCCAGGGGGCTCAGGGAGGGTGACCAGGAGTCTCAGTGGCTCATGGAGGGAATGGTTCTGTCCCCATTTGGGCACTAAAGTCACAACTCTCCCTACACAAAACTCGCTTGGATTCCTGCACGTAAAAACAAAGGAGATTTATCCCACTCTCAGAAGGTTCTGCCTGCAGGAGCCTGTTTATTCCATGGATTTTAAACTGAGCCCCAGGGAGCTGCTCCAAACCCTGTGCCCTGCTCTTCATCCTGTGATGGGGGGGGCAGGATCCAGCCAGGATCTTCAGGAATTTCACAGCACGGCAAAGGTTCCTTTGCCTCCTGCCTGGGACCTCGGGGACAATCCCTGAGCATCTCCAGTCCCCTCTCTGCTCCCTGGCCAGCTGAGGGTGGCAGGA
>NC_031784.1:12904366-12909476 GCF_001522545.3 Parus major
CTTCTCCTCTCCAGGTGAGCACCCCCAGCTCTCCCAGCCTGGCTCCAGAGGGGCTCCAGCCCTTGGATCACAAGGACTTTGTGCCCACAGATTTTTCCATTGGCTCCTGGCTCTGATCCCTCCCTCTGTCCCATCCATATCTCATCTCCCAGCTCTCCACAAATGTCCCTGGGAATTCTCTTTTCAAGAACCATATTTATTTTTTATTTAAACCTCTGCAAAGTTTAAACTCAGCTGAGTGGCCACAAGCCTGGAAAACAGGAATTCAGACAGGGAAGCAGGGATGTGGTGCCATCAGAGGCCTCAGGGCTGGGCTGTGAGGGTTGGGAGGTGTTTTTGAGCTGTGATAGCTCTGAGTTAACCCCTGTTAACCTGGGATTGCCTCTCCCCAGCTCTCCCTGACCATTTTCCTGCAAGATCCCAACAAAAGGCTTTCCTGGGACACATACTCAGTCCCAGGTCAGATTTCCTGGTTTTATTGATAGCAGCACTTGGCAGAGCTAAAAGTAGAGTGTATTTTTCCCAAAGAGACTCTTCAAGTGTCTGCACCATCTCACATTCCGAGAGAAGAATCCCAGATCCATTTCAATATTTATTCTTTTTAATAATCCTTTAAAATCCTTTTCCTTGCCTGTATTTTCTGTATCTTTAGGATATAAAAGAGCCACAATTTCAGATTTTTTTCCCAACAACAACCTTCAAACTCCCTCTCCCAGGGATTCCTCCCTGCTCCTTTCTTTTTCTGCCTTGCTGGAAGTTACAACACAAACCAGGACTTTGTGGGAAGAGAAAACAAGAAAAAATCCTGTGAATTATGGGAAGAATATGGAAAATGAAGCCCACAGAAAGCTACAACAATAGCAGGGATGCCAAGCAAGTAAATAAGCAGCACAAGCATCCCAAATGAATTTCTTGTTTGCTGTCAGCCCCACTGTGCTGCTCCAGCAGGGGGACAGGCCTTCATCTTCCCTGCCACAACTCCCTGGAAGCACCACCCCAGGATTAGATGAGGTTATCTCAGCCCAGCGAGTGAAGGAAAGAGATCTTTGACTTAGAAATAAAAGGAAGCAAAAAGAATCTTCTATTAGAGAAGGCTCCTCAGTCATGCCCAGCACATTCCTGAGTTATTTCCCTCCCCTTCCTGGCTGGATGTGGTGCTTGTGCTGGATCCTTTATCCCCAGGTCTGTCTCCTGTTCCCAAGCCATGAGCATCCCCTGGCTGAATTCCCTCCCAGCCTTTGCCCTTGGCAGTGCCACTCCTTCAGCAGCAGCACATGGACAGCACCTCCCTGAGTGCTGGGATTCCAAAATCCTGAAAGGGACACGGGGTAGGAATGATTTCAGATGTCTGGAGCTCATCCAAGTCATCATTTAGGAGTTAGGGAAGAGAAAGGATCATCATGGAATCACAGAATCTTGGCTTGGATTGGAAGAAGCCTTAAAATCCATCCAGTGCCACCCCCTGCCAGGGGCATGGACATCTTCCACCATCCCAGGCTGCTCCAAGCCCTGTCCAACCTGGCCTTGGACACTTCCACAGCATTCAAGAGCCATCCTCAGTTCTTTTGGAGATTTAACCTATGGTTATTCCTCTCTCTCAGCACTTCAGCATCTGATATTTATTTCCTTCTCCCCATTCCAGCAGCAGCTGGGGGGACTTGGCTCACCTGAGTGAGCTCCTGATCCACACCTGAGCTGTGGCTACTGACAGGAGTGGAAAATAATGCAGCCCTGTAGGACACCTGTCAAATCAGGGAAATCCATAAGGATCCTGTTAGCAATGCAACAGCTCTCAGAAAAATGCGGATTATTTTCCTGGTGTTGAGGATATCCCAGTGTGGAAATCAGGGAGACAGGCATTGTAAGAGCTGCTGGAGGGAAAAACTGAGTATGGCCAAGCAAAGGGGAACACTGCCCAGATTTTTTGGATTTCAGCATCCACATGGAAGGGGATGCTGGACCTGGGTGGAGAAGGAATTCTGGAGCTCACTCTCTCAGAGGAGCAGGTGCCTACACTGGTGTTGGAATAATCATTCCTGCATTGGGTGTGTCCAGTTGCTGTCCTGGGTTGCTGCTTCAGAGGCAAAGGTAAAAAACTGCAAAAAACTGTAAAATCTGTAGAGGTAGAGCCATCCATCCATCCATCATCCATCNCCATCCCCCTCACCCTGCAATTGCTGTCAGGGTTGGGAGTGCCCCAGTTTGTGCAAACAAAGCCTTCCCGAGATGCACATCCCAGGAAGGAGCAGATCACACAACTCCCAGCTTTGTTTGCTTCACTTTGATTTGGGAACAAACAGAAAATTGTCCTTTTTTCCCCCAAATAATCCGAGGGCAGCACGGAGCAGAGGGAGATCTCCCCGTTATTCTTCCCTGCCCTGCTCCAGGTGCTGCTGGAGTGAGCAGAGCTGGGAGCATCCAGGCTCAGGGGGGCTCTCCAAGTCTGTCAGAGATTACCTGGGAATTACTGGGAATTACTGGGAATTACTGGGAATTATCATCACCAGAGAGCCTCAGCTCAGGGCTCTGCCATTAAAAATTCCCAGCTAATCCAGAGGGCTCATCCAAGGAATTCATTTACATTTCTCCAGTGCCTTTATCCCGCAGGATCCCCCCAGAGCTCGGTGTTGTGTTTCCGTGTACAAAGCGCTTTTATTCCCGCCTGGATTTCGCTATCCAGACAGGGTGGGGAGGAAACAAACCACCAAAAGATTTCTCTCAGGACATGGAGATTTCTGGAAGGAAGCACAATATGGATGTGGTAGAGCCAAAATTTTTGTGGATCCCTGTGGAGCTGTTATCAGTTCCCTTGAGGGAGGGAAGCTGAGCCCCATCTCTGGGTAATTTCCCTCCTGTTGATCCCTCTGCCAGGTAAAAAGCAGGAAAACCTCCTGTGCACTGAGGGGACACCGGGAGTGGGTGATGGAGACTCCTCCTCTGCTGGGCAATTCCATTTGGAAACAGGATGAGTCCAGGATGGGATTTTTGGTGAAGCTTTAGAAACAGAGAAATTAAGAATTAGGAATTAAACATAAAGAAATGCTTGACTAAAGAAAGGAGTTGACAAAAACCATACCCTGCTCCACAAGAGCAGGGAAAAAGTGAGACTGCAAGATAAGATAAAGAGCTGGAATACACAAACAGGATGCAAAGACAAAGGCACCACAGGAGAAGGGGATTCCTTGGACCCCTAAGCCAGAAGGAACGGAATCAGAGTCCAAAAGGTGATCACAGGACTGAAAGGAGAATGTGTGGAAAGACGAGGTGAAAGCTCAGCCAAGGAGAAAATTGCTGATCTCATCCCAAAGACCCCCAGACCAGCACTGAACTGACCAGGAAGGAGCAGTGCTCTGCTGCAGAGGGACCTGGAGCTGGCTGTAATATGAGGTGAAGACAGGCAGAGTTAAGAAATGAATATGTATGAGGTGTATTGTGCAACCCCAGTTTGTAAATGATAAATAGAGAAAGCCAAATCTCAAAAGGTGTGCATGCTTTTGGAGGAGATATCCCCCCTGCACCTCAGCTCTGGATGAATTCATACCTGCTCACAGAACTGCTCTGTGAGTTACAGAGTTTTTCTATCCACACATCATTAAATCCTCCAAATGACCATTTGCAAGGAATTCAGGAGAAAGGGAACGACTTATCACAGTCTTGCCAGGACACGGAACAGAAGAGTTTTGTCACCATTGTCCCACATTCTCCTCACCCCTGAGCCACACTGCAGGAGCTGGAAGTGAAAATCCCTGGATTTTCCGTGGCTGCAGTGCTTTCTTCAAGTCCTGGAAGAGCAGAGCAGGGATCCACACACCTCGGGATAAAATCCTGGATGGAGCTGTGAGCACAGCAAGCGGTCCCTGCTCCCAAAATCCTGTGGATCAAAGCAGGCAAGCCCTGGAATGTGACCTTGATCCGGCTGCAATCGATGTGTACCAGGAGCTTGTAGGGAAAGGGAGCAGGAGATTGTCTGGGATTGATGGAAAGTGTGTCCTTTCCCCGGGCAGGAGGGGCAGGGAGCTGTGCCCAGGCAGGGGCTGGAGCACCAGGAATTCCCAGAGCCTGCTCAGGTTTAGCCTTTGCCACTTGCTGTTCATTCAGGATTTACCAAACTGAGAGGGAAGGAAGGAGTTCAGTAGGAGGGGATTGTTCCACCAGCAGGGATCGGAGATCAATCCAGAGCAACTGGAGGGGATGAACCTGCTGCTTCCACAGGGGAAATAATTCCACAATCATGGAATCAGGGACCTTACAGCCCATCCAGTGCCACCCCTGCCATGGCAGGGACACCTCCCACTGTCCCAGGCTGCTCCAAGCCCCAATGTCCAGCCTGGCCTTGGGCACTGCCAGGGATCCAGGGGCAGCCCCAGCTGCTCTGGGCACCCTGTGCCAGGGCCTGCCCACCCTGCCAGGGAGGAAGTTCTCCTGAACATCCACCTAAAATCCCCCACTCAGTTTGGATAGAGACAGACACCCACAGGGGAGAACTCAGCTCAGTTTGGGAAATGGGTGCAATCATCTCCAGGGTAATGAAGTGCAGGAAACAGTCCCATGGCAGCTCCACGTGCTCCAGGATTTCCTGCAGCCACCTCTCCCAGCTGGAGATTCATTTGCCTTCCATCAGCAGCGGCTGATCCTCGCAGAGCTCCTGTGCAAGGCTGTGCTCAGCTTAACCCGTGATGGATGGAGGATATAAAGGTGATGGATTAAGTTGTTAATTATACAATTACAGAGAAGGTGGAACAGGGTGCTGGTTAAAAGGAAAATGACTTTGCAAGCTGATACCAGCTCCTGGAGCAAAGATGGAAAATGCAAAATAGGACAAGACTCTGTCTGAAGCAGGATCCATTGAAAAGTTATCCAAAGTAATTCCAGTGGGGCTGAAGCTAGCAGAGGATGGAGAACAGGATATTTTAATTTTATAGTCAGAGTGACACTGTCACTTCTATCCATGGGACCCCAGGGTTAATTCTGCTGAGGGTGGAAGCTCAGACAAGGCAGCTGCTCCAAGCACCTTCTGTGGAGGAAGAACTGGAGCTTTGGTTTAAGCATGGAATCATGGAATATCCTGAGCTGGAGGGACTCACCAGGATCACCCAGCCCAGCCCAGCCC
>NC_031784.1:12913807-12916326 GCF_001522545.3 Parus major
TTAGACTTTCCCTGGAAGGCAGAAATGCAGTTCCCAAGTGATGGGAAATGCAGGGAGGTGTGGAGTGGCTGCTGCACACCTGGGGGTTGGGACAAGGTGGGGGTGGTTCCCCAGGTGCAGCTTTGCTCCCCTGTCCCAGTTTGGAGTGACCAGGTCCCACCAGAACACTCCAAGAGCAGTTTTAGTGTCAGATCCACTATTCCAGAGCGCTCCTGAGCCCACCTTGCTGAGATCTTTCAATGGGATGTTCCAACAGCTCCAGTTCAGCCTGGAGCAGTTGGAACCTCAGCCAAGACCTCATTAAACTGCTCTGACCCCTGAAGGCAGAAATTCCCCTCTCTGTGTTTCATCACTCTGTTCATGGTCCCTTAAATGTCCCTCCTGCAGATCCCTCCCCTGCTGAGGGAAGCCTGGTCCATGCTGGTGGATGTTCCAAGGGACTGATCCTGCACTTCCCTTCCCTTCCCCACACCATTCCCTCACTTCCACCCCAGGGAGCTCTTGATCCAGCTGTGCTTCCAGCTGTGCAGGTTCCCAAGAGCGGGGTCTGAGGCAGAACTCAGCTATTTCTGGATGATCTCCTCACCAAAAACCATTCCTCACCTGTTTTTGTCCCAGGGAGCTCCGATTTGGAGATTCCTGGAGATTCCAGGCATTGGATCTGCCCCATCCAGCAGCACAGCAGGAAAACGGGGCTGTGTTTTCATCCACCCCAGGCAAACAGAGTGACCTCAACACCCTGCCTGGCTTAAATCCAGTGCTCCAACCCTTCCCCCTCTCCCACCCCTATGGATAAATGTGGATGCAGGCGTTCACATCACTGCTCCCACTCGGAACATGCAAATCCTTCACTGGCTCTTATTCCCAAGGAATTTCTACCCCTTTCCCCATTCTGGAGAGCCCAGTTTGGCTCCTGTCTCCTTCCCCCACCACAAATCACAGAATTGTTTAACTTGGGAAAGACCTTTAAGAGCACTGCCAAGGCCACCACAATGTCCCCAAGTGCCACATCCACACATTTCAAACCTCTCCAGGTATGGGAACTCATCCAAATTGCAGCAGTGTGGGAGTCTGGAGTAGCAGATCAAAGTGGAATACTGCATTTTCCTCTCTAAATCCCACACTTGACACTTCCAGCAGTCATTGTCCCATTTCAGTCCTTCCTCCTGATCCAGACTCCTCTTGAAACCCTTCACATGGGACTTGTGATTCCCAGAAAACTGCTTCCTCCCAGATCATTGGGGCTGAATTCCCAGCATATATCATATTCTGTGATTTCTCTTTGGATCATGAAAATCCTTCAGTGGCTCCTATTCACAACCAAGGAATTTCTACCCCTTTCCCCATCCTGAAGAGCCCAGTTTGGCTCCTGCCTCCTTCCCCCACCATGGAATCATGGAATTGTTAAAGTTGGTGAAGGCCTTTAAGAGTCCAAGAGTTCCCCAGCACTGCCAAGGCCACCCCAATGTCCCCAGGTGCCACATCAGGGCTGTTAAACCCCTCCAGGGATGGTGATTCAACAAATTGCATCAGCTGGAGAGCCTGGAGCTGTGGATCCAGCTGGAGTACTGCATTTTCCTCCCTAAATCCCACTCTTCCAGCAGTCCCTGCCCCATTTCACCCCTCCTGCCAACCTGGATTTAAACCCTTCACCTGGGACTCATGATTCCCAGAAATCTGCTTCCTTCCAGAGCACTGGGGCTGATTTTCCATCTCCTAAAGGGTCACAATAAATCACATATTCCCCACTCCTGCTTCCCTCCTGGAAATGGAGGCAGGCCCACTCCTGCTATCCCTTAAATCTGTTTCTTTTTATGGGAAGAACATTGATCCTGGCCCTGGTCCATGTTGTAAATGGGACAGACTGGATGTAAGCTTTCAGCAGCGGGCTGGGATTTGCTGTGGAATTGCTTGCAGCTATTTAATCAGGGCATGATGGAGCCTGAGAATAGAAGAGCTCCAAGAATCTGGTTTTAAATCTTCCCAGGGATCCAGGAGCCAAAGGTGTGGAGGCAGGGAGAGGCAGTGTCCTCACTGGCAATGGATGCACTCCCACCTGAGCCACCAGAGCAGGCCCAGTGACAGCAACCAGGATCACCCAAAAGCCCAAAATGGCCAAAAAATTCTGCAGTGACACATCCATGAAACCTCCATTTGGAATTTGCCTGACCAAGATCCTGGCTCTGCCTCAGGATTTTCCTGGGAGGCACAAATCCCTGGTCAGGGCAGCGACCACAGGAGGGTCTGGAGCAGCATCAGTGAGGAAAGCCCTGCCAGGGCTCCTGCAAGGTCTCATCCCACCCTTGGCAGTGAGGGCAGCCCTGCCAGGGCCTCTCCAAGGTCTCATCCCACCCTTGGCAGTGAGGGCAGCCCTGCCAGGGCTCCTGCAAGGTCTCATCCCACCCTTGGCAGTGAGGGCAGCCCTGCCAGGGCTCCTGCAAGGTCTCATCCCACCCTTGGCAGTGAGGAAAGTCCTGCCAGGGCCTCTCCAAGGTCTCATCCCACCCTTGGCAGTGAGG
>NC_031784.1:12918323-12919764 GCF_001522545.3 Parus major
TTTGGAGCAGCTCCCTGGGGCTCAGTTTAAAATCCATGGAATAAACAGGCTCCTGCAGGCAGAACCTTCTGAGAGTGGGATAAATCTCCTTTGTTTTTACGTGCAGGAATCCAAGCGAGTTTTGTGTAGGGAGAGTCGTGACTTTAGTGCCCAAATGGGGACAGAACCATTCCCTCCATGAGCCACTGAGACTCCTGGTCACCCTCCCTGAGCCCCCTGGGGAGGTCCTGACTTGTGAAATTCCTGACCAAACCTGGGGTTATTCTTGTCTGGTTTTCCTCACACTTGGACCATGTCATGTTGTGTGGGCATTGAGAGCTGTAAGACCAATATTGGCATTGAGAATTTGAATTCTGACTTTCCAGAGCCTGGGTGCTCTGAAAAGAACACTTCCAGCCTGGAATGAGAGCCCAGACAGCCTCTGGCCCAAAGACCTCGCTTATCCCACTCCAGGACAGATCCAACAGCAGCTCCCCCCTCCCAGGGAGAGCTTTTCCAGCACGTCCTTATTCCAAAATGATGGATGAAAATGGGATCTTGCAAAAAGTCCATTTACATGCTTCATCAAACTCCCAGCTCTGCCAGAAGTCCCCAGAGCAATGATGTACAGCCAGGCCTGCAGACTCCACCACATCTGCTCCAAGAAGAATTAGCAAGGCCTCCCCAAGCTGGGGATGATTTTCAGTGCATCAGACACTCTCCCAGGAAATCCATCACCTTTATGGACAAGTTCTTGAGACACTTCAGAGGAACTTATTACAATAAAAAAGGAAGTTCCCAGCCCTCCAAGTGCACATCTCCCTTTCACTCTCACAATCCAGGATGAAAAATGATGGGATGAGGTGGATGTGTATGGCTGGAAGCAGTTACAGCCTATTCCAAGGGAAGATTATGCCACAAAATTATTTTTCCCAGGCTTTCCTCCTGTGTTTCAAATTAAATCCTCCCCTCTGCCTGGGACCAAACTTGCTGTAGACCAACAAATATGGAGTGGCACTGGGTTGGTTGATGCAGTAAATGTAAAATACAGGAACTCTATCAAAGATGAATTCCCGAGGCTCCTGCACATTCCAGTGTCAAAAGTGATGGGCTCCATCTTTGGGAGCATCTCTCCAAAAGTTCTTGGGCTGAGGTCACCCAGTGCCCACCACAATGAGCTCACACAATCTCCTAAGCCCAGGTTAAGGCAGTTATTACTGAGAGAACATTCCTCACAAAGTGCCTCCTCCACCCTCGACCTCTGTGTCCCAGTCCCTAGAGGAGACTGAAACCTTCACAAGGAGAATGTGGGAGCTGGAATTTCACAGCTCTGCTGGAAATCAGGGATGCTGGGGAGACACTGCATTTCCAGCTGGTTCCTGTTGACCCTTTCCTGTAATACAAAGGCCAAGGACTCCTCTCTCTCCTCTCTCCTCTCTCCTCTCTCCTCTCTCCTCTCTCC
>NC_031784.1:12920459-12927740 GCF_001522545.3 Parus major
CTCTCCTCCTCTGCTCTGCAGACACAAACAGGCTGTGACATTTTCTCCTGCTCTCTGCAGGGATCGCCTCCCCTTTCACCTCAGCACTTTCCAAACCTTCCCCTGCCACAGCTCCCCATCCTCTCTCATTCCCCACCCTCACCTGGAGTACCTGGGGGAAGCTTGAGGCAGAAGAAGGATATAAAGTGAAGTAAACTGAGCCCAGACCTCACCAGGGCTGCAGCTTCTCCTGAGGAGCAGCTCCAATCTTGGTTCTGTGAGCAAGGACAGCAGCCAGGGCAGGGCTGGGGCTGGCCCAGGGCAGGCTCAGGCTGCAGAGCAGGGCAAGGTTCTTCCCCCAGAGGTGCTGGCACTGCCCAGGCTCCCCAGGGAATGGGCACGGCCCCGAGGCTGCCAGAGCTCCAGGGGTGCCCAGGGTGGGATGTTGGGGGGTCTGGGCAGGGCCAGGGGTTGAGCTGGATGATCCTGTGGGTCCCTTCCAGCCCAGGATATCCCCTCTGCACACCCAGCCTTGCTCAATAATTCCATTCCAAATTCAACAGTGAATCCCTGTTTCTTCTCTCCCCTCTCCAGTCCTTGCTGTCTGTGGCACTCCTGGGCTAAGCTGTTCCTGCAATCCAGGTGCTGCCTTTTACACAACTTCATCAGAATCCCACCTGAGGGATTTTTTCTTTCCTCTTTGCAACCCCATTTTGTGACCAAGTTGTTCATTCCCTCCTCACTCTGATATAAAATCCTATATAAAAAGCAGGGGAAATGTTGTTGTGTCCTTAGACTTTGCTGGCCAAGCACAACTAAATGAACTTGAAAAAATATTTACATTCAGGTTAGTGTGGAACTATTTTTAGGGGGGTTGGTTGGGTTGGCACTGCTTTGTTTTTTATCCTACAAAATAAACCCTTTTCTTCTTTTGTTGGTGCCATTTTTCAGGCCAACCATGACATTTCTTCTTGAACAGAAAGTAAAAAAGGTCGACTTTCAGCTCTTCAGGGTCTCCACTGGACCTCTGGGGATTCTGCTTCCATTTTTCCCAGTTCCTGTCAGACAGGGAGGATTTTTCACTGCATTTCTTCCACTCCAGGTCTGTGCTGCAAAATCCTCCCTCAGCCACTCTCCCAGGTCTGGGTAATGATATTTATTCCAGCTGAGCAGTTCCAGGAGGAGAAAATGATGGACTTCAATTGAGGTGATATTTTGCCCATCTCCGTGTCCTAAATTCTTTGTAATGACAGGAATCCATTGGAGTTGGGAGTTCATGGGATCATCATTAACAAAATCCCAGGGTGGAAAGGCTGAGTTAGTCCTCAGGAGAATGGCCAGGGATAAGAGCCAGGATCCCTGTCAGGATCCTGTGAGGAATGGGAGGGGAAAGGGATAACTGAGGTTGGTTTGGGATGAGGACACACAAATTCCTGGGAATGGGGCTCTCTTGCAGTGGAAGAACCCCAGTGTCTCCATCCCTGATTGGAAGATGAGGAAAACTGGTGTCTGATGGAATTCTGGTTAAGAATTGTTGTTTCATGTCCTGGGAAGAGCAAACATGAGGCTTGTTGAGGCTTGATGAGACTCCTACATCCACAAATGCCTGGCAGAGGGGAGATGGTTACAGGACCCTGCTGCAGCTCTCGGCTCAGGGAGGAGCAGCCACCTGTGAGGACTTTGAGCAATTTCTGGGTTTGGGAAGGGACTGGCAGAGTTGACTTCAGCTCCCAGAGTTGCTGACTTGATTAAAAACCTGGCAGGACCCTGCTAAAATGGGATTTTTCATCAATCCCTTTGAATTTGGCAGTGCTGGGAGCAGGGGGCCCAGCCTGTCCCCTGAGTGTGCAGGAGAAGGCAGAGGTTGCTAACCCATCTCCTGGTCCATGTAACGAGTGAAGCACATTCCTGGAGCAGCTCATTTCGGGTGAGTTTTGTCTTCTGCTGGCACCTTATCCCTGATTAGGGAATGGGAGCTCCAGTCTGGCACAGCCACACCTGGGGAGCACTTCAGGGACACTGGAATTTGCTCCTTGGCCTGCCCCAGGACCATTTCCAGTTTGATTGAGGTTCTCCTTTTATTCATGGATAGGGACTGTAAGCTGTTCCTGTGGCACTTTTAATGCCCCTGCCCTTTAGGGGTTGGGATATCTCGGATTTGGACCTGTCCCAAACCCCACATTATTTAAACCAAGAGACAACAACCTGAGCTGGGCTCCCAGCAGAGCCTCTCCCCTGCCCTGCAGCTGTCCCAGCCCAAACCCAACCTCAGAGCTGCTGTGGGAGAGCTCTGCCTTTTCCAACAAATCCCCAGCCCTCCTGAACCTTAAACAGCATCTTGGGAATGATCCCTGAATCATTCCCACTCCCAACCATGCTGGAGATTGGTTTGGGCAGTGCAAAACATCCAAACTGTCCCAGCACTGTGTGCTCCTGTGGATCTTCCTTAAAGAGCAGGAATATGTGACCAATCCCTCCCCAAAATTCATTCATGGGTGTTTTTCCCAGATTTCTCAAAGGGGGAAATTATTTATCCCTAAACTTGAGACTGATCCTTATTTTTAGCAGGCAGAATGGCTTCAGGGGCTCTCAAACCCAGAGCAGAGCCAAAACCCCACTCAAAGACTTTAAAAATAAGAAAGGTCTTGTGTGTTCCTACAGCTGGAGACAATGTGGAAATATCCATGAAAAATAGAAAACTCCAAGCAACTTCTCCCTGGAGCTCATCCTGGACTTGTGTTCCCTTAGGGAGAATTCTGGAATACTGGATTCCCAGTAGAAAACCAGATTCAATGGATGATAGGAATTTACCTCTTTTGGAGAGGCAGAGCCTTTCCATGTCAGACCTGACATCAGGTCGTGTTCAGATTGTCACCATTGTGATTCCAGACACTGAAGCATGGCAGGAATTTGCATAAACATGAGATGTTAATATTTAAATTCATCAAGGGGGGACCCAGTCCTGGTTTTCAGCCCACTCCAGCCCAGTAGGGCAGGTCTGTGAGCACAGTTCTCCCAATCCCATGTCCAACATTCCCAATTATCCCATGTCCAACATTCCTAATTATCCATTTGCAAGGACAATGACTCCCTTTGCATGGCTATGAATATTAAACAGCTCATTTGCACCTGGGTTTGCACATTTGGGGTGGGATTTTTAGCCCTCAGCACAAAGTTGGAGTCTCCTGTTTTCCTGTGCATTTTTGTTGGGAAAATGGATCTGTTTGGGAGAACTCCTGGAGAGTGACATCTCTTCTCCCTGTTTTTCCCACCTCCCTGCAGGAAAAGTGGTGGCTGATCCACGGCTGTGGAGATGTCACCAGGTGACACTCCTGCATTGATACTTAATTTTTGTTAATTGACCCTTATTTTTTCTTGTTTATTTGGGTTTTATGGTTGAGCAAATGTTCAGGATGGGAGAGCCACACTCCAGAGTGGAATTCAGCCAGCAGTGCTGGTTCACAGGGGTTTGTTCTGGGAGGTGGAAAATGTGGGAAATTCGGATGTTCTCCAGGAGCTGGCCATGGTTTTGGGGTGGAATTCCTGGGAGAAGTGGCCCTACAGGCCCCAGAATTTCAGTGTTTGGGTTCCTCTGCTCACTGGCAGCACTTGGAATATAAAATCAAAATTCCATTTCTGATCCCTCCCTGAAATTTGGTGTCACTCTGGGGACATGACACAGGTGACAAAGCAGGCAAATTATATTAGAAGGGGGTGTAAAATTGTCCCTAAACTTCACCAGTGTTATTAAAAAAAACAGTGTTACAAAACAAAACAGACTGGAAGTGCAATTTTCCATCCTACTATATAAAAATATGAATTTTGGGTCATAACAAAGATTTTCTCATTAGTGGAATAATGACTAAATATGAAATATCAAATTCTCATGATGGTTCTTCACCCAAGAATGTTTGGTTCGATTTTTCTTGTCTCAGAGGAGAAGAGTTGGACAGGGATGTGATTTATCTTAGGAATATCCCAGGAGAACCTCCAAAATATATATAAAAAAATATTGTTCTGAAATGAAATAAAATAAAGTAAAATATAGATCAAAAAATATTAGTGATAACATTCAACATTATGTTCAACAATATTAGTGATAACATTCCCAACATGGTGAGAGGAGTTAAAAGTGAATCTCCACAGGAGAAGGTAAATCCCACTGTTTGTTTTCTCTCATTGCTCCAAGCAAGCAAAATCCATACTCTGGGATATTGATTCCATAAAATATGGGACCCCCTCACCATGGAGAAACACCTGAGATTTGGAAAAAACCCACAATAATTGTATTTTTAGTAAGATATCATTTATGATGCTAAAATTCCAATGTGGTTCCCATGGCAGGAGCAGCTCTGGGCTTCTCAGACTGTAGGGAAGAAACTTTCTTGGCATGGAAAAATGAATTTATTTTCCTTTCCAGAGCTTTTATTGTTGTTGTTTGTTCCATACAGTAGGGCTGGAGTCACATCTGGCTCTGAGCACAAGAACTTGCACCTGCTCAATCCTCACTATCAAAATATTCCTCAGTGGACATTCTTGTTTAGCTTCATGTTTCCTGCTGAAATCCAGGAGCTCAGAATGCCCCAGAATTCCAATTAGGCAGCTCATTAAGTGCCATTAGTATTAATTTAGCACATTCTTGTTGCCACACAAGTGTCCCAGCAGTTCTTGTGCATCTCCTCTTCCCCAGGGAGAGCTGAGGCCTCACAAATCCAGCCCTGACCTTCCAAAAGGCTGGAGAAAGCCAGGGAAGGTTGGAGGAACTGCAGTGATCCAAAGCTTAAGGAAAATGCCGTGCCCAGAGCGATTGCAGAGCTCAGCCTGGCTCATTAGGAGCAGGACAGGAGCTGCTGGGACTGCAGCAGACCGATGACCTTGGATGGTTTTCCCACCTCCTAAGGAAAGCCTTTGCCTGGAGAGCGGTTTGGGAGCAGCCCAGGACTTAGCAAGGGCTGTAAAGGAGCAGCTGCTGCAATAAAGCTGCAGTTTTACAGCTCCAGGCAGGCTGGGATCAGCACTTGGAGCTGCTCAGGAGGGTGGGAGGGCTCCAGAGGCAAGGAGAGCTTTGCTGACCCGGGTGGCAGGCAGGTCCCACAGGAAGGAGCACCCCAGGGATCCAGGGAAATGGTGCTGTCCCCTCAGGCCTGGACCCTCGGGGGGTTTGGATTCAGCCCCTCAGGAGCAGAATTCCTGGTGTCCAGGGGCTCCTGGGCCCTGCCAGGATCACTGGGTGGATGTGTGAGCTGGGGACATCCCAGTGTGGTAACAGGGAGAGATCTTGGGATCAAACCATCCCTCCTCCTCTTCCTCTTTTTCCTTCTCCTCCTTCCTTTTCCTTTTCCTTCTTCCTCTCTTCCTCCTCCCCCTGCCTGCCCCAGAACAGAGGGGAGAGCCTGGTGCAGTCCAGTGACCTTCCCAGTTGGGAATGTGGGTCTGCAGGATGCATCTGGCTGCTCATGGAAACCCCAAACCATTCTGGCTGGAAAAGTCCTCCAAAATTATCAAACCTAAAAGTGCCCAGGCCACCAATGCCCCAGGTAGCACACCCAGATGGCTTTGGTGCCTCCAGCACTGCCCTGGGCAGCTGTGCCAGTGCCTGACCACCCTTTCCATGGATCCACTCTAAAAACCTGATATCCAAAATCCACTTATCCTTTTTGGCTGCATTTGGTGCATTTTCCATAACTAAAGCACCCCAAAGCCTGAGCTCTTGCTCTGCTGTCAGGCTGGATGAGTTCTTGGAAGAAAAGCCTTCCCAGCCTATTATGGATTCAGACATCTCTTCATCTGGAGTTGCCTGAGGTCCTGGAAATAATCGTGTCTTTCAGGAAGAACATCATTCTGGGGTGAATAAAAATCACTCAGCACTTTAATGAGACCATTACATTTCACTGCAAGTGTCTTTCCCTCTTCCACAAGGTCTTCCAGGAGGAGAAACAGCTCAGATCCGCCTGCTCATGGAAACATGTCCATGAGTCAGGGATTTATCTCATTTGGGATCCTCCCCCACCTCCCCAAATTCTGCATCTTCACCCTCACCCTACCCCTGGTTCCCCTGAGTGAGCTTTGAGCCTCTCCTTTTCCCGGACCCCTCTCCTGGGACAGCCCTTTCTCAGGAAGGTTTGGGTCCTGAAAGATTGTGGAGCAGGAATCCCACCAAAACCTCACTGTCCCTGAGAAAATTAAATACAATTCTGGAAAAAAATACATTCCTAAAAAAAAAAAAAAAAGATTAATTTAAATTACACTTCCAAAGAGGGAACCTGGAGCAGCTCTTCCCAGGGGGATGCCCCACAGAAGGACCTGCTGGAAGTGTCCCAGCCTGGAATGTGCCTGGAGAGAGGAGGAGGATGGAGCTTGGAAGTCCCAGTTAACCCTTTGCAGACCCCAGTTCATTTACAGGTGATTCCTGATAATCAGATTATTTTCCATGCAGAAATTTAATCCTATTACTTCTAATTATGCCCCAATGTGCAAAGCTAAACAAATCCCATTTTTTGTTCTCCATGCCCTCCAAGAAAGTGATTATATTCCATCTCGAGTCATTATCCATAAGCATTTCTTTTAATCATTTCTGCATTCAGCCCCTCCAGACCTCAATTATTTCTGCTCCCTCTTCATGTCTTGCAATGATTTTGCTGCTACAAACTCCTACAACTCCTTCCCTGGGTCTTACAGACCCTAAAGAGATACTCAGGGGTCATGACATATTTTTGAGGTACAGTTTACAAGCAATATTTTAATTTTTTCATGTGTCCAAACAGCAATTTCTTTGGAAAAGTGGAAGATTTTAGTAAGAAGCAGCAAAGCTCAATGTGATAATTATTGGAGGAATTATTTTTGTTGTTCTTATCAGCATTTTGTCCCTGCAATTTGCATAATTGCTGGGTCTTGATTAGAAAAGTCCCATTTTTCTGCTAAAGGCGTTGGCAGGAGCCAATCATTTGTGTTTCTCACAGAACAGAGCTCCTTAGGGAATACAGAAGGGAAGGGAAGGAAAAGGAAGGAGCCACTTTTCCTTGGGAGGATGATGGGAATGATTCCCTGGTGTAGGACAGGGAGCTGCCCTTTAGCTGAAGATTTCAGCTCCGCTCTTACAGAGATGGGGAAATTCTGCTGAGCTGGGAGCTGCTAAATCACAGAATTACACAATTCCAGGCTGCTTTGGGCTGGGAGGGACCTTCAATCCCATCTCATTCCACTATCCCAGGGTGCTGCACCCCGTCCAACCTGGCTGTGGATGTTTGTGGGGATGGGATGGGGATGGGGATGGGGATGGGGATGGGGATGGGATGGGGATGG
>NC_031784.1:12927921-12932967 GCF_001522545.3 Parus major
GCAAGGAGACAGCTCTGGAGCACAGCGCTGACAGAAACGCTCCCAAAGCCCCTGAAGCTGGGAGGAGCAGGGTGTGAGTACACACAACACACCCACAAGGCTGCAGGGAAGAGATGTTTGCCCAATTTTTGCTGAGAATTCCCAGGATTTCACATTTCAGAACAGGATTTTTATTTATTTATTTATTTTTAACCACAAACTGTCTCCAGAAGCTCTTTGAGTCCCTGCACACCAGCACTTGTGTCACCCCTAAAGGACACACCTGGCTGGGTGTCTCTGCCACCTTTGTCACCTGCTGGGTGTGGCATCACTGCCACAATGCCACCTGGAGCAGCTGGAGATCATTTTCCATGGCGTTTCCCAGGGATGTGATGCCAGCTGTGTGTCAGCACAGGGGCAGAGCAGGAGCAGGGCACAGCCCGAGGGACTCAACAACTGCCCCAGGTGTGCTCAGCAGACAGAACTATGGAAAAATATCTGGGAGTCTCCAAGAATGCACAGCAGCTTTCCTCTCTTGCCCAGAGACAATTCCCTGGTGTCAGGGAGTTATCCCAGTAAAGCAAAAGGAGGGAAAAATCTCTTCTAATTGGATCTCCATGCTTGGATCTGCCATTCCAGGGGGAACTGAGTCTGTCACAGGGGAGGGCTGGGAGTCACAGCAAATTCTGCCCTCTGGAATTCTCCTGAGCTCCTCTTCCCAGTGCTGGGAACCCTTTGGCATCACAGCCACAGCTGTCTTGGATTCTCCTGAGCTCCCTCTCTAAGAGCCAGGAACCCTTTGGCATCACCTCTGCAGCCTCTGGAATTCTCCTGAGCTCCATCTCCCAGTTCCAGGAACCCTTTGGCATCACCTCTGCAGCCTCTGGAATTCTCCTGAGCTCCATCTCCCAGTTCCAGGAACCCTTTGGCATCACCTCTGCAGCCTCTGGAATTCTCCTGAGCTCCATCTCCCAGTTCCAGGAACCCTTTGACATCACATCCACAGCCTTTGGGATTCTCCTGAGCTCCATCTCCCAGTGCCAGGAACCCTTTGGCATCACCTCCACAGCCCAAATGTGGGATTTGTGGGTGGAATATCCAAGGAATTCACTGACACAGGGTTGAAGCAGGTGACACCCCAGAGCTGTATTTGCTGCCTGGCAGAAGCACCTGAATTCCAGGATGTTTTTTCCCTGGAAAACATGGACCTGGTGTATTTCCCTAGCAATGGCCTTTCCCTAGCCAAGAGCCAAAATTCCCCTTGGATTGTTGTCCTGGTTTTGCACATCAAGGGCCCACAGATCCTCCTCAATTCCCACACAGAACATTTTCTCCCTGATTTTATCTGAGCTCTCCCAGACTGTCCCTGTCCATGATGGGACAGATATGGAAGCATGGAAAAATTGCTTGGAAAAGACCACTGGGGTCTCCATTCCAGCTTCTCAGTCTAAAGATCCTCCTTTCCCAAATCCCAGATCATCCTTACCCTATTTCCAACCAGCAGGTCAAGAGCTGAGGTGTTTCCACCCACTGGGACATTCACCCAGCTAAAGGTTTTCCTAAAATCCAAATGAAAATTTCCAATCTGGGGATGTCAATTCAGCACTGCTGGGTTTAGAACCATGGAATCATTAAAGCTGGAAAAGACCTTCAAGGATATCCAGTCCAACCATCAGCCATGGGTTTTGTGTCTTTTCAGTGACAATAATGCAATGTAAACCAGTCATATTTTGGATTTCTCCCCAGGATTTCTGGAATGTGGAGAGAGAAATTCCTGGTCTCCCTCATTAAGAGGCATTTTGGGTAAAAATTACTAATGATTCTTAAATTAGAACATGTCATTGAGACACTTCCTGAGTCTGTCATCACAACTTAGGCTGTGGATTGTCACATCCCCGAAGTCTTGTCCTCCCAACAAGGCCCAACCCAGTGCCAAATTTATTCCTTTCCCTGGGGATTCCTTGGTGCTCCAAGATTTCTCTGGATGCTGCATTTCTTCTGAAAAAGAAAAAAAAAAAAAAGAAAAAAAAAAGAGAAAAAAAGAAGAAAAAAAAGAAGAAAAAAAGAAAAATAAAAGACTTTAAAGTCACTTTGATTTGTTAGAATTGAAATTAGGCTTGATTTGTTTTGAGCTGATCTCAGTGGAAGAGTCGATTACAAAATTAGGAGCAAAAGGAAACATCAGAATTGCAATTCCATCGTGAAAGAAGACCTTGGAAGGACGATGCTGAGCTCTCCTGTCACAGGACTGGAAACAGGATTGAGTTGTGTCTCTACAGAACTGTAGAGCCACCAGAAACTTCAGAAAGGGGGGGATTTTTGGTGCAAATTATTGTCATTGTTGGATAAACAGCTTGAACAGGAATTTGATCTTCCATAAGAAATATGAAAAGCTTTGGATTTCTTCCCTCTTCACAAAGGGAGATTTCAGACAATTCCTTTCTCTGGAGTTGTTTTTTTACACTTCTCACTGAGTAGGGAGGCAGAATTTGGATTTATTAGGGAAAAAAAACCAAAAAACAGTGTATTTAATGAAAATCTTCCAATCATACTTGTTGGTACCACTCCAGCAACAGAGTGCTTGATGAAATGTTTCCCTGGAATAAATCTGCCATTGTTCCTTGATTTTATTCATATGCCTGGAAAGAATTTTAACTATTCCAGGTAATATTGAGGTAATGGCTCCCAAAAACCCAGGTGTGGTGGCCACCCCTGACAGCATGAAATCATCCATTCCCAAATTATCCCCACCCAAATCAGCCCTTCCCAAACCTTCTTTATCCAAAACCTCCATATCCAAACCATCCCTTTCCAGATATTCCCCACCCTAATCATCCCTTCCCAAGCCCTCCCTACCCAAACATTCCCTTCCCAAACCTCCCTTTCCCAAATAATTTCTTCCCAGATCATCCCCACCCAAACCATCCTTTCTCAAATTATCCCCTCCAAAATCAGCTCTATCCAAATCAATCATTCCTAAATTGTCCCCTTCCAAAATTTCCCTTCCCAAATTATCCCCACCCAAAGCAGATCCTTCCAAATCCTCCCTACCCAATCATCCCCATCCAAACCAGCCCTTCCCAAAGCAGATCCTTCCAAATCCTCCCNAATCATCCCCATCCAAACCAGCCCTTCCCAAAGCAGATCCTTCCAAATCCTCCCTACCCAATCATCCCCATCCAAACCAGCCCTTCCCAAAGCAGCCCATCCCAAATCCTCCCCACCCAACTCTTCCCTACCCAACTCTTCCCTTCCTAGATCTTTCCCACTCAAGTCATCCCTATTCAGATCTTCCCTTCCCAAATCTATCACTTTCCCAAATTCCCACTCAAATCATCCCTTCTCAAACATTCCCTTCCCAAAATTTCTTCTCACAAACCCTCCTTCCCCAAATCCTCTTTTCCCATAACATTTTTTCCCAGATCACGCCCTCCCATCTCCTCCTTTCCCAGCTCATCCCTCCCGTTTGGGTTTCCCGTGCTGCTCCTTCTCACTGCCCACAGCCTGGAACTTTCCATGGGCATCATTTGCTCCTTTTTCCTGAGCTGCCCTTGAAGAGGGGAGAAATTGGGATGTTTCAATCATGGAATAATGGGATGGTTTGTGTGGGAAGGGACATTAAAATTCATCCTATTCCACCCCTGCCATGGCAGGGACACCTCCAAATGTCCCAGGCTGCTCCCAGCCCTGTCCAGCCTGGCCTTGGACCCCTCCTCGAGCATCTCCTTGTCTGTCCAAACTGCCTTGAGTCTCCATGGAATACAAAGGGGGCTGGATAAGTGGATAAATTCTGTTGTTTCCCCCTGGAATGTTATCCCTGGCTGCAGCTGCAGCCCCTCTGCTTCTGTGCCTGTGGGAACCCAGCTGGGAACCCAGTGCTCCTCATCCTCCTTCCTGCTTTGGAACCTTCTCAAAGAAGAACTGGGAGAAAGGGTTCAAAATCTCTCCAAAAATTTCTCAAACCCTGAAATTTTTAAAATCAATACATGAGTTTTAGGAGGAATAATGAAAATAATTTAAAACTTCATCCTTCTCATTGTTTGAAAAGTTTCTTATTTTGATATTATTAGTAATTGCTAATAGGTTTATTACTAATTTTGCTTATTAGTATTTTGTAGCAGTTGCAAAGCCTTTCTCAGGTGGAAAACTGCTTTTCCAGGGAAGTTCAAGAGCAGGAAGAGTAATAACAGACCATGAAAAATGAACATTTTTAGAGCAGGAACTCTGCTTGTGGAGAAGCTCTCAATGAATTGACCCAATCCCAGGTTTGTGAAGGCTCAGCTGTCAAAATCCCAGGATTTAAAGTGCCAGTCAGAAGGCGTGGAATGGATGGTTCCCCCTAATCTGAATGGCAATTTTTAACTGGGGATGAGCAGTGGGAAATGCAGGAGACTCCCTAGACTGACACAATACTCCAGGTCTCACCCTCTTCCATCCTTTTCCTCAGGGAAGTTTCCAGTTACCTCCACCTCCCCCTTCCATGGAAATGCTGTTCATATTCCTCACAAAAGATGAGTTTTTGTATTCCCTGTGCAGAACAAGTCTTCCCAGGATGTTTGGCACCATTTCACCCTCATACCTCTGGAAGATTCCCTGCCTGGGAATCCAGTAATCACCAAAATCCCTTGTTTCCCATAAAAGTCCCTCAGACAATTCATCCCAATCTGCAAACAGCACAAACAACTCCAGGGCTCCAGGCAGCTGTGCTGACTCCACTGGCTTTGGAATCAGGGCCTGGTGTTGGTTTAAGAACTCAGCACTGGTTTGTGGAGAAAGGAATGAGCCAGAGCCAAACCCAAGGAAAACCTTGGGAATTAAGGACCTCAGCAGGGTGATGGGCAGAGAACTGTTAAGAAGAGAACAGGGAAATGCAGATCCTGCACCTGGGGAGGAACAACCAGCACAGGCTGGGGGGGACCTGCTGGAGCAGCTCTGTGAGGAGGGACCTGGGGACAACGAGGTGTCCCTGAGCCAGGAGAGTGACCTGGGGCCCAGTGGGATCCTGGGGACATCAGGAAGAGCATTCCCAGCAGGTCAGGGGTGATCCTGGCCCTCTGGCCAGCCCTG
>NC_031784.1:12933677-12950499 GCF_001522545.3 Parus major
CTGCCCTGCCCAGGAGGCAGAACTTGTGCCCTGGGCAGTGGGCAGCCCTGAGCAGAGCCCAGAGAGGCTGTGGGGTCTCCTCCCTGGGGATATTGCAGAGCTGTGTGCACACAATGCTGTGCCCCGTGCTCTGGGATGGCCCTGCTGGAGCAGGGAGGTGGCACCAGTGACCCTCTGAGCTCCCTGCCGGGCTGGCCCATGCTGGGTCCGTCTCCCATTCCAGGAGTGCAGCAGAGGCTGTGCTGACCCTGGAGCCATCGGAGCCGTGCTGCATTCCCTCACCTCCTGCAAGGAGAGAACAGCTGTGTTTTCCTGCCATCTCTTGGGGCTCTTCCATACCTCACCAAATATCGTTGCAGAGACACATTACTGTGTTTACAGCTCTCTGTTTACAGAAGATGCTCTCGATTTAGGGTTTTTATTATGATATTTTATTTTTATGGCTCTCCGCATGATCTGTTTGTTTGCATTAACTTGAGTCGAAGGTTTCATAATCTGATTATGGGGAGCAGGGCTGGGGATGAAGTTATAAAACACTCCGAGTGCAGCGATGCACCTGCAATCCTGAGCACCAGCTGCATTTGCTCTTTGATCCTCAACTTCTTTCCCAGGGCTTTGTCTGGGGATGAAGGATTCTGATGGATTTGTGGCCAGGAGAAGGGACAGAAAGGTAACACAAGGAGGAATTTGAGGACTTGTTCCTTAATTTGCAAGGTGCTTCCTGGCCATGCCCAGTGACCCAGGAGCTGCCTGTCCATGAGTTTAACAGGTTTGATGGGAGTGGGAAATGGCTCTGCCTGACTGTGAGGGACAGAGATGGCCCCATGTGTTTCTGACCCCCTGAGCCATGGTTTGTGTTGGACAGAACATTTAGGTAACAGGTTTCTTTCTTTGCAATGGATCCATGGAATGGATTCATGTCACCTATTCTTCTTTAAAAGAGGAGAGTTTAATGTTTAAAGCAGCTTCTGTTCCAGAAAGTGCAGCTTCTGGTTCAGTTTTGGGTTCCACAATGTGGGACAGATCTAAAGCCATGAGAGAGCACCCAAAGGAGGCTGTGAGGATGGTGGAGGGTCTCAAGGGGAATCTGAGCTGAGGGCACTTGGAATGTTCAGCTGGAGGAGAGCTGAGCTGAGCCCAGACCTCAACCAGACCTCACTGCAGCTCCTCCCGAGGGGATCTCTGATCTCAGCCCTGGGACAGGGCCAGCAGCCAGGGCAGGGCTGGAGCTGGGCCAGGGCAGGCTCAGGCTGCAGAGCAGGGCAAGGTTCTTCCCCCAGAGGTGCTGGCACTGCCCAGGCTCCCCAGGGAATGGGCACGGCCCCGAGGCTGCCAGAGCTCCAGGGGTGCCCAGGGTGGGATGTTGGGGGTCTGGGCAGGACAGGGCTGGGCTGGATGATCCTGGTGGTCCCTCCAGCCCAGGACATTCCATGATCCAATGACCCCATGCCATCCCCAGCTGCTGATGGAAGCATCCCAGGGGAGTACTTATCCTTCTTTGGTCCCCCCAAGTGTTTGTGTAGGGAGAAGGTTCTGGAGTGGGTGACCTCAGGCCAGTGGTGTTCCCAACACCTCAGTGCCACCCCCTGCCCTGAACTGTGGCTGGAAGGATCTGGCAGAGAGCAAACATTTGCATCTTTCCTGAGTGCATCACATTTACCTCCAGCAACTTTTCTTTGACTAATTGGATCCAAGCAGAGAAAGAGCTCAATAATTCTCTTTTTCCCTCCTGCCAGCAACTGGCAAATTGCAGGAAAGATGAGCCTGGAGCCAGATGTTGGCCAGGAAATAAATTTGCCCTTGAGCAAAGGGACTTCCAGCCATCATGTTCCACTCTGAACATGCATCAGAATGATGCAGGAATTAAAGTCAAGAGAGCTTTTTCTGGCAATTTCTTCCAAAAAAAATCAAGGGAGGGCTTGACCGAGATCTCAGATATCCCAGGGCTTTTTATTCCAAATCACAAGACTTGCAAATTTCCAAGGGAACCTTGGGAATGAGCTGTCCCAGGGCCAACTGATTTAGGGCTTCAGCCTCCATCTGCTGGGGAATTTCAAAGGAATGGAGATGCCTAAAAAAGCAGATCTAGGATGGGGTTTCTATAAGCTCCGAAGCCTCTGTAACCCAGAAAAGTGCCTGGCAGAGTTGATGGGAACAGAAGTTCCTGAGGGATGGAAGAGGAGGTTTTTTACCATTTTCAGAGCTGCAGGAGCTTGTGGTAGAACAGCTGTTCTGCACCCCAGGAAATATTTGTCTCCCAGACATCACACTTTTCTCTCCAAGAAGACTCAAAGTGGAAGCTGTGATTCCTTCAGGTAAATAGAACTCTCCAAAGGCATCTGGTTCTGCTGGCCATGGGAGGGGATTGTCCTGCTCTGCTCTGGGCTGGGACAGCCTCATCTCCAGTCCTGGGGGCAGTTTTGGGTGCCCCAATATCAGGAAGATCTTAAGGTGTGGGAAAGCATCTAAAGGAGGGATATAGGGATGGGAAAGAGTTTGGAGAAGCCATGGGAGGAGCAGCTGAGGGCACTTGGAATGTTCAGCTGGAGGTCACTGAAAGCAGAACTTAACCAGGGGCTGCAGCTCCTGGTGGGGTTGTTGGGGGGTCTGGGCAGGGCAAGGGTGGGCTGGGTGATCCTGTGGGTCCCTTCCAGCTCAGGATATTCCATAATTCCTTCACTACAAGGTCGAGGGCTGCAGCTTTGTGCTCAGCCCAGGACATTCCATCCCTGCTTTCCTGCAGCTCACACCCAGTTTAGAGTTGGGCCAGTGCAGGGAATCTGCTGAGCACAGGAACACCATGGATTGTCCCTCTTCAGTCTGCCCCTTGTCCTCAGACTTGCTGACATGGCTGTGCCATCAGGGAATCTGCATCTCCTGCAAAATGGAGGGAAATTGGGGATGGAGAGGTTGAACATCATAAAACACAGCAACTCTGGGAATCTCCATCCTTGGAATGTGACAACACTGACTGGGCCTGACCCTGAGCAACCCCAAGGGACTTTCAAAATGACCCTGCCCTGACTGAGGGTCAGAGCAGGAAACCTCCAGAGGTCCCTTCCCACAGGAAGGAATTATTCTCTTTTATGGAAAGCACTAAGCAGAATCCAGGCAGGTGCCCTGCTCCAGCAGCAGAGGCAGAAACCTCACTGCAATTTTTATAGGGTATCAACCTGCTCGTGTGGAACTGGGGATAAAGACCCTCAAAAGCACCAGGAAAAGGGAGCAGCCAGCACAGAAGTGCTGCCAGAGCACAAAGGAGCTGATCAAAGCAGCCAGCTCAGAAAGTCAGCCCCTCTCTTTCTCCAGAGGCAGATGGAGCATCCCTGTACTTAACCCTGCACATCCCTCTGAACCTCCCTGCTGGAAGTGCTGCCTCCATCCTCATTTGCCTTCTAATTGTTTCAATCCCTGCTAATTGCAGGGACAGCTGCTTCCAGCAGAGGATGAACAGACAAGTTCCAAAGGCAGCCTGCTTGGTGCCAGCAGCAGCTGCTGGACAAACAACAGATCCCAACTTCATCCCCTGCCTGTTCCCACTGGAGAAATGTCATTCCCTGCTCACCAAGCAGGGAAGGCTGTTGCCAAATCAGTTGTTTGATCCTGGGTCAGGCTTAAATACGAAATTCTCCAGCACCTCCAAAAGCCTTTTCCACCTGAATGATCACATCCCTTTCTCCCTTAGAACAGGTGAACTCAGTCAAGGCTAAAGCATCCTGTCCAAATCCAGGTTTGCAGGGCCAACACCCAAATTTTCCTTTCTTTATTATCAGAGCCTGCTAAAGCATGAAATAAAGCTTTTTGTTATTAAAAAAAAACCCAAAAAATATTTTGGAGGGAAAACACACCACAAATTGTGTATGTTTTAAGTAAGTTTTTTTATCCCACTTTACTGTCTCGTAGCAAAACTGCAATTTTTGTGTACACACACCTTATTTTAAGCAGAAAAGAAGATTTTTCCTCATTTTGTGCAGAACTCGTGGTGAGATTGATGTAGAATTCCAGTGGCAGATGTGATGAGCACAGCAATGAGCTCTGGTCTGAGCACTGCAGAATGGAGACAGAGTCAGCATTCCACATTCCTGGGCTGGAATGTTTTGTTGCATTTATCAGGAAGTGAGAGCAGGTGGATCCACAGCAGCCTGTGCATCCCATGAATGCTGAGGATGGAATAATTCTGCTGATTTTGGGGTTCCTCTCCTTGGGATGTGCACCATGATGAGCTATGGATGCTTCTGGGGGTGTTGGAGTGGGTTCAGAGTCAAGCCCTGGGGAGTTTGGGCTTCTCCAGGGCAGAACCTGTAGCTGGGAAGTATCAATAGGAACAATCCCAGTAAAATCAGTTAATTTTTAATAAATGCTTGCAGGAAGCCACCTGAAAGTCCAGAGGGTCTGATAAAATGGCTTCAAGTGACCCTCAGGCTGCTGCCAGTCCCATCTCAGTCATTTTTACACATCCAGGGATGGGGACTCCAAACCACCCTGTGCCAGAGCCTCAGCTCCCTCTCTATGCAGAAATTCTCCCAAAATCCACCCTGAGGCTCCCCTGGCCCAGCCTGAGGCCGTTCCCTCTGCTCCTGTCCCTGTTCCCTGGGAGCAGAGCCCGACCCTCCCCGGCTGTCCCCTCCTGGCAGGGAGTTGTGCAGAGCCAGAAGGGCCCCCTGAGCCTCCTTTTCTCCAGGCTGAGCCCCTTTCCCAGCTCCCTCAGCCGCTCCTGGGGCTCCAGCCCCTTCCCCAGCTCCGTTCCCTGCCCTGGACACGCTGCAGCCCCTCCATGTGGCACCTGGGGACTTGGGTTAGTGATGGACCTGGCAGTGCTGGACTGGATGATCTTAAAGGCATTTCCCAACATTAAGGACTCTGTGTTTCCCTGATCCAGAGCTCCAGCAGTGGCTCTGGGCAAGCTACAGAAGGAGCTGGCACCATTTCACCACACCAATGGTCCCAGGGCCTCAAAAATGACCACAATCTTCATAATCCCTTTGCACTCCCCTCGAGGATCCTGATTTTCCTGGGTTTCCTCATCTGAAACATCCCCCCTGCCCCTCCCTGGCCCTGCTCTGGGTGGGGGCTGTAGAAGGAGCTCTGTCCTGTTTTCCCTGAGGATTTGTCCCAGAATTGGCACTCCCTTGGCTCTGGTTGTGCTTTGGGATGATGGGATCACATCCCATGGATGTGCAGCTGGGAATGTCCTCCTGCTGCTCCCTGGGACCCTTCTCACAGCCAGGACTGGGGGTCTGCAGCCCTCTGCTCCTGCTTGCTCCAGGATTGCTGCTGTCTCTTCATATCTGGGAAATGAGGGAGAGATCAAGGACCCCTCAGTGCTCAGGATGAAAATAACAAAGCCTTGGCATCAAAATGTGTCTTCTTGTGCAATTGTGCTATTTGGAACCACTTTTCCTTTATTTTTGTGGCCTTTTTAAAGTGGAGGGGAGGAGGAGGAGGAAGAGGAGGAGGAAGGGGCTGAGCATTATTGGAAAGCTTTTTAATCCACAGCCACAGCTGGTACCAGTCCTAGGCCCTGCTGAGACAGTTCCAGGCAGCTCCTCAGGGCAGGAGTGCCTTTGGCCAGCTCTGCATCTTGTCACACCCAAATCACACATTTTAGTGTTAAATGGGAAGATTTCTGGCCTAATCTCCAGCAGTTCTCTTGAATAATGCTTAAAACCCTCTCCTAATGTGAAAAACCCAACCCAAACTAAAACCTCCTGCAAACAAACCCTATTAAAATTAAAGGGTTTATTAACTTCCCTTCTTAAACAGCAGGGGGGATCCTTGGGGATGGTCTCAGTCTGGTTATGGTGCCTCATTTACTTAAACCAGGTTTAAGGTAGAACAACTGTCTTCATTCACTTAAACCTGGCCTAAGACAGAGCTTTGCAAACCCTTAAGATATAAAGCATTCCTGGCTCTGCACAGGTCAGGGATTATCAGGCTGATTTTAATTTAAGAATCAAAATATTCCAGCCAGTAAAAAGGGAAGGCCCTGCTCCTCTCCTGGAGCTCCTCCCAATCCTGAGTATCCAGAAATAAACCACACCCAGCAGGGATTATCATTAGAAAGGAGTTTTGCAAGAAAAAGAGGGACAATTGCTCTGTCAGCCTCAGGCCTGCTTTGGCTGAGCTGTTTCCTCCAGAATGTGTTTGTCAGGAATGCTGCACTGGGATGCTGATGGCTGTGGAGAACAATTCGGGAATGCCTTCCCCAGGATCCTGCTGAAATGAGGGAGTGCAGTGTTATCTGTAAGGGGAAAATGAGCTTCCATGGCTTGGGAATTGTCCTGCAGTGGGGAAACCTGGAGACCCAACTGGATTTTCTGGATGAGGCAGGAGCACTCACTCCTCCTCTGGGGGCTCATCAAACAGGAACTTCCCCAAAGTTCCAACTGCACACAGGAAAATCCCCACTCTTCATCTCCTCCTCTGACAGGAGAATGAAAAACCTTCCCTGTTTTCTGCCTGGCCTGGAGCATTTCCCAAAGAAACTCTGGATGCCTGAGCCACTGGGATGTGCTCTAAAGAGACATCCAGTGGGACACAGGACATTCCTGCAATATTCCCGTGGGTGTTATTCCAGCACAGGTCCCAGAATCCCTGATGGACACCAGCTACTGCAGACATTCTCTGGCCAGAGCCTTCCCCCTCTTTGCAGATGTTTTGTGGCAGGAAATTTCCTTTTAAATGTCTCAGATATCTGGGAAAATTCCCTGCAGAAGCCACAGTGGCCACTGAACCCTGGCAGCAAAGCTTTGAGCACTTGATCACCTCACTGAGTTATCCCTGGATTTTTAACCAAAACATCCCTGTTTGCTGCTGCTGCCACCATGGCTCTCTGTGTTACAATGTTCTGTTCCCTCCATTCATTAATATTGCACTTAATGAAGACAATCCCTGTCTTTACACCTAGTTGTAACTCCAGGGTTGTGTTGGGAGGCTGTGATTGCTTTTCTGACCCGCTGGGAGTGTCTGTGTTGGTTTATGGATTAAATATCCAAGTGTATTTCTCCATATTTTCATTCCTGTGCCTATTCCATTCTTGGAGCTCGGTCCCTTCCTCCAGCTCTCCAAGAACATCTTTAATTCCCAAGGGTGGTGCTTAATGAAAGACTTTGCAGCTTAATTTAGTGACAACAGTATTTGTCTTAAGGTCTGGGAGGGAGCAAGATCAAATCCAGGAGGAGTTCCCTTTTTATTAAAAAATAACTCTGGATTCTTATTCTCTGCATGTCAAAGGGATCCCAACAGGAGCACTTCATTATCTTTATCTACTCCTCCACTATTCTCAGCATTATTTAAACAGCTCCTGTTGGAGAGGCAAAACTCCAACTGCAGCAGGTGCTGGAGCACCCAGCCCTGATTTTTAGGAGATGTTGAAAGCTGCATCCCTGGAATCAGCACCTCTGGAATTTTTCTGCCAGTGGGTTTCACTTTCTCTGTGTTTAATCAGCTCCCCACGGGTGCAGTGGGAGCTGTGGGGTTTTTCACCCCCTGCTCTTCACTGAGGATACACAGAGGAGTATCCCAGGAGGAAAATACTCAGCTGCCAAAAGCTTTGGGTTTCTCAGGAAGGGAATACAGGTGTGCTGGGAGAGGATCCTTTCCGTCCCACCAGTCCTGGACTGGACATTCCCAAGTCCAAACAGGGGAGTTTTCACCTCGTGCTGCAGTGGGGAGGGATTTCCCAGCCAGTCCTGTGTTTTTCCTCCTTCCCAGGTTTTCCTTGTGCAATTCCAGGCTTGTAAACCCTCCAAAGGAGGATGACACAAACCACAGGGGCTCATTGACAGGGAGCTATTGAGTTACAAACATGTTTGTCTGTGCTGGGAATGAATTATGGATGAGGAATGTGGTGTCATTGTCATTGAAACGATGGAAAAACAGAAACTCTCCAACAAAATCTTCTTAAGTGTTCAAAGAATCAGGCATTATTTTATTCTGGCCAGGATGTGCAATAGAAATTATTCCATCCACACATGCCTGGGCTGTGCAGTGAAAATCATCCTGTCACACCTGGTATTTTACTAAATTTTTCACAGATTTATACAGACAAAACCCAAATAAATTTTCATTCATGGTCCTAAATGGCACAATTTTTAATATTCAATCTCCTATTGGTTATTGATCCCTCTTTCTTCAGTGCTAATTTGGTCCTCATTCTGTGGCTCTCTTATGGATCTGTCCCCAGCCCAGGGGTCTCCCACAGCCCCAGGGTGAGGTTGAGGTTTTTTATCTCCTCTTCTGCATCTTCTGGCTCTGGGAATTTTCCTTTTGTTGACTGAAGCCCATCAGGCCTCACCCAGCAAAACTCAACCCCCGGTGAAAATCCTTTAAAGAGAAAACTTCAGTTCCCATCCCCCTGGGCAGAGATGAACAAAGCCCTGACTAAAGTTAAAGATTTTAAGAGCTGGATCATTTCCAGGTGGGTGAGGGAGAGGGGAGATGTCCCTGTGGCTCACACCCCGGCATTCCCACATTCCACAGCTCCAGCACATCCAAAAAATCCCAGTGCCACTGGTGCTGACACAGCTGTGGGGCAAGAATGAGAATTAATTACAGCGGGTAATTAATCCCCGGGTCAGTCAAGGTGGGTGAGTTCAACCTGCCGAGTGCTCTGAGCTGGACCTTTCAGGGTCTACCAAGAATCCCTGTGTTTTCCCAGTGAAAGCAGGAATTTTTGTGAAACTTCCATCACCAGGGCTGCTGGTGGGAAAGGAACTTTGCTCCCCACAGGGCAAGGAGGGCTTGGAGGGATTATTGAGCTGGAGGAAGGAGGGGAGAGTTGGAGGGATCAGGGAAATCAATGAGCCACAAAGGATTTCAGAGCCAGAAATGAGTCTGGGCTGGCTCCAACACCCCGGAGTGAGGAGAATTCCTCTTCTGAACGTGTTCCTGGAGATTTCCAGGGGCAAACCTGGACTGAAACACAGTCCAGGAGAGAGGGGTGAACACATCGATTGATGCAATTACTTATCCAGCCCCACAGGACTGGGATGGAGGGAGGGTTGAAGAATCATTTCTTGATGAAATAATTTATTTTTTTTGTCCAATATGCTGGTCATGAATTTCAGCCCCAACTGAGCTCTTTCACCTTGACTTGAAGGTGCACAAATTCCCCAGTTCTTTCTGGGGGTTCAGACTTTATGTGGCTTTGCAGGAATATTTTATGATCAATCCCCCCTCAGTCCCTTCTCAGCAGAGCTCCTGTAGCTCTTTGCTAGGTAGTGCAGAACCAACTGTTTTGCACCAAAAAACCCAACTGTTTGTGCACCAAAACTGTTTCCAGCTCATGACTGTCCAAATGTCAAGAAACAGAAAGATTTTTCTCCTGACATCTATAGAAAGATTTAAAAATTGAAGTGTTCTCATTGCAGCAAGAAGCAGCTTTTGGATCCCTGAAATGCTGTCACTTCATCTTCCCAAACCCAAGAAAGAACAGGAAAAAATTTGCCTCCTAATTAAAATCCAGTCACAATTTTTACAGCTTGTTTCTGTAAGAAGGATCCAGTTGAAATTGTCCCCTTCAGTTATTTTTTCCTGTCACCCCCATTCCACTGACGACAACTTTCTTTGCTCAAACAGCCTTGATGCCTTGGGAAGCTTTTGCAGTGGAGCTGGAGGGTTAATTCCCCCTAAATTTAAATCTGTTCTGATATAAAATGTAATCTCCTGCCATCAGCAGCTCCCAGAAATGCTGCTTTGCTAAACTGCCCCGTTTCCAAGCTGTGCTTTGATTTACAGTTTATCCATTCACTGCTCCTTTCGCATTGCTAGTAAAGGCTTTTATTAAGGATGACAGAAATGTTTTATCCACCATCATAAACAGGGTTTTATTAAAAAGAAAAAAAAAACCAGAAAGAGTTGGAATGAGAAAAATGCAGGTTCCCAGTCCTCTTTTCATAACTTATTGGGGGAGACTTTCCAGCTGAATCAGCTGCTGAGCTGCCGTGTTTTTCTCCAGGAGGATGCAAATTTAAGGGATTCAGGGTTATAACTGTGATACTTTCAGGCTCTGGGGTACCCACAATTACTGCCTGAGGGCTCAGGATTTCGGGATGGAAATAGGCAACTTATGGCTTTCATCCTGCTGGGAATGCAGGAGTCCTGCCTGGCACCCCAGCCTTCTTTGGGACACACCACATTTATCCTTTCCTGTTGCTTTTTCTCAAAAAAAAAAAAAAAAGAAAAAAGAAAAAAAAAGAAAAAAGAAAAAAAAAGATGATATTTCATATCTTTGATCTCTCCTATGAATTTGCTCTTTCTGGACTGACATTAATTAAGTGAGGTCTTGCAGCAAAGAGGTCCTGAGATTTTCCAGAAGCCCTTCAAGAAACCAAAGGACAGAGAATTATGGCACATTTCAGGACCAGTCCCTACCAGTGACATTCCCACATCCTGCTGAGCTTTTTCCAGTATTCTTTGCATCAGTCAGAAAATTCCAGGATGGTTAAAGTGGGAAGGGACCTTAAAACTCCTCCAGTCCCACCCCTTGCCATGAACAGGGACAGCTTCCACTATCCCAGCGTTCTCCAAGTCCCATCCAGCCTGGCCTTGGACACTGCCAGGGATGGAGACTCCACATTCCTCTGCTCCATCACCTTTCTAGCAAAGAATTTCTTCCTAAAACTTAAATCTGCCCTCCTTCAGTTTAAGGCCACGGAGTTCTGGTGCAGACATTTTTCGGAATTCTTCCAGATGTGCCACAGGGAATATTTGGATGTGTCTCCAAAGAACTGTGCTCAGACTGGCTCTTTGCTGGAGGAGATTGCTGCTGTTCTTTAAACTTTAAATTTTAATGCTTTTAAATGTAATGCTTTTAAATTTGCTGCTGCCCAGTGCAGTGTCCTTGGCTGCCTCACTGAAATCTGCTGCAATTCCAAAAAATGCTCAGGAGACCCTGAAGGATCTGAGGGAGCTGCTCACTGTGGAGTCTGGGAACCAGCAAGGTGGAGAAAGACCTTGAAGATGACCGAGCCCAACTGTCCCAGTGTTCACCACCGACCCCTGTCCCCAAGTGCCACATCCAGGGCTTTCAGGGACACTTCCAGGGATGGGGATCCACCCTGCCCTGGGCAGCTGTGCCAGTGTCTGACTGCCCTTTTCAGGAAGAAATTCTCCTAAAATCCATCCTGAGGCTCCCCTGGCCCAGGCTGAGGCCGTTCCCTCTGCTCCTGTCCCTGTTCCCTGGGAGCAGAGCCCGACCCTCCCCGGCTGTCCCCTCCTGGCAGGGAGTTGTGCAGAGCCAGAAGGGCCCCCTGAGCCTCCTTTTCTCCAGGCTGAGCCCCTTTCCCAGCTCCCTCAGCCGCTCCTGGGGCTCCAGCCCCTTCCCCAGCTCCGTTCCCTGCCCTGGACACGCTGCAGCCCCTCCAGGCCCTGGACACGCTGCAGCCCCTCCAGGTCTCTCTTGTCAGGAGGGTCCCAGAGCTGTCCCAGCACTGGAGGTGCCCCAGCACAGGGGTTGTTCCCTCCTGGTGATGTTCACACAATATCTCAACACCTCAAGAGCCTCCCCAAATCCATCCTCTGCCATGCCACCACCAACCCACCCTCAGGAGAGAGCAATTCCCAAAACCCCTTCCCTGGAGCCTCTTCCCATTGGGAGGGAGGGATTGAGGAGTTTGTGACTCCAGGGGCTTGGACTGGATCCCACCAGAGCCTTCAGCACACGCCCTGCACATCTGTCAGAGCATCACCTTGGGAATCTTCACACTGTGCTGTCCTTGGCACACGGATCCAGCTCCAGCAAATCCCTGGATCTGCTGAGGACATAAATGTGTGGTGGTTCCTGTCCTGCCAAGGCCATTCCCAGGCTCCTGACACCCCACAAGTCTCCAGGGAAGAGAAACAAAACAATGTTTGAGAGATGAATTTGTCAGCACGAGAGGACCGTGATGTTTATTGACATCAATGGAATAAATAAACAAGACAATAAATTTGGAATTGCTGCTGGAATTACTCACTAGTGCTGGATATTGAATTTTACCTGTTTTTATTGTTTGTGGAATGGGCTGCTGGTTTATGCATCATCATCTTTTTGATATACTGATTCTGGAAGATTTGATTGTGTATCCTGGGAAAGAAAGAGGGGAAAAAAATATCCCTGCCAAGCCTGAAATGTGCAGATGAACCAAACCAAGGTCCCAGAGATAAAAATGGAATTATTCCATCCCAGTGTGACAGAGTGACCTGGCTCATCCTGGGAAACAATGTAAGAGGAAATGCTCCAGGAGCTTCCAAGGCACAACTTTCCTCTCAAATTTCTGAGCACACAAAGTGAAGAAGTGGAAAATAATAAAATTGTTCTAAATCTTGTGGGCTGTTGCTCTCTGACAGGCCCCTTGTGTGATGGGAGGAGTGGTCCAGGACAATCCAATCTGGAGATTCCTCCCAATAGATTTGATTTTGCAGAACCAAGACATGTTCAAATCCTGCCCAGAGATCTTGGTTTTTCCTGGGAAATTTGAACAATTCTTTAGTTTTACCCCATTTTGATTTTTTTTTGCCTTAAAATCCGTGGGATTTTGCAGCTGTTTTGCCCGAGCTCTTAGGGAATTGCTTTGGCTTAGTGTCCATATTCCCTTGTATCCACGGAGTTCATGGGAAGAATTGTGATCATTTGGTCCTGGGTACCTCTTACTCTTCCCAAAATTTCTGTCTGGAAGTATCAATCAGGGGCACAGGTTCCTGTGGGACCCAGGCAGCCAATCCTGAATCCCTTAAAATCCATAGAAAAGGGGTTTAAAACCATTGTGAAAGGGCTGAAAACTCACGTCAAGGTGGCGTGGGAAGGCCTTCTGTGCTTCCCTTTTCCTGAGGAACACGCTGTGCTCCACGGCTGGCACTGGCACCAATCCCCTCGGGTCTCCCAGCAGAGCTGACCCTGCTCAGGGACCATGGCAGGGAGGGCCCTGGAGCCCAGGAATGGGAAATTCCAGATGGGCACTTCTGAACTGCCCCAAACCTTCAGTGTTCTCATCTGAAAGGAGGACAAGGAGACATTTGGTCCCAAATCAATCCGTGCTTGGCTGGCTGTGACCCCCAGCTGGGCTTCTTGTCCCAAGGAGAAGGAATTAACTCTGGGATTGTCCCTTCCCCAGCAAGAACAGGACACTCTCCTGCTTTCAGCCAGGCCCAAAAAGAGTAAAAAAAGAAATCCAGTGGTCAGCCACCATTGGACCCCGAGGTTTGCCTTAAATCATCTCCTGGTTCTTCCATTTTCCTAAATATGGTTTTTCTTTAAATCAGCTTCTGGTTCTTCCTGATTTTCCCAAATGCAGGATTCTCATCACAAGAGCTGATCCCACAAGGCTGTGATAGCCCTGGATTCCCCTTGGAGAGCTCCATGGCTCCTGAGCCTCTGTTCCACCCCTTGTGGGGAAATACATCCAGGAATTTAATATTATTTGGAAAGCTGATCCCAGGATTGTATCCCCACACCCCTGCAGTGACATTGGCATTCCTGAGCACAGGAATTCCCTGCCAAGTGCTGTCCCACTGCTCCAGCAGATTTGAAACTCTTCAGCTTTATGGTTTCCTTTTTATTTATTTCTCCCTGAATCTCCCCTCCTTCTTCCCTGGCATCTGTAAAGAAGCTGGAGAGCTCCAGTTCCCAGAGGAGCATCCAGAGTTGGAGCAGCTTCTCCCCTGTCACATGTGTCAGTCAGGAGCTGGGTGAGGTCTCTACTTCCCAGCCAGGGGTGGGATTTGATTTCCCGTTTTCAGCCTGATTTGTGTTCAAGGCCCTTGATTAAAATCCTGCCTTGCCCGGTGGATCTGAGCGTTCTCTATTTCCAAAGTGACCTCAGCTTGTGTTTGAACAATAGCAGCATTAAAAGGAGCCTTTTTGGTGTTTTTGGTCTTCTGGCTTGAGGGAGAATTTAGGGAGTTTCCATTTCAAGGCTTTGGAAGAGTAAAAGTCCCAGCAAGCCCGGATGTTATTGACAAAAGCTGAGAAATAAAATCCTCCAAAGGCCACAAATCTCCCTGTGAGGAGAGAGAACGATCACAACTATTAATCCTACCTGGGAATGGTTGTGCTGATTGTGCAGTAAGAACTGGTTTAAAAGAGAAATTAATTAATGAAGGTAAATTGGGGTGTCCAGGACTATTTAGCAGTGACTGTTTCTGGTGACCAGGTGAGTGTCACTGTCACCACCTGCACACTTTGGGGTTATTAACCCCCTTTGGGGAATTGGCTGTGAATCCACACAGCTGGCACTTCATCTTTTTAAGAAAGGAGATGTTAATGAGCTTAATTGTCTCCCTGCACCCACGGAGTGATTATCCCACTCCGAGATAAGGGAGGGGAGGACTCAGCACTTCTGAGAGTTCCCCAACCTCATCAAGAGCCTGATCTGGGTTTTTTAATGAGCTTCTGTGGTTTGCCCTGATTCCCCTCCCGTGCTGGGCTGACAGCAGGACAGAGCAGACATTCTCTGAGTGTCAGGTTGTTCGATAATAATCACAGTGCTCACCCACTTAAAACCAAATCCCTCCAAATGAAAACGTCCTGCCTGACACGCTGGATACGGCCCCGTGTGCACGGAAACAAAACACATTCCCAACCTGAAAAATCTGCTTTATATTAGCCTGATGTTTAAGTCATTTGTCTTAGGCTGTAAAAGACACAGTTGGAAGAAGCATAATGTGATGGGAGAAATATTGAAGCCTGTAAAGATCAATTTTAGGAGCAATTATTCTCTTTTCAAAATCAAAATTCAGTGCCGCTGGTCTTTGTACAGAGCCAACAAAAAAGCTCCTCATTCCCCCTGCAGTAAAACTCCAAATGCTGTTTCCTCCAGCTGCTCTCCCACACCCCGGTGCTGACCCAGCAGATGTTTGGGCAGGAAAAGGTGGTAATGAACAGGAATTGGTGCTAATATTAAAATTAGCTGTTTTCATTTCAGCCTCCTACGAGCCCCAGGAACAAAATCGATCCCTGTTTGCCAGCTGAAGGGCAAATTTCCAAAGAGAAAGAAGCGCTCATTTTCAGGTCTTGCCAATTTTTTGGGAAAGCAGAGAAGGAAAGAAATGTAATCCCAGTGCTTGTTGCAGATTTCTTAAGACAATGCTTGTTGGGAAGGCTCTGGAATGGTTTTCCATGACAGATGTAAAGGATGCTGCTCTGCAAGAGGTTGGGCTCAGACACAAGGATTTTATGGTCTCACATTTGCCATACAAAGATGGAGAAGGCTCTGGAGGGTCCATAGGAGGAGCAGCTGAGGGCACTGGGTTTGTTCAGCTGGAGTGAAGTAAACTGAGCCCAGACCTCCCCAGGGCTGCAGCTCCTCCTGAGGGACAGCTCTGATCTCAGCTCTGGGACAGGGCCAGCAGCCAGGGAAGGGCTGGAGCTGGGCCAGGGCAGGCTCAGGCTGCAGATCAGGGCAAGGTTCTTCCCCCAGAGGTGCTGGCACTGCCCAGGCTCCCCAGGGAATGGGCACGGCCCCGAGGCTGCCAGAGCTCCAGGGGTGCCCAGGGTGGGATGTTGGGGGCTCTGGGCAGGGACAGGAATGGGACTGGATGATCCTGTGGGTCCCTTCCAGCTCAGAATATTCCATGATTCCATGATATACTTAAATCCTTTCCTACTGCAGTTCTCAATGGGAAATGACTCCTGGATGAGTTCTGATGATCAGCCTGTTGTGGGGAGCAGTGATCTGTTCCCCACAGAGCCCAGCTGGGATCCTCCCCAGTGACCATCCCCGGGGCTCCAAAGGGCAGAGTTCAGTGCTGGGAGTGCAGCTGGTACCAGCTTGGAAAAGCACCCAGCTGGGAGAACCTGGGCAGGAGCCGTTCTGGGGCACCCTCTGCAGTCACCTCCCTGCTCAGGGACTAAAGCAGGACCACAGTGAGGAGTCACCAAGGAGGAAGGAGCAGGGCCTAACCCAGAGGTTTCGGTGTCCTTGGGGAGGAGGTGGCACCAGGGAAGGGCAGGATTTGTGCCCAGCCATGCCACCAGGCAGGACAGGGCTGCTGGGGCTTGGCAGCCACCACTTGGTGTGTGTGACAGTGACACGATTGTGTCACCCAGCCCATCCCCTCTGGTCCCTGACAACCACAAAAACACAGAGCCCATGGAAGGATTTTGCTTTCTGTTCCCAAGAGGAAAAGGGAGAAACTTTGTATGGGGCTCTGGGTAACCTGAAGTACCTGTTTATTGCAGGGCTTGGGATAAAATGGCCTTTAAAGCTTCCTTCCAAACCAAATATTCTGTAATTCCATGATTTTGTGCCCTCTCCACCTGCTCTTATCCTTTCCTGACACATTTATTGCTTTGGCCATTGCAGCCTCAATTTTTGGAGGTTTCTGATCTTTGTAATCTTCTGATCTTTGGTCTTTTAGACAGCAGCATTTTGTCATCACAGTGTGGGCAATAATCATTCCGTAACTGCTTCTGTCTTACAGCAAAGGAAAGTAATTCTGACCTGGACTTAAAGGAAATGTCATGCACCTCAGGCCAATGGGGGAAAATTGATCCTTGTCCTGACAATTGAACAGCCATGGAGATGTTCTTTTGCCACTTGGAAAGGTCATCTTCCCTCTTCCTCACGTCCTCCCAGCCACAGTCTGGCACGTGCCATGGACCGTGACTCCTTCTCGGTGACTTCCCCAAATGCATCTTCCAGGTAATTGTCATGGAATATCCACCAGAATTATGGAATATCCTGGGCTGGAAGGGGGAATCATCCTGTCCCACCCTGTCCCTGCCCAGACCCCCCAACAACCCCACCCTGGGCACCCCTGGAGCTCTGGCAGCCTCGGGGCCGTGCCCATTCCCTGGGGAGCCTGGGCAGTGCCAGCACCTCTGGGGGAAGAACCTTGCCCT
>NC_031784.1:12952339-12974184 GCF_001522545.3 Parus major
AGATCAGGGCAAGGTTCTTCCCCCAGAGGTGCTGGCACTGCCCAGGCTCCCCAGGGAATGGGCACGGCCCCGAGGCTGCCAGAGCTCCAGGGGTGCCCAGGGTGGGGTTGTTGGGGGGTCTGGGCAGGGACAGGGTGGGACAGGATGATTCCCCCTTCCAGCCCAGGATATTCCATAATTCTGGTGGATATTCCATGACAATTACCTGGAAGATGCATTTGGGGAAGTCACCGAGAAGGAGTCACGGTCCATGGCACGTGCCAGACTGTGGCTGGGAGGACGTGAGGAAGAGGGAAGATGACCTTTCCAAGTGGCAAAAGAACATCTCCATGGCTGTTCAATTGTCAGGACAAGGATCAATTTTCCCCCATTGGCCTGAGGTGCATGACATTTCCTTTAAGTCCAGGTCAGAATTACTTTCCTTTGCTGTAAGACAGAAGCAGTTACGGAATGATTATTGCCCACACTGTGATGACAAAATGCTGCTGTCTAAAAGACCAAAGATCAGAAGATTACAAAGATCAGAAACCTCCAAAAATTGAGGCTGCAATGGCCAAAGCAATAAATGTGTCAGGAAAGGATAAGAGCAGGTGGAGAGGGCACAAAATCATGGAATTACAGAATATTTGGTTTGGAAGGAAGCTTTA
This sequence comes from Parus major, assembly GCF_001522545.3. Taxonomy (NCBI): domain Eukaryota; kingdom Metazoa; phylum Chordata; class Aves; order Passeriformes; family Paridae; genus Parus; species Parus major. Next base: position 12,952,987 of record NC_031784.1, read on the forward strand.
AAGGCCATTTTATCCCAAGCCCTGCAATAAACAGGTACTTCAGGTTACCCAGAGCCCCATACAAAGTTTCTCCCTTTTCCTCTTGGGAACAGAAAGCAAAATCCTTCCATGGGCTCTGTGTTTTTGTGGTTGTCAGGGACCAGAGGGGATGGGCTGGGTGACACAATCGTGTCACTGTCACACACACCAAGTGGTGGCTGCCAAGCCCCAGCAGCCCTGTCCTGCCTGGTGGCATGGCTGGGCACAAATCCTGCCCTTCCCTGGTGCCACCTCCTCCCCAAGGACACCGAAACCTCTGGGTTAGGCCCTGCTCCTTCCTCCTTGGTGACTCCTCACTGTGGTCCTGCTTTAGTCCCTGAGCAGGGAGGTGACTGCAGAGGGTGCCCCAGAACGGCTCCTGCCCAGGTTCTCCCAGCTGGGTGCTTTTCCAAGCTGGTACCAGCTGCACTCCCAGCACTGAACTCTGCCCTTTGGAGCCCCGGGGATGGTCACTGGGGAGGATCCCAGCTGGGCTCTGTGGGGAACAGATCACTGCTCCCCACAACAGGCTGATCATCAGAACTCATCCAGGAGTCATTTCCCATTGAGAACTGCAGTAGGAAAGGATTTAAGTATATCATGGAATCATGGAATATTCTGAGCTGGAAGGGACCCACAGGATCATCCAGTCCCATTCCTGTCCCTGCCCAGAGCCCCCAACATCCCACCCTGGGCACCCCTGGAGCTCTGGCAGCCTCGGGGCCGTGCCCATTCCCTGGGGAGCCTGGGCAGTGCCAGCACCTCTGGGGGAAGAACCTTGCCCTAAAATCCAGCACTAGGACCATGCCATCTCCAGCTGGGTGGTACCTCTAAGCCTCATTCAGGAGCTTCTGGGATCCTGTTTCAGCTTTTCTGAGCTGCAACTTTGCAATATAAAAGCTTGGGATGCTCTTCCCCATCTGCCTGATGCACAGTTTGTGTTCCTGTGGCTGTCCCTTCAGTCAGGCTGCAGCAGAGCTGCCAGCACACAAATTCCTACAGGGAAGCAGCTGTTTTCCCTCTAATCCTGCCCAGGTGTGTCCCAGGGAGAGGCTGTTGCTCTACCTGACAGTGCCCTGCAGAGCAGCCCTGTTCCCACTTCAGCAGCGAAGCATTTTAATTAATTGTCAACAGTTTTTTAATATATAGATTTAGCAGCTCTGCCTGAGTAAATGCTGTTTGAGAGATTAAATTCTGTTTGGATTAATGGCCTCTGACAGCTTTTCCTACTTTGCAAACAAAGTGGGTTTGAAGTGTAATAAAACAGAGTGTGGGATGCATTGAACACGGGGAGCTGCTGGAGCTGGAGCCGAGGGAAGCCTCAGTAGCCTCCATCCAGAGGAGCCCTCAGGGGGGACAAACACAACTTCCAGGCACAGATGCGTTTGTCTGATGTGGTTTGTGCTCTCCCAATGCCTGGTGTCCTGTTTTCCCTCCTCCATCCCCACTCAAGGCACACCCTGGGCTGTTCCTTGTCCTTGGGCCACGTGCAGAGGAGAATAAAGCACATAAATGGGACTTCTATTTCCCAGGAAAGCTCAGAGAAGACAGGATGCAGACCCCAGGATCTGTTGTGGCTTTCCTCTGACTTTACAGCCAATCCCAGCAGGATTTTAGATGGAGCATGGCAGTGATTAGTGAAGCCTTTCCAGCAGGCCATGGCTTCTGCTCCATGCTGAGGTCAGAGACCCAGACCATGGAGAGAGGGGACTGGAGAAACACAATCACCAGGAGGCTGCAGCCAGGCACTGCTGCATGGGCTGAGCCCATCCTACAGGAGGGCTGCAGCCAGCTGGGAATCTGTGTCTCCAAACCTTGGGGAAATGCCCTGACAGCCTCCTTGCCATGACAGAACAGATCACTTCCCTCCCATGGTGTAACACAGACATCCTCTGGGTTGCTGGGAAGAGCAGGAAAGACCTTGGAGACGTGTCCAGGGGCACATCAAGGCTCCTCTATGCCCCAGGTTTATCAACTCCCCCAAGACAGAGAAGAGGCTCAGGAAGCAGGAGCTCTGGAAAGGATGTCCCAGCCAAAATAACCCTGTCATTTGCACACCCTGTCTCCAAGGCACCTTCACAAACCCTGAGGTGCCTTCATTGCACAGAAATATTTCAGTGGATGGTGAAGTTCTGGTTCCCCATTCCCAGGAAACTCGTGCTGAGTTTGTGCAGCTTTGGTTTGGATCTCAACAGGGACATTGGTTCAGATACCACCGACCCTGATCTGCCCTGCTCTGGCATCATTTAGAGTTTTAGGGCACCTTGAGCTTCCTCCTCAAGGAATTTGGGACTTGGGATGCACAAAACCATCGAGACAAGATCCAGGAGGAGGAGGAGCAGCAAACTCCCTTGAGCTGAGCAGGTGCCCAGCTCCTCCTTTTCATGAACTTGTTGAATTTCGAGTGTTTTAAAGTAGAGCCTGGAGAACTCTTAAATGTGGATATGTTTTATTCATGAAAGTGGAACTTAAAAACATTAAAGCACACGGGTTGTATGACAGTTTTATGAACTTGAAATGAATGATTGTAACAAAGGACCTCAAACGTATTAGGAAGTAATTATCAAATAACTTGTTAATGGTATCCAGGAGCTCTATAATGTGACAGAGCACTGCTCTGAACTCTAAACCCTCCTGTGACTATTTTGGGGCTGGGAAGGAGCAAACCTCAGCTTCAAAGGCAATGAAAATGTTCATTACAAATAACATTCGATACCTAACAATAATCAGGATTAATGGCACTGTCAATGCTGATTCAGCCAGAAGGAATTTTTTGAAGTTAAAAGCGTACCCAAAAAATCATTTGAAGCAGAAATTGTTTTCCCGAATCATATTATTTCATAGCAAAATCATTTCCTTGGACACACACAGACCTCAGTGTGGCTGAACATGGATTGCCTTTCATCCAGGATGGAGGTGGGGGGTGAGAATGATTAGAGATAAGGGGTGTTATCAGCAGTAATTCACTGGAGCGTGTGCTGGATCAATGAGAGTCTTTAAAGTGAAATTGTGGTGTCTCCTCCCTAAAGCTCTGATTTAAATCAGCCCCACGTGGAGGCACAGAACACACAGTGCAAACTCTACTGCTGTCAGACTGGAATTGCCACCTCTCAGAAAACTCCAGGACCCCAAAACGATATTTTACCCTATGTTGATTCACAAAGCAGCTTAGAAAACTCCCCGAAATATTTCATTTTGGCACTGCAAATATTTTGGTTTGGCTACATTTTTAACACTTTATATCTGGTCTTGTATCCATAGGCAGATTATCCATGTTATAGAATACCTGTGCCCTGAGCACTGGATTGGCCTCAGTGCTTCCATGAAGAAATTCATCCAATATCCAACCTGAGCCTCCTCTGCTCCTGTCCCTGTTCCCTGGGAGCAGAGCCCGACCCTCCCCGGCTGTCCCCTCCTGGCAGGGAGTTGTGCAGAGCCAGAAGGGCCCCCTGAGCCTCCTTTTCTCCAGGCTGAGCCCCTTTCCCAGCTCCCTCAGCCGCTCCTGGGGCTCCAGCCCCTTCCCCAGCTCCTTTCCCTGCCCTGGACACGCTGCAGCCCCTCCAGGTCTCTCTTGTCAGGAGGGTCCCAGAGCTGCCCCAGCACTGGAGGTGCCCCAGCAGGGCCAGCCCAGGGGACGGGCCCTGCCCTGCTCCTGCTGCCCCCCAGGGCTGGGACAGCCCCGCTGCCCTTGGCCACACCTGGGCTCGTGTCCAGCACTGGAACCCCCAGGGCTTTTCCATGTTCCAGCCTGGAGCCCTCCATGGGGCTGTTGTGACCCAAGTGCAGGATCTGACACTTGGCCTTGCTGACCCCTCTGTCCTCGGCCCATGAACGCGGCCTGTCCACACCGCTCTGCAAACCCTTCCCACCCTCCAAACTGGTGTCATCCAAATCCACACTCCACAGATCGGTGGCATCATGAATTTGCCAAGCGATGAGATATTAAAGAAGAAGATTTTAACCAGGGCTGGCCCAATTCTGAGCCCTGAGGACACCAGAGAGGAGCTCTCCCAGGCCCCAGAGCAGGAAGCCGTGGCTGCTGTTTCTGACCCATGTCCCCTGTCCCTGGGAAGGATGACTGGGCCAGATTTGGAGGACCACAGACCTCCAGATGTGGTGGTTAAGGCAATCAGAGCCCCAGGCTGTGGAGAACATCCAAATTCACTGATGTGACCCTGCAGGAGGGTCCCATAAGTCTAGAAATGCTGCACCAGAGCCTCAGCGTGCTGCTCTCATCCTGGCATTGTTATCCAAGGTGTCCTGATTCCCCAGGGAACAGAGAGCTGGATGAGTCCAGCAGCTGGTTTTGTAGCAGCCAGATAAAAAGGGTCACAAATAATAAATCAGTGACTCAGGCCAGAATAAATAATATTCTTTTCCCTGTGTTCTTGGCAAATGGGCTCAGGATCACAGCAGAGCCCAGAGGAGATGCCGACGGCTGGGAAGGATTTAGGAATTCAGGAGCCTTTTGTGGATCAGGCAATTATGAAAATAGAAGGACCTGCTTTAATTATTGGTTTGTTTTTCTGGGAGTGCCAAGAAGCCGCTCCTGCTGTAATGAAGGCACTGAACCAAGGGGACCCCTCTGAGCCTGAAGGTGTTTAATCCCCAAAGCTCCAGCTGGGGCCTGAATCTGCCTTGATCTGGAGCCAGGAGCACAGGAAATGGAAACTCTGTGGAAAGGTGGCTGTGCCTCACTTGCTGCTGCAGAAGACACTTCACTGCTGCTCCCAGAAATATCCCTTAATTCTTTCACCCATGGAAGAGGCAGTTTTGTTGTCCCAGAACCACATCAGGTTATCCTGGCCCAATTTACCAGTGGCAGCCTTTGATCTGTGTAATTCCATTTGCCTTCACTGAACTGGCTTTGATATTTTTTGTTCAACATTTCCTGTAGAGCTTTTAACACAGGAGCAAGCCATAGGCACTCATTTGGGGGTTTTACATAGAGGTGCTGCACTTGTTACTCAGCAGTCACCCCAAAGCTGATAAATCTGCTGGGTGGATTCTCTGCAGGTGTGGCTTGGCTTGATGTCATTCCAAATTCTGGATGGAGGTTCTGGAATCCCCTTCTCCTGAGCTCATCCTCCCAGCTTCTCTCCACTGTAATTGTGAACTCTTCTCCCAGCCAGGACTTTGCTCCCTTTGGCAATTCCTGGGCCATTGGAGCACCAAGGACAGGTTTTATTCCAAATTCCTTAATCTCATCTCTACCCCTCCATTATCACACCTACAGAGCTTTTCTTGCTCTCATTTAAATGGAATTACAGGAAAAGCTCCACCTCTCTGTCCTTAGTACCTTTTACAAGTCCAACCCTGACACTCTGGGGTTTTTCATTGTATTTCTGCCTTTCCCAATGGCAGGAAATTATTCCCCATTCCTCAAGCCCCACTTCAATGCACTAAACTTTGCTGAACTATTAATTACTTATTAATTGGATGTTGCAAACTATAAACATGCCAGAGTGTCTTACGATCTAAGATTTAGCTCTTTAATAAGCACATCCAGGAGCTGAAAATCTGTGGGTATTAAACCTTTGGAGACAGAGCAAATTATAACTTCAGCTTTCTTTCTCAAACATGTTCTTAATGTTGGAAATTTTAAACAGAGGAGAAAAAACACACCCACATAAAAGCAATTGTGAACAAATTGGTCCTGAATATGAGTAGTTGAGCAAACAAAAAATTCTTAACCAGGAGAGCAATGGCAAATTTCCAAACACTGAACTGAGGGACTGTGGATCCCTTCCCATCCCTTTAAAGAAACTTGATCCCAGTGGGGTGATAAGAAGGACTTCACCCAGGAAATATCACATTCCCAGGCAGCTGGGAAGGCCTCAGAGAGAGGAATGACCTGGCCAGATCCCCCAGGTGCTGTTCCTGGGGATGTCAGGACCTCTCCAGTCGAGGGATTGGAGGATTAATGGCTGTGGGATAGTGCAGGGTGGTGCTCTGGGTGTGCTCAGAGGAGCTGGGAACTCTAAATGCTCTTTATTCTGTCCCATCAGCCTCCCCACACAGCTGCAGCGAGGGCAGCAGGTGCAGGAAGGAGCCCTGAGCCTGTGGAAAAGACTCCAGGGATAGATGGTCAGGGATGGATGTAAAATCCTCGGATTCCAGGGGAGCTCAGCCCTGCCCACCCCAGGATAATGAGAGATAAAATCAAGGTTAGGCTTGTTGGAAATGACACAAAGTTTAAAATTATTTTTCTGTAACTTTAGTTTTGTTCACCTTTGCCCAGGGGGAAGGGAATTGAAGTTTCTTTTCAAAGGAATGTTCCATCACTCGAGGCCTGATGAGCTGAACATCTCAGCAGACCTGGAACAGCACCCAAGATACACAAAAGATAATAACCATAAACAAACATCAGCTCCAAACATCACCCCTGGCATGGTCTGACACCTAGGCTGGGAGAAGAGAGATGACAATAAGAACATAATTAATGCTAATTAGCATCAGAGGGGAAGGGATTGATAATCAATAGGAAACCAGATACCAGGAACTGTGTAACCTGGGACCAAGGAACATCCAAGCAGTGAATTTCTCTGGGTTTTGACTGAATAAATATGTGAAAAATTGAGTGAAATTCATGTGTGATGGAATGATTTTCTCTGCACAATCTGGGCAAGGCGTGGATGAAATGATTGCTGTTTCTCCTCCTGGCCAGAATAAAGCAGCTCCTCAATTCTCTGACACAGAAAGTTTTGTTGGAGGGTTTTTTGTTCATCTCACTGTTCTGGTGATGGGCTGGAAGGCCCCAAGCCCTGGGATTCTCCTCTCTCCAGACAGATCCAGGTGGGATTTCAGCCTCCCCAGCACAACCCAAACCCATTTCTGGAGGAGCTGCTCAGGTGCTGTCAGGCTGAGAGACCCAAATCGCTGTCCCCTGGCAGTGCACCACTGCTTCCCTCAGATAATGTGCTTTATCCACAGCAGATTTGATGGGTTGTTATAAAATAATGTTAAGCACAAGGAAATAATCAGCTGCCACTCTTATTTCTTGTTTTTTTTTTTTTAAAAAGCACCATTAAAGTTGTAAACATCACAACAGCTATTGAAAGGAATGGGTAATAAAGCAGTGATTTTTTTCCAATAAGTATTTTGGAGGTGATGTATTTGGGATGTATCAATTATTTATCTCTCACCACGGCTGAAATGTGCACTTTAATAAAATGTAGAAAGGTTTTTAATTTTTCTGAACAATAAATGCAATTGATTTTGTGCCTAGCATGAAGAATAGATTGACTCTAATGTCTCTTCTTGTAGTATTTTGTGTTGTTTTATGTGGAAATCTGGAGTTTAATAGATTTAAAAAAAAAACCCTTCACAAAAATGGCCAGAAAGAAGGATAAATCTCATTAACTCCAAATTCCTCATTTTCCATATGCAAATATGGAAAGATTCCCATTATCTTGTCTTTCATCTGCATCACAGTGTTTGTCATGTTGATTTGTCCTGCATTTCCACAAACATTTAGGATTATTAATAATTTAGAAAAGAGGTTTAATTTCAGTGTAATGAATTCATACAGGCAAAATAAACAGGCAGGGGAAGCAGCCAGGGTGTCACAGACATTAAACACATTTTGCTGTCTGCTCTTATCCCCTGATCCTGCTTTGAACTTGGAGCAGTTTCTCCCTGCAACACCTGAGTGCAAATCCAGGGAGCTGCTGGGGCCAGGGGAGTTAACTCTGATTTATCACTGTGCTTTGATTCCAGCACCTTTTATTCCATCAGTTTTTATTCCAGCAGCAGGCACAGCTCTGGAGCATGGAAATTACTCCTCATTCCCAGTGCTCTGGGCTGGGAGTGGCTCTCAGCTGAGAGAATTCAGCTCCTGCAGGGCTACAGGAGCAGGGCTGGCATCTCCTGGGAGCTCCTCAGGTGTGGGAAACAGTAAAGGCAGGAAGGCTTTCAGAAGGTGTGAAAATAGGGCTCAGAAAAGAAAGAGCAGAGAACTTAGAGCTAGCTGTAACTGCAAGGCCTGAAATAAAGAAGATACAATAACACAATATGCAAGGACATGAAACAAGAGTTGAGTTTCCAGGCTTGGCCAAGACAGACCTTGAGACTGCAGAAAAATGTGCTTAGCAAGAGAGTAAAAGTGTTAAGCTCAATAGCAGAGTATATTGTGAAGAGAAAGCAAACAAGCATTGTTTGGAGAAGGTGTGTGTGTGTTTCCAGTCACTGGATAGAACAATTATCTGTAAGATTTAGCAATGTGCTATTGGCTGAAAAACTTGAAAATGTTCTGTAACAAAGAGATCTCGGGCTGCTCGTGGAGATGTGAGCTTGGCCCACGTCCTGAGTCTGTACCTGAGACTGGTGCCTGAAATAAAACTTGTGATGGGTCACCCAGAGATCCCATCCTGTTTGTGAAACACCTCCAACCCCCAGGGAAAAGCCTTTGTCCATCAGGAATTCCCACCTGCTTCTGGCTTTTCTTCCAAGAGTTTTCAGCTTTGCTGAGGTGGCCTCATCCTGACCCTCAGAGCAGAGCAGGTGACACTGCTTCAGTCAAAGCTCAGATCTGTGCAATTCAGGTGTGTCCAGTGCCTGACATTTACAGCTTATGTTCCAAAAGGCTCCACACAAATGACAGAATTAATTAATGATTTAAACTGGAGCTCTGGAATTGCCAGCTCTGTGTATTTGAGATTTAACTTGAAATTTTCCTTGTCACTGTTGATGTCAAATGACAGCTTGGCCTGAAACCCTGGTTCAGAATTCCCTCTTTTTTCTTTGCATCTAAATTCAACATCAAAGCTCCAGCATTCAGTCCCCTCTTGTCAGAGCAGTGCCTGAACACCCATGGCAGTGGGTGACAGCTTTTCTAGGAGTGGTTTCAAGTTGTTTGCTTTGCTATTAAAGAAAAATTCCCTGTTCTCTTCCACATTTCTGGATGCAGAGAATCCACGATGGGAACCAGCAGAGTTTGTCCAGCATTTCCAATCGTGCTGCTCCTGCCCTGCCTCCACATTCCTGGAGAAGTTCAGTGTTTGGGATGAGGCTGAGGCTGCCTCTCTTTACCCCAATTCCCCAATTTTCTCCAGCTGGAACAAGGTTCAGGCACTGAGACCAATTGCTCAGCTCTCCTTCCCTGGAATGATCCAGTCCTGCCCCTCTGGAGCTGCATCCAAGCTGCTTTTGGAGCTCAAGCCCTGCAGGATTTCCCAAAAAGCACTTGAATCAACCAGAGATTTCCTGGATAATTACTGAGTCTGCTTTATTGAGCCTGGATTATTGAACCTGAATGAAGAGTTCGTCCCATTCAAAATTTCACACTTTACTACAATTCTCTATTGGCTTAAAATTTCTTTATAATCTCTCATTTCATTGCTTTCTTCTCTAAAATCTGCTCTGGGTACATGAAGCCCTTTCCCTTCCCAAGCTCTTGGACAGCTCAGCTCCAGGAATGTCCTTTCAAACTTCCCCAAGAGCAAATTATGAGTCTGAAACCTGCTTAACCAAACACCCACAGCAACAACCTAAATTGTAGTTTCCTTATCAAGACTCACAAGATCCTGGACTCTGTTTTTTACTGAATAAAGGATTTATTTTATGGTTTTTTTGTGGTTTTCTTCAAGCAAACCTGCAATAATCATGGGGTGTGCAAAGGCCAGGCTGTCACCTCCTGTCCCTGAGGCAGAGCACAGGTCACAATCAGCTTGGGGGGATCATCTAAACCTTGGGATGGGGTGAAGCCCCTCCAGGAGGGGCCTGTTCCAGTCACTGAGGGTTGTGGAGCATCTCCAGACACCTGAGGTTCCCAAAACCTCCATCCACGGTGTGGGCACATCTCCCACCCTTTGTGCCCAGGGCATTTCCCACCTGAGCTGAGGTGGGAACACGAAGGGTTGTCCAGAAGGATTCTGGAGGGGAGTGGTTCACACCCAGCATTTCTGCCCTTCCTGCCTGGCCAGAGCTTGGAGTGGGAGGCGTGGTCAGGTTGTGCTTCAGAGATTTATGGCATTCCAAGGGTTCCTGCTGTGAGGAGAGGGCTGCCAGCACCCTGAGCAGGGGTGACAGCCTTGCCTTCACCCCAGCCCCTGGGAAGGTCCCATCTGGAGAAGCAGGTGATGTCTCCCTGTCCCAGAGCAGGGAGTGCTGCTCATGGAGAGCCACAGCCCTGCAGAGAGCAGGGACAGCCCCACTGTGCCTGGGCTGGTTGGAGGTTTGCTCCAGCTCTGCTCAGTCCTTGGACTGGGGCAGAGGCAGAGAAAAGCAGAGCTCGACAAACCTCATTTCAAATCATGCCTTTAGTAAGAAATCTGATGTTTTCTAGAAGGAGGAAGATTCACAGGAGTGTTCTCCTCACTCCCATGTTGTTCATTGGGCTTCCAATCAAAATGAGGTTCCTGTGCAAACACTTCCACAGCTCCAGAATCCTCTCTCAGCCCATCCTGCTGCCCTGGGCTGCTGTTGGTGGCACTGCCCTTGGCACAGCAGGAGCTGCAGCCTGTGAGGAGCTGCCACTGCAGCCCAGCCTTCCCAGACACCCCAGATATGGGGATCAGACACCCCAGATCTGGGAATCAGACACCCCAGATCTGGGGATCAGACACCCCAGATCTGGGAATCAGACACCCCAGATCTGGGGATCAGATGTGTCCCTTCCCCAGCTCCTGTGCTGCAGCACCCAGAGCAGGGAGGTGACAGTGACACCCCTGCACTGCTGCTGCCCCTCTCAGCACTGCTGCCACCAGCTGCTCCTGAAAAGGCACTGGTGACTCAGCAGATGAAGCTCTGGAAATCCTCACCAGCTCTGCCTCAAAGCTGTGGCCAAACTGTGCCCAGCTGGAGCAGCAGGGCCAGGCTGCTCCTGGTGTGAGTGTCCAGACCTGAGCTGAGCTCTGTCCTGCTCTGGGCAGCAGCAGCAGCCACTCCCTGATGTCCCAGCCCAGCCAGGGCTGCCTGCAGTTCAGTGACACTGATCCTGCTCCCAGACTCTCCCCTCTTTTCCAAAAGCCATCCTTGCTTTGCTGCAGAAGCTCTTTGGAATGAGCTAATTTGGGGAACAGAGAGGAGCAGCTTAATTGATCGAAATGTCATCTACTTATACACTTGTTTAGCTCCCAGAAATGAGGATGAATATTGTGTTTTGTGCTGAAACACACCATTTAATCCCCAAGCAGTAAGGGCTGAGCACTCAGTGCCCAGCCCAGGGTGTCCATGAGTGGTATTGAGCAAAAGATTGAAGGGAATAACAAACTTGGAACAGTTGGAATCAATATTGAAGAGGTGTCCCTTCAACTGGAGCTGTTTAACTGCAGCCAGAGAGCATCAGGCTGGAGAAAGAAATGGCACTGAGGCAAGGAAAAGACCCCAGGACATGAATTTTAAGGTCCCTTCATTAGCACAGAGGGAACTTTATCCCGTGGCTGAAGGAATGGCTCCCAGCTGGAGCTGTGCCTGGGCACTGGGCAGGGGCAGTGGTGCATTCCTGCCCCTTGTTCCTGTGCCAGGGGCAGCCAGGAGCCTCAGCTCCCTTTTCCTGGGCAGACAGACTGTCCCTGCAGCCACCTGAGGAGTCACACACAGCCCAGGGCTGCCACCACTGCCAGGAGTCACAGGAATGTGACCACAGGGTCAGGAGTGCTCGTGTCCATGGATTTCCACCTCTGGATGAGCCATCCTGATCCACAGCACATCCCACCCTTCATCCCAGCAGCTCTGCCATCATCTCCATCACGCAGGATCAGCTCACGAGTCCTTCACCAAGCCCAGCCTGAAATTCCTCTGCTTCTTTTTTTTTTTAACAGATTTGCAATCCAGTTTCAGAGCAGCAGAGGAGACCAAGGACAGATCGAGCAGTGCCAGGAATTCCTTCAGCCTTTAATGTTCCCTGTACTGGCACTCAGGACAGGACTTTTAAACCAGGCATCATTTTCCCCTTGAATTTTGGCTGGAGAGCAGATCCTGCTCCTCGCAGTACCTGACTCTGGCTTCTCCCACTGTTCCCATTAGAGCAGCTTCACTGAGCTGGGGCTGGCATTCTGTGCTCTCCCATATTTCCTGGATGGGATGGAAATTCCCTTCTCTCAGGGTCAGCTTGCTCCCCACTCTGCAGCTGCTGGATTTGAAAAGGCAGCAGGGAGGAGCTCACAGAATGTCCCAGTGCTGCTCCCAAGGTTTGTGTTGTGTGGGATTTGCTCCAGGGAGGTGAGTTTTTAATGGATCCTCCACTGTTCAATCTTAATGGGGACACAGACAGATGGATTTGACACCAAATTCTCTGTCCTGACTGTCTGGGAGGTCAGAACTTGGTCATTTATCCATAAATGTAGAGGGTTCTTCAGCAGGAAAAGGACCTAGAGCACAAAACAAATATAAAACACAAACAATGGTTACATTTCAAATGCAATGTTCATCATTATCTCACTTGGAAGATGCCATTTGGGATGGAAAGGTGGCTGTGGGATCTACCAGAGCTTCCACTAAAAGTACATGCAGCTTTTAACTGGTTCCAGTTCCCAGCTCTTGGACCTTTTGGATGAGTGACCTGGGGACAAAGGTGATTGTGCCTTGAGAGGCTCAGAAATGCACAGGGGCTGCTGCTTGAGGTGCTTTAAGTTGGATAAACAGCTGGAGATGCTGAAAATGGGCATTGCTGGGTTTGAAGCCCGGTTACCACAGGGACAGGAATCACAGCCATCCCAGATCCATTCCCCATGGATGCCAGGGTTATTCCCACTGATTTACACATCTGCTCTTCAGTGTCACAGAGGAATTTCCTTCCAGACATCTTGAAGGTGCCTCTTGTCCTGTCACCTGTCTGGCCTGTGGGTCCATCCTCCACATTCTTCCTGCTGGTCAGGAAGGACCACATCAGTTCCAGCAGGGAATTTGGGCATTTTGGAAACCAAAAAGCTCCTCTGTGCAGGGCACCAGCAGACCTGCAGCCCCCAGGGCCAGGAGGGAGCTCTGCTCTCCCTCCACTCCCAGGGGAGGTGGAATGTTCTGCTCCCTGGCACTGGAGAGAAGCCCCACATTGGACCTGTGCCTATGGAACGGGGAGCTGTGACACTGGGAATTGGTGCAGCCCATCCCACAGGGAAATAAAGAAAAGAAAGGGATATAATCACTGATTATATTGTTAAGGTTGGAAAAGACCTCCAAGATCACCAAGTTTTTCCTGAATCACACCATGCCCACTAAAGCTGCCACTCCTGCTCATTTCCTGAACACTTCCAGGGATGCTGATTCCACCTATTCCAATGCTCCACTCTTCCAGTGAAGCCATTTTTCCTGATATCCAAGCTGAACCTCCCCTGGATGGAGCTGGAGCACACCAGGATAACTGTGCTCCCCAAAGGCAGGTATGGATAATCCAGGCCTGGCTGGTTCAGGGAGAGAGCCTCTGGAATCACATCCCATGTGGGGGAATACTTCAAGGGATTCATTCATTCCTCCTGACTGACCACATCAGCATCTCCAATGCCTTCATCTTCTTGTGAGCATCACAAGCTCAAAAAGCACCTGAACAAGGTGATGAGAACTTGGGATGAATCCAGGAGTCCCCAGGAGGGAGCAAAGGGGAGCCTGTGTGGGTTTACCGAGAATCCTGGTGCAGGACCTGCAGAAAGGAGATTGAGGGAGCAAAAAGGGGTTATAAAAAGCCTCAGGCACATGGGATGAGGTGGGAATGAATCCCTTGGCAATCACAAGGGGATGCTGGAGCTCAGGGATCCTTCACTGCAGAGTGATCCCCATCACTGCCCTCAGAGAGACATCCAAGCAGTGCTGTGGGGCTGCCTGGGGGTGACTCAAAAGGCTTTGACAGGCTCTTCCCTCTCTTCCTGGTGCTTCCCAGAGCAGGAGCTGGAGTGGGAGTGAGAGAGCAGCAGCAGGGGAGAAGGAGCTGGGCTGGCATCAGTCCTTGAATGTTTCCCAGGTTCCATCCACAGGCGAAGGCGGGGTGGGAGCTGCGATGTTCTGGTGGGAGCACATTGTTCCCATCAAGGAATTCAATTTCTACCCCTTCCCTTCCTGCCCCTGCTCTCCCCTTCCTTCCAACAAAACCCTGGGGAGAGGAAGCTCTGGTTCCGTCCTGGGTGGCTCTGGGGACTCCACACAGTGTCCCCAGTGTTCCATTGGCCTTCCCAGTGGAACATTCCCAGTTCACACAAAACCCCCAAAATAAAAGACCCACACCCACAAGGAGCCCCAAACCTGCCAGCAGCACTTTGATCCCTCAGCTGCCTGGACAGCAGCTCACCTGGGCCAGGTGCTCTGCAAATTCCATTAACCCAGCAGGTTCAGCAGCTGGCTGATTTTCCAATGCCCCTTTTATTTGGGAATGTGGTGAGGGAGTGGAATAAATCCCCCTGGGCTGTCACTGTGTGGATACACAGTGCACCAAGTCCTGCTGTTGCAGCCCTGTGCCAAGTGGCAGCCGTGCCAGGCAGAGACAACAATGTTTAATTTATGAAGGGCTGAGTTTTAATCAGTTTTTTATTGTTTGTGCCAGCAATAGATCAGTTTAATGGCAGTCCCAAAAATGCACCGGCAGCAAATCTCACCCATGCCACTTTCCTCCCAAGCTTGACATCAGTGCCTGCTGGGAAACAGGCAACCTGTGAAAGGAAGGGTTTAAATAAAGGGACCAGGCTGCAGCTCCCATGGTGGTGTTGGTGGGTTGGTGGCACTGCTGCAAGAAGGGCAGGTTTGGAGATAAATCTGTGCTCAGCCTCTTCTCACACTGAATCATGAGCTGCCTTTTTATAACCGAGGCAGCAGACACTGAGTGTGCACCTCCCTCGGGCTGCTGGGACTTGTCTTCAGCATTAACTGAGCCCAGCTTTACTGAAATGGACCTTAGTGACACAGCTGGCCAGTCCTTGTCTGTTCTGTCATGTGTTAAACCCCAAACCTCTCCCAAAGCCCCAAATCCCCACCATCTCCAGTGCAGCCCTGGCCTGGCCACCCCCACGTGCTGTGATGAGTCATGATGGGAATAAAATTCCATGACTTGGGCAGAGCTGTGGGGAAGGGAGAGGAGCTCTGTCTGAGGTAATTTATTTTACAGTCAAAGGAAAATACAGGAAACACATTTGGCTGCTCCATTTTCAGCCACTTAAAGAGGGAAAAGGCTTGGACCTGAATCCAGCCTGAGAGTGAAGGGTTTGGTCCAGTCTAGGTCTGGTTTTTGGGAGGTATTCTCTGAAAATAAGGAATCAGTTCAGTTGAATCTCGTGTGACACCACAGGAAATCCAGGAAAAGTGTTTAAATATTGTTGTTGCCATTGCCATGAACAGATAACTGAGAGTCAGCATTGCTTTGGTCACTTCTCTCCCACAACTCCTGATTTATTCAATTGTCCTTGGTCCTCAGGGCAGTGCTGGAGTGATTTTTCCATGTAGGAAAAGGATATCAGATGCCCAAGCAGTGCCAAGATAAATGCAGAATGAGTACAGAGGGGGTCTGAATATAAAATTAAATATGATTTTACAGTGAGTACAACATTTCCCAACAGATTTTTGTTGCGGAAAATGAAGGGCCATGTTAGACTAAAGGGCATCAGAAGTTTAAGCTCTAAAGAACCCAGCCTCTTTAGGACCACCCATTTTGTTTTCAGAAGGGATTTCATATCCAATTATTAAAGTACTGAGATCTCTGGAATTGCACTTGGTGCATAAACACTTCTAAAAAAGCCCCAAACCAAACCTGCATGACAGAGCCCAAGAAAACAAATCCAGAGCAATCACCTCCTCCACCCCCCTGACCCAAGGAAAGCTCTGGGGCCTTCAGCAAAGGGGTCTGGAGAAATGTTCCTGCTTCTGGAACCTTCCAGCAAGAAACTCCACAGCAAATCCTGGAAAAATTGATGGTGGTGTTTAACTGCCCTCACATTGGGAAGACTTTTCTTAATGAGGAGTCTGAAGTTCCCTGAGAGTGACTCAATTACCTCCTCTCCTAAGCAGAATGAACAGGCAGAACAAATTACCCCCATCCTCTTCATGGGAACTGTTTCTGGATCTGCAGCCCCTGAGGTTCCCTTCAAGTCTCCCTTCCCTAAGTCCCACCAGTTATCCCAGCCTTTCTTTGCAGGTTGCCTCCAATAATTCTCATTCTCACTGCTCGATGTTTTCATCCAGCCTTGAATTGTGTGATGAATTTTCCAGGTAATTTCTGGTTTCCCCAGGTCCTCCAGAATTCCATCCCTGCCCTGCCAGGAGCTGTTTGCTGCTCCTTGGGGTGAGGTGAGAGCAGGGTTGGTACCCCCAGGGTCTCTTGGCAGTCTCTGGTAATGTCCCAGTGAGGAGAAATTTGTCACCCTGGGGACAGTCAGGCATGGCAGAGGCCGTCCAGGGGGGCTGTGTCTCCATCCTGGGAGCTTTTCAACACCAGGCTGGAGAAAATCCTGAGAAACCTCAGGTTTGAGGTCTGACCTCAGAGTTCATCCTGCTCTGAGGAGATCAGCCTTTGGTGCAGGTGACTTCCAGTGATTCTCTTCTTATTATTCCCTTCTAATATTTCCCTTGAGTTGTTCTCTGAGCCTTTTTCCTCCCTTTATTCCAGTCCCTCTCCCCTAAAAAGAAAATTTTGATTGGAAAGAGGCTCGTGCTCCACACCCCTGCCCAGAGTGGGGCCATGGGACACAGCTCATTAGTGGAGAGACCCCACAGTGTCCTGGGTCACCCTGCCAAGGCCACTGGGTCATTCCCAGTGCCTGGAACCACAGGGAATCACAGAATCATTAACTTTGGAAAAGCCCTCCCAGCCCATGGAGTCCCAGCTGTGCCTGACCCCACCCAGAGCCCCCAGTGCCACCTCCAGGGATGGGGACTCCAAACCCCCCTGGGCAGCCCCTGCCAATCCTGATCCTCCTTTCCATGGAGAAACTCCTGCTGGGACCAGCACACACCTGGGGAGCCACAGCAGGACAGGGAAACACAGAGCAGGAACTGAGAGTATTTCTTATTTTGGAAGGGATATTTTAAATCTTTGTTTAAAAGAAAAAAAGTTTTCCCAATGCCTCTAACTCACAGGAATTTAAAACCAACCAACCAACCAACCAACCAACCAACCAACCAACCAATTTTCCCAAAGTCCACTTTGGAAGCAGACATTTTAAGCAAAGAGTACTGAGAAATTGGAACCCAGCTTGCCAAAGGCTGCAGGGGTAAGAAGGCATTTCCAGGAGTCCAGTAAAATTCTCAAAACTTCCCAGTTTTTTTTCTGCAATAATGAGTTCCAAGAACAGAATAATTGGGGAAGAAACCAAAGTATTTATCAGTTTTTGACATTTTAGGAAAGAGTTGAAGACAACATTTTTTTTACATCCACCACATCCTTTGTCGTGATGGAAAGAGGAGATTTAATTCCAGAATAGCAGCAGGAAAGGGCAGGGAAAGGGAAGATCTCGGGGATCTCATTTCTAAATGCAGCAATGCTTTGGTGATGACAAAAAAAGACTCTGACTTGCTAATTAGCTTTGCATAATGATGACTAAACCCGATTCCAGCATGAACCAGCCAAATATCTTTGGAAGCCCCAGTTGAAAGGGTTTGGTTTGGGTTTGGCTCCCCAGGTGCTTCTGGAGACCAAACAAGTCCCCAGAGGGTGCTCTGAGCTTCGTTGTCTCAGGTGGCTGCAGCAGCAAAGGAACTTCTGAGGAGGAATTTGGTAACATCGATTTTATCCCTCATCCAAGAGCGTGTCCCTGATGCTCTGCAACCTCTTGCTCATTTTTTCCCCTCCTAAACAGCCAAACAAATGGAGAACAAAGGTTCATTGTCTCTCTATCCATTGCCAGCCGCTGCACAAGTCCTCTCCCTGCTTTTTTTCTGTGTTAAGAAGAGCTGAGAGAAAATCTGCCCACAAAACATTCCTGAATTTGTGTGTGGAGGGGGGACACTTAGAGGGGGTGACACCTTCCTGAAATGCCACTCACTGTCCCCTCAGGTGAAGGTCACAGAGGTTCCTGCAGGGTCTCCCCATCCCTGTGGCCTCCTGGACGCCCGTGGACAGAAATCCCAGTCCCTGTGAAGCCGACCTTGTACCCGTGCAGAGCCCCAGCAGATTCCCCAGCCTGGGATTCCCCAGCCTAGACCCCCTTGGATGCCAGCAGAGCCCCAGCAGCAGGTCCTGCCTTTCTCTGCCCCACTTGTCTTGCTCACTCAGCTGCAGAGGGCACCAGGAACCCCCAGCACAGCCAGATCCAGGTTTGGATCACTCCATCATCCCTGGAGTTCCACAGATCTTTTTGGAACTCAGCTCTGGCTGGCACTGGGATCCAGTGTGGGGCTGGGGACTGCTGGGGAGAGATCCAGTGATTCACCCAAGCCTGTCCTTCCTGGGGCTGTGCCAACTCCCACATTTCTTCCTGTAACTTGGAAACAACACCGAGGAAGGGAGAAACTTTCCTTCCCTGCAGAATTCCCAGAGGGAGGGACCCACTGCGCTCCTCCCCGTGCGCTCTGATTCAGGGGCTGCCCATTTCTGCCTGGAGGATTTTTCCAGGGACATTCAACTTTAGCAGGAATGCCTTGTCCTGCTTCCAGAACTTTCCAAAGGCAAAGAGGCAAATCCTGGTTTTCCCAACTTCCTCGGTTGCACCACAGCTGAGCCCCTTCCCCGTGTTCCTGTGTCCGAGCACCAAGGGTCAGCTGGGGTGGGAATGGCTGGGCTGGGGGCTGGAATCCAAGCTGGGAAGCAGCAATTCCCCTTGGCCATCAGCAGAGCCCTGGATCCCAGGAGCAGATGCTGTTTGTTCACACCCCCGCCCGTTCCCACAACGCCGCAGACTGCGGCGCTGCCGACGCGGTTCCAGCCCACAGCAGGGATGGGAAAGGCCAGGCTGAGAGGCTTTGCAGCTCCTTCAGCTTTTCCTGAGCCTCCCAGTGGCTCCCAGTCTAGCACAGCATTCCTGTGAGAAAACCCCTGGCCCCCAGTTCCGCCCATTCCCAACAGAGGGGTCGTGCAGGACGCACAAAATCAGCCCAGGCTCCCAAAACGCGTCCTGGCGCTTGCGGCTTTCCTGCAGCCTGGAAGCCACGGATGAGGCTCTTCCCAAAGAACAGGGGAGTTTCCATAACCCACAGATCTCCCTGGAGAGCTGTGGCAAGAGGGGGAGCTGGGGAATGATGGAGCCTGAGCTTCTCAGGAATACTGGAGCAAATTACGAACCAATCAATTCATCAGCACCGCGAGGAGAGAAGGGAGTGGGAAGAGCCAGTGTGGACTTGTCAAGAACAAATCATGTCAGAGTAACTTAATCTCTTCCTTTAATGGGGTCCTTGGCCTATGGACACAGGGAAGTGATAGATTCGATAGACCTCGACTTTCAGGAGGCTTTTGACCCTACCTGACAGGAGAGGCTCCTCCAAGCAGGGAAATGGGATTGAAAGCAAATCATCCAGCGTGGGCACAATTTAAAAAACATTAGACTTTGAATTTCATATCAGAAATCTGTTCAAGAAAGGGATTTAAGTCTGTCAGGCTTCTGTCCTGCGCCCAGCTCATTGGAAAATTTTTTAATCAACAAAGCCAGACCAACACCCACATGGACAACAGACGAGATCTTTCTGGAATTTATGTTAATGCTGTTTTACAAATATAAAATATGCAAACCCCCCCATCAATAAAGAATCACACATTCGTTGGCTTCTACAAACACATCTTTATACATGATATTTTAGTTTTGATGAATAATAAAATTACTCATTGACATTGCAAGAGTGGGGCTACAAATTTATTGTCTGGTAAATGCCTGTTGTCATTGTAGGTAAAGAACAGATTTCCTGATGCTTCTCAATCTTTTGGTTCTTTCCTGGCTCTCTGACCACAGAAAATTATTCCAGCTGGACAATTTAGCTCATTTTATAGTGCCACATTTCCAGGGGAATTGAAGAGCCAGCTATTTGTTTCCATCTTTTTATCAGCAGCTTAGCTGATAGAAGGGATCAGACAGAGCTAAAAGCCTAAATGGGGACATCTGTTCCAGTTTGGAGAGCCCAGGGTGTCCCAGCTGGGCTCCAGCTGCTGGTTTGGCAGGGGATTGCTCTCCTGGGATGTTGGAAGCACCATCTCCTCTTGAGACCCCAAGCAGCACCACACAACGATGCTGAGGCAACAAAAAACTTCCTTTCAGCTCTCTGTGGATAAATTTGGATGAGGGCTGATGGTGACAACTCGTGATTCAATTAGAAAATTCTTGTAAAACCAACAAGGTGAAGTGCAGCAAAGGCAGGTGAGAAGTGAGGACATGGACAGATGAAATGCCCAAAGTGAAGTGTGGTTTGACAAGTGGCAGCACCATTTCAGAGGCTGATCTGGGCTTTCCAGTGGGTCCTGCAAATGGGGAGGACAAAGGTACCCCTGACCCCCTCTTGGCAGCAAGAACTGAGGGTCCTCAGGGGCTTGGCAAGCACATGATCCCCATGTGGGAATGCACAGTAAGAAAGACAGGAAAAAAGAGAGGTGAACTGAAAAGAGAATGCTCAGAGACTGGAAATTTTTGGGAAAAGATGAGGAATTCAGCCAAGGTGTTTTTCCCAGAGAAGAGCAAAGCTGCCATGATGGTGTCAAATAGGTGTCTGAGTTGTTCTGAAGCAACATCTTGGATCTGAGTAATTGGAAACACAGAATGGAATGGACTGGAAGAGATCTCACAGCTCATCCAGTGCCACCCCTGCCATGGCAGGGACACCTCCCACTGTCCCAGGCTGCTCCAAGCCCCAATGTCCAGCCTGGCCTTGGGCACTGCCAGGGATCCAGGGGCAGCCCCAGCTGCTCTGGGCACCCTGTGCCAGGGCCTGCCCACCCTGCCAGGGAACAATTCCTTCTTAGTTGTCAGGGGAATCCCTTTTTCCATGGCTTCAAGGAACAGATCATTGACTCTGTGAACTCCTGTTGATCCAGGACCTGGATCCAGCACTTTGCCCTTTGGAGAGTGGAGTGGAAGAAAAGATCCGTGTTTCAAAGTGCTCTGTTGGATCAGGAGAGCTTGGGAAACTCCTCTTCAGGATGTGGAGTTCTGTGGAGACAGAGGGGCAAATGGAGAAAGGATTGCCAGACTTCAGAGCCTGAAGCTGGAATGTGGACTGGAAATGCAAAGGAAGAGAAACAGCCCTGGGGCTGTTGCTGCTGGAGGCACAGGTCACCTGCAACCTCAGGGAGAAACATTCCCTCAGAAACACAGCCAAAGCCCTGGAGAATGACCCAGGGCTCATCCC
>NC_031784.1:12974633-12991908 GCF_001522545.3 Parus major
AGGGCTCATCCCTGGGAAACGGCCCAGGGCTCATCCCAGAGCACGCTGGACCTGAGGACCCTCCCCTGAAGGGAAATACACTGAAACCATCCTGTCAACATTCTCAAACGGGACCAAGGGAAATCATGGAGCTCCAGACTCCTTCAGTCCTGCTGTCCTCTCCACAAAGCAAGAGCCAAGCCTATTCCTGAGCTTTTTCCTGATCACCACCACAGACCTGGCTGAGGGGAGGCTGCACCCACCTCTGCTGGGAAGCAGCTTCCCAATCCCCATCCGGAGGGGGAGAAGCAGCAGTGAGTCAGGAAGTGTTGAAGAGGACGGGAGCAGCAGTAGGTGGAGCTGGTGAAAATCTTCAAAAAAAGAGCTAAATTTTATTATGAGAAATGAGGCTTTATTGAGATTTAAAAAAAAAACAACACAGAAGAAAGTGTTGATCCAAAGAAAATGTTGCAATTTGAGGGAATTACGGATTAAATGAGTCCAAATTTTAATTCCTAAACTCTCAGTGCAATTCCTAATGCTGGCAGTACTGAGATCCCCCATGCCCTGAGGACATCCTGGGTGAACACTTTCTCTAAAAGCTCTTTCCTGGCATTTCATGGAGTGGGAATTTTCAGTTTTGACCACTATTAATAAATCATCAGAACTGAATGGAAAATAATGACTTCATCCCCATCCCACTTGATTAGGGCCAAGAACTTCTGCAAGGACCAGGAATCTTTTTACCCTTGGCACATGACTGAAGATGAACCTGGAGTGGCCCCTCCACTGCACCCACTGTGGGTGGATCCAACACCCTCTTATCACACCTGATTTGTGAAATGGCCTTCAGATAGGAACAAGAAACCCCAAGAATTCATGCAAGGCACTAAAGCATAGGCACATCCCCCTGGACTGAGCTGCTGCACGGAGCCCGTGTCCTCCTGCCTGTTTCCCTCCTGGCTTCATGGATCTCCGGTGCGTCCGTGGCTCTGGAAGTGTGGCATTTGCAGTGTGGAGAGGAGGGTAAATCCTCTCCTGTGGGGATCCCACAGGGATTGGGGGTGCTCTGCCAGGTGTAGATTCCTGTGCCTTCCAACAGCTGCATTAAACCGTGTCCTGCAGGTCCCAAATCCCAGATTCCCTCAGCCCCTGCTGCCCTGGATGAGCCACCACCATCAGATGTTCTGTACCTGGAGCTGTCAGTGAGCAGGGTCTGCTGCTCTGCAGGTGCTCCAGGGCCTTCCTGCAGTGCTGGATCCACTGCTGGCAGCAGGGAGAGCTCTGCCATCTCCAGGGCCTGAGGGACTGGGGCTTCAGCAGCCGCAAGGTCCAGAGGTGAGTTTAGGACCAAGGGAAATCATGGAGCCCCAGGAGGGCTTGGCCTGGAAGGGACCTTCAGGCTCATCTCATTCCAACCCTGCCACGGGCAGGGACACCTTCCACTACTCCAGGGTGTTGGTCTGGTGGAATTTCCTCACCCAGCATCTCTCAAACTCTGACTCACAGATCCATCATCACAACCACGGCAGCACCCCTTGAGCAGCACCTCCTGCAAAATCCCATTGCTCAAACTGACCCTTCAGTAAAGCCTGGCCCTGAATGTCCTGCAGGACCTGCAGAGCTCAGCAGAGAAGATTTTCCAGCACCCCAACTGTTCCCTGGAGCTGCAGATTAAGTTGAAAATGCTCCTCAGCCCCTGCACATGAAATGCTGCTGGGTTTTTTTTTCCTATTATTGTTTTCACACTTCCTCTTTACAAACCTGTCTCAGCCCGGCAGAGGAGCTGCCACCCACTTCCAACAGATTGAATCCTGCCTCTGATGTTCCCAGGACTCCCCATTCAGCTCCAAACTAATTGATGCCTGCTCAGGCATCCCGGTGCTTCCTTCACATCCTCGCACGTCACTTCTGCTGCTGCCTAAGGGAAGTTTCCTGGTGACAGACGGGCTTCTGGCTCCTGCAGAGCTGGAGAGCTCTCCACACAAGAAAATTCAATATTTAATTGGTCTTTCTTGGCTCTATGGACCCTTCCTTAATGTAACGTTCAGCAGAATGTCCCAGCTTGGCGCCTGCATCCCAGGCAGGCACTGGGGATCCAAAATATCCCCAGGCTGGATATTCCACAGGGCACAGCCCAGACTTGGATTTTTAGCAAATAAAATAAATGCCAGAAAAGAGCTTTTAGAGGAGGATATTTGGGATGGGTTCTCAGGGCAGGAAGGATCCCAGCATTGCTAGGAATTGCACTGAGAGTTTAAGAATTAAAAATTGGAGTAATTTAATCTGTAATTCCCTCAAATTGCAACATTTTCTCTGGATCAACACTTTATTTTACATTCTTTTTTAAAATCTCAATAAATCCTCATTTCTTTCTCAAGTATTTTGTAGTTCAGGCTCTGTCTGCAGTGAACTCCTCTTTGCTCCAGATGATGCTTCATTGGTTCTCTCCCCTCCCAGCTCTCCTTTGAATGGGGAAGAAGCTTTCCCATGCTCCAGGAAAAGCAGTCGTTCTCAGGAGCATTTTAATTTGTCATAAAATCTCTAATAAAGCATGTAGGATATTCCCCCTCATAACAGGGAAAAAAAAATGGGGTTTTAGAGGTTTTTTTTTTGCCAATTCCAGGGTTGCTAGTGATTCTATCAGCCCTTTGTTTGCTGTGCTTCATCTTGGAGTGATATTCCCTCACTGCAAAGCTGCTGAAAGCTTGCATCAAGCGTCTGAGGATGGAAGTGGGGCCAAGAGGTGCTGGCTCAGAAGATAAAGTGCTGACCTGGCTCCTGCAAGCTGCCAGCTCCTGGTTTCACTCACAGCAAGGTAAATGTGATGTGCACGAGTGGCTGCAGACCTACAGCACCTGTTAAAGAAAGATGAAATATTTATAAGCTGAGAGTGCTTAAAATCCCCCTTCAAAGCCTGTTCCTCATGAGAAGTGACACTGGCACTGTCCTGAAGGGCTGACAAAGGGGGAGTTCACATATCTGGGGCTGTCCAGCAGGAGAATATTCTGGGAGGACCTTGGTAAACCAAGGTTTCTGCACTTTAAACAAAGCCTTGTCCTTTCAACCATCATTTAAGCCATTAAGCCATTACCTTGATTAAATACAGAGCTGAGAAATCCCGAGGGCTTCATGGACAGACTCCGTGGGACACCTGGCAGTACAGTCAGACAATTTTGCAGGCACAGAAGCCTAATGGGGAGATAATTCCCAGGAAAATGGTTTGGCTGAAGAGCCAGGGCCCAGCATCTCTCAGGCTGTGAAAATGATCCTTTCTCCTGGATGGAACAGGAAATACAATATCCTTGTCATGGAGGATAAAGTCAATGGCTTTAAACTGAAAAAGAGCAGGTTTAGATCAGATATTGGGCAGGGATTGTTCCCTGGCAGGGTGGGCAGGCCCTGGCACAGGGTGCCCAGAGCAGCTGGGGCTGCCCCTGGATCCCTGGCAGTGCCCAAGGCCAGGCTGGACACTGGGGCTTGGAGCAGCCTGGGACAGTGGGAGGTGTCCCTGCCATGGCAGGGGTGGCACTGGGTGGGATTTAAGACCCTTCCAACCCAAACCGGACTGGGATTCTGTGTTTTGTAGCCTTTGGCATTTTTTTCCTTCCAGTTGCCCCTGTTTTAAGGGAACTACTCAGGGAACTTCGCTGCTGCCCCCAGCACGTGGTGTCAGTCCCTGCCTGGCTGAGCCCTTGATGCAGCAGGAGGGGTGAATCCTGCACAGAGTCAAATGATTCAGCCAGGAGGGAGAAAGGTAGCAATGAAATAGGGCAGCTGAGGCTGGAGACAATGAGGGTCACATTTGTTTGGCCTGTTCTGATGGGGATTGTTTCTGAGTAATATCAACTTGTCTTGCTAGAATTTGCAGGCTCAGCCTTCAAATTGAACCTGAACCTTTAAAGCTGCCTCAGAGTACAGGGGATGAATAAAGATGACCTGCATGGAAATGACAATTTGGCTGCAGTGGTTGCAGAGCCTTTGGCCGTGGGCTCCCCTCCCTCCCTCCCAGGGAACAATTCCTTCTCAATATCCCATCCAGCCCTGCCCTCTGTAACTGGGAAACCATTCTCCCTTGTCCTGTCCCTCCATCCCTTGTCCCCAGTCCCTCTCCAGCTCTCCTGGAGCCCCTTTAGGCCCTGGAAGGGGCTCTGAGGTGTCCCTGAAACTTCTCTTCACCAGGCTGGACATTCCCAGCTCTCCCAGCCTGGCTCCAGAGCAGAGAGGTTCCCACCCTCTCCTGGGGTGCAGTATCCCTGTGATGGAGAGGTCACAGCTGTGACTTCTTCCCCTCCCTCTTGCTCTTGTTCCACCCTTTGCCCTTAGAGGATCTGCATTCCTGGGTTTTGGTTTCTTAAGTTTGAATAATGACCAGGTAAAGCACAAGAGAAGGAGAGAGGAGGGAGGGAGATGCTCTGCACTCCCCCTGGCTCTGGGAACATCAGCTGTGGGGCTGTGCCTCTGTTGGCAGCTAAATGTAGCTTTGGGCTCTGAGCCCATTCCCAGAAAGTCTAAGGAATTTGGGACATTGAAGGCTGGGGCAGGAAAAGGGGATCTGTGTTCAGCAAGGCTCCCAAAGGAGAACAGAGTGGTCAGGAGGGAGCTTTCCCTGACCACCATAAAAAGTGAGTCAGTCCTAGGCAGGGCACAATAGTTGGGAATGGTCTAAACCTGTGACTAAGTGGGGCTTGGCAGACTGGGAAGACACAAGAGAGGCAGAGAAGGGCTCTTGCCAATTTTCTGTGGTGACCTTTCCAAGGCTAAGCTTCCCTCTGAGTGCTTCCCAGTGAATGTTTTCCCTTGGTTAATCTGGGAGAAGTTAGGTAGCTTTAAATTCCCTCATCTTTATTTAATGGAATAAAACCTTCCCTTCATCAGCATTAGACATGATGCCTCAAACCTAAATCCCCCCTTTCTCTGCTGGTCCAGCAGTGTCACAGCTCCTCCTCAGAGGTCTGTGCTGGAGTTAAAGCCTCGTTAGCCATCCCTTCTCCTGTTCCACACGGCTGCTCTTCCCAGCAGGAGAATTCCCACTTTCAGCCACATTAGGGCTCAGCTGGGCAGCTCATCTTGTTAGTGGGATTAGAGCTGGAACCACATCAGAACCTGCAGTTATGATAAACTGACTCCCCAAATTAATGACAGAAAGTTGTCATTAGTGGTTGTCAGGACAAGTCCTGACCCTGGTGTGCCAGGCAGGCTCCCAAGGTGAGGGATTTGGCCGCGTGTCTGTCACTAGGATTGGCTTTTCTTGGGGTGAAGGAGCCAAGGAAAGCAGCTCCTGGTGGAGAGGAGTCAAATTCCTGCCAGATCCCAGCTGTGGACAGCTCTGGATCTCCAGGGCTTGTCCAGGGGAGCCCTGAGTGACCCTTCCAGTTTCCTGCAAGCACAACTGGGAAAAGCCTCAGTGGCATTTTGGGGAACCACTGGGAAAGTGGATGAGAGGTGCATGGCCTGGAGGAGGGGAAGATTGGAGTCCTTCAGGTCCAACCTGGGAGCCAAAGCTGTGTGACCAGGAAGAGCTGTTCTGCACCAGGAGGGTCCTGCTGAGCCTGAGCTTGGCAGCAGCTGTGGAGGGAGGCACCAGGACCTGCTGTTCCTCCTGAGCTCAGCACTGCACCTGGAATCCCTGAGATGTCCCTGCTGGACACCCCGTGCACGGTGCCATGAAGATGAGGAGATGTAAGGCAGGGTAATGAAAATCCAAACTACCCTGGATAAAATCCTCTGCCTCAGGGTTTTCACACAAACTCTGGTGCCCCTTGGGAACAGCCCCTTCCTGAGGGTCACCACCAGTGCAAAGCCCTCTCCTGTCCATAGATCTTCCTCTCCCTCCCTTCAAAGATTCCCTGACTCACCCAGCACGTGGATCTCGTGTTTCAGTGGGCAATTCCCAGCTGCAGCACCCGGGATCATCTGCCCAGCACAGAAATTACCCTCACACATCCTGGCCTTGATTAGGAATACATCAATATTCCCTGGATGTGCTGGACTGCTTTTCCACTGCTACCCTGATAAATCCATCTGGCTGTGCCTCTCTCATTCTGCTGCAGGTAAAACCTGAATGCTGGAGAGGAATCTTTATCTCAGGATGAATTTATCCAGAGTGCCCTCAGCTGCACGATCCATGCCAGGAGGTTGGATCCTGCCTTTCAAAATCCCTGCCTGGCTGCAGGAATCGATCCACCTCCCCTAAATCCCACTTCTTATTTAATATTTGTTCAAGCTGAGCAGAACCTAAAGGGAATATAGGAATTGCTAACTCCTAGCCATGAAAAAGCTCTTTAGGAGAGTGAAACACCAGCTGAGAACTGACATAATGTCTCTATTCCTTTTCCTTTAGACAGGGCCCTTCTTTGCTGACAGCAGTGGGGAGTGGAGATGTGGAGATGGCTTTTCCTGTCCTTGGAAAGGACATGGAGCAGGAATCAAGACCATCTCCCATTCATTTTGGAAGGTTCCCAGTGTTGATCCTGCTGACAGACAGGGACCTTGTACAGAACTGCTGGTGCACGGGTTCCCAAAATAAATTAATAATAATAAATAATAAATTAATGGGGATTTTGGATGGACAGAAATTCTACCTGACACAGGTTGGGCCAGCACAGAATTGTGTCTACTCACTGCTCACACCCAGGAGGAAGGAATGGTTTGGAGATCTTCAGGGATGGTTCTCTGGAACCTGTGGAAAAGTAAAGCTGTGTCTGCTCTCACTGTAGGCACGATCCCAAACAATGTTTGAGGATGTTCCAATGGAGTTGGAAGGAGAATCCTGGACCTTCAAAAGCCACCAGGATCAGCTGCAAAGGACAAGGAATTCTTTTTTGACATGTGCTTGGGAACTGCTTCTTCTTCCCATAAAAATTTCTGACAGAAAAAATAAAAGCTCTTAGATTTACAAAATAATCTTCCAAAGCCTCTGGGAATTAAAAAAAAAAAAAAATAAAAAAAATTTAAATCCTTAAAACTGTCAAATTGAACATCCCAGTATTTGAAAGGAATCCTGAGGAAAATGGCACAGAAATTGGAACTTCAGAGGGACAATTTTCTCTTTCTGAGAAAGCTTTAGCTGGAAATCTGCCCTGAAGGGAAATTTCTGCCTCAGCTGCCCCAGGGATGGATCTGCAGGAGCTCCCATGGGGTCAGAGACCACAAAGATTTCCATGGAGGAGGAGCTGGTTGGTGACTGAGCCCTCCCTGCAGGGGCTGTGTCCTCTCTAAGTCACTCAGCCTTGTGGGGGCACCTGCAGCACCCTTGTGTTCGTGGGGAGGCCAAAGCAGCTGTCAGAAAATCCCAATTTTCCATCATTTTCTCACACACAACCTCAAATTTGTGTCTCTGCTGTTAAATCGGAGCTGGGCTGTGGTGCACAAGCACAGCTCGGGCTGTTCTCACTGTTCAGCTCATTTGGGATGCTCCCACATGACTCTCCCTGCTCGTTTCCAGCACCTGCTCCAGGAAAAAGGGGATTTTTCCATCCCTTTGTGCACCTTTGCCTGCAGCCCAAACCCTCCGGAGCAGAGCTAACCATGGAAAATGGTAATTGGGACAGAGCTCCAGCTGCTTCCTTGAGCTCTTGGAAAAGGAGATTCCCCCCAAAATCCTGAGTGTTTTCACTGATTATGGAAGGGGAGAGGGCGGCAGGAGACGCCATCCTCAGGATGAGGTTCCTTTAGAAGCTGGCTCCTCACTTGTTGCCTTTCCTTGCTAGAATATTGGGATTAATTTAAGGGATACTTTGCACAGCCCATTGACAGCAATTCCAGCTCTGAATTCCTACAAACCTCTTGGGTGGGTTCCATCAGTTCCTGCTCATTTCCCAACATTCCTTTTATTCTTTCAAAGCTCCTCCTTAGGAGGCCATGGCTGGTCAGGCTCAGCCCCTGGAAAAATCCACTTCCCTGCACTCTCCATGGCAGCCCCAAAGCAAAGCCACAAACCCTTCTCTCTCTTCTGGAACCCTCAGCTTCCTGGAGATCTCCTTTTAAACCTCATTTCAGAATGTTCTGGCAGGTCTCCTTCTAATGTATTTGGAAAAAAAAATCTTCTATTTCAAGCTTTAGTTCTTCAGCAGATTTGCAGTTTCTCAGAAGTTCGTTTCTCTTAAATTCTGGTTTTGTTTAAGTCACGAGAGCTCCTCTCTATTTTCCTTTGTTAAAAATTAATTATTCATTTAATAAAAACCTATTTAATAATTCCCTTCACCTCATGGTTTGACCATTTTAGGGCTGTTTCTGTATTTTTCAGAGGATGATGTCCCCATGTTCTGCTGACCCTGGACACAAATAAGTTTCTTCCACCCAAAAATACTTTGTCCTTTCTGCTGCTCCTTTTACTTTTACCTCTTCTTTTTGCTATGTCATTATTTCTTCATGGCCTTTTAAAGCAAGACTTTAATAAAGGGGATTTCCACTTGTGGCTCTCTCCCTCCCACAAACACAAAGATCACCATTCCAGAGCCACCCCGATGGCTGCACCTGGAGCAGGATTGGTTCAGTACTCAGGATTAAACTGAGAATTTCTTCTTTCCTGATGGCACACAGGAGCTCCTGCTCCCAGGAAATCTCATTTGGAGTGCATGAAAATGATTTCTATGCCTGAGCTCATTGCAAGGTCTTGTGTGGGCACAATGAAAGCTCCCATTTATGTGTTTATTCCTTGCCTGTCTTTGCTCTCCTGATATTTCAGTGAATTCAGCCTATGCAGAGACTTAGAAACTTGTGTTTAGTGGTGTTGGGTCAGGACAGGTTTTCCTGGCAGGTGCAGCATTCCTGCACTCTCTGCTTTCACTGCTCCATGCAGGCTTCGCTCGCAGCAGCACCTCCTGGGCACCAACAAAGACATTGGACAAGGAGAAACGACCTCGAACAGCACCAGGGGATGTTCAGGTTGGAGATCAGGAAAGGATTCTTCACTGAAGAGTGATTAAACATTGGCACCACTGCCCAGGGCAGTGCTGGCTCACCATCCCTGGAAATGTTCACAAACCCTTCGTGCTGGGGTTTAGTGACCGTGGGGGTGTTGGTTGAAGCTTGGGTTGATGATCTTGGGGGTCTTTTCCAACCTCAGTGATTCCATGACTGTGGGAATTGTGCCTGCAGACAGCAGCAAACCCATGAACACCACCAGGGGATCACAGCCTGGTAAAAGTGGTCCAAAAGGTGTTTAGATAGAAATAAAGAAATAGTGCTTCAAAAATTTGAGATGTCTTTGAAGCAGTTAATAGATGATAAATAGGAGTTGATAGGTGACAAATAGGAGTTAATAAAATGATTCATAGGTTAATAACAAAGGAATTCATAGGTACAAAATCCAGGTGATGAATTTGTCTTTCAAAAAATCCTTCATAAAGTCCCTTCACTATCAAACCTGAAGGAAAAAGGCCTGCCCTGAGCAAGGGGAGATGCCTCCTGTGGCCTCTGAGTGACCAAGAGAGTAAATGAGACTTCTTTAAGAAAGGGAAAGTGCCAGTAGAGCTTCCCAAAAATCTGGCCTCACCTTGTGCCTTTTAACTTTCTCACCAGCGAATTTTTGCTGGTTTTGTAAGGTGTGGTTCTCAAATTCCCAAATTTTCTGTGCTTCAATGGCCTCCAGGACATTCAGACCCGAAGGTGTTTGTGAAAAGCTGGGGGAAGAGCTGCCAGTTCTGAAGGATGAGGTGATAAAAAGTGATAAAATGCCAGGACAAGTCCATGGTCAGTAAAGGCTGTCATAAATGTAAGTGCAAACAGCCCTGAGTGCACACACAGAGCCACAGGGTGTGAATGGAAGAGCTCTGAGAGGGGACAGGGACATGAAATGCCTGCTCAGCACTCCCAGTGCCAGCGGTTCCCAGGTTTATTGGGAAATCCTCCAGCCCCAGGGCAGGCTGGAGCTCGAGCTGGAGCCTCAGAGAAGGAGCTGCAGCGATGGGGGAGGCTCAGGTGAGGCTCAGGTGCCTCTGCACAAGCTCTGAGCTGAGAACAGCATTGCCTCTGGTTTTGGGTTGGAAAGGCATTTGGATAAGTTCCTTCTGGAGATTTTTTGGGAATTAGCTGGGAAGATGGATATGAAACTTTAGTTCCAGAGGATTTTAGTCTGCAATTGTCTGGATGAAAGCACAGCAGCCACAATCAGAACATCATGAACATTTGTGTAAATGATCTTTTATGTCCCTTCCAACCCCAGCCATTCCACGATTCCTGACCTGAATCCCAGCATCATTAAGCTGGAAAAGCCCTCTAAGATCATTGTGGTCATCACCACTAAACCATGGCCCCATGTCCACATCCACAGAGCATCTGAACATTTCCAGGGATGGTGAATCCTCCAATTCCCATTCCAATGTTTGCCAGCCCTGTCAGAGAGGAAATTTTCCCTCATATCCAGCCTGTGCCTGTGGAAGTTCTTCTGGAAGTAAATCATTTTAGGGCAAAGCCAGACATGAAAGGAGTCATCCAAACACCAATTCCTTTTTATGAAGTAAAATAAGTGGGAGCTGGATAAACAATTCATATTGTTCCTCATTAGTTCACACTAATCAGTAGAGTGTCTCAAATAAGCATTTAATTAAGAATTAATGTGGCGGCTGTTGTAAAATGAAATATTAATTGGAAAAGGGAAGTTTTGGATTTGTTTAGGTGCAGGGAATCTGCCCACCTCACGCTTAACTTGATTACACAAGTGCTTTCCAATTTGTGAATTGTTTAATGTATACAAGTCAGAAGGACCTGACATTTAACGAGGGAACACTGGCAAATTAATTCCATTCAGAGCTAAAAATGCAGCCTGACATTTGGTGGCTGGGCTGGGAACCAGGGCCTCCCCATCACAGCCCCGTGCTTCCCTGAGTGCCAATGGCCTGCCCTGGGACCACAGGCAAAAGGGTTGAGGAACAATTGGGATTTCATGGATCAGGGAGTGATGGCAGCTGGGATCTGGGGACACCTGAGCTTGGGGACAGGGGAGAGGAGGGGATCCTGTCCCTCTGCCCCACTCAGGTGAGACCCCACCTGCAGAGCTGCCCCAGCCCTGGGGCCCTGCACAGGAGGGACCTGGAGCTGCTGGAGCCAGTCCAGAGGAGACCATGGAGAAGCTCCAAGGGCTGGAGCCAGGCTGGGAGAGCTGGGGGTGCTCACCTGGAGAGGAGAAGCTCCAGGGACACCTCAGAGCCCCTTCCAGGGCCTAAAGGGGCTCCAGGAGAGCTGGAGAGGGACTGGGGACAAGGGATGGAGGGACAGGACACAGGGAATGGCTCCCAGTGCCAGAGGGCAGGGATGGATGGGACACTGGGAAAGAATGCAGATCAGTGAATGGATGTAGGAACAGACTCTGAGGGATACCTGTGAGTACAGCTGGACCTTGCTGAGCTTTACCCCAGGTAAAGAAGCCTAATGGGGGAGATAATTCCCAGGAGAATCATATGTCTGAAGAGCCAGGGCCCAACACCTCTCAGTCTGTGAAAATTATCCTTGTTCCTGGATGGAACAGGAATTACACAATTAAAATACAATACCCTTGTCAAGGAGAATAAAGCCAGTGACTTTAAACTGAAAAGAGTATATTTAGATGGGATATTGGGCAGGGATTGTTCCCTGGCAGGGTGGGCAGGCCCTGGCACAGGGTGCCCAGAGCAGCTGGGGCTGCCCCTGGATCCCTGGAAGTGCCCAAGGCCAGGCTGGACATTGGGGCTGGAGCAGCCTGGGACAGTGGGAGGTGTCCCTGCCATGGCAGGAGTGGCACTGGGTGGGATTTAAAGTCTGTTCCACCCAAACTACTCTGGGATTCCATGAATTCTGCTGTCAGTGGAAGCGCTTCCACCTCTTTCTGACTCCTCCCAGTTACAGTCCAAGGACTCCCAGGCATTTCAGCACAAGGAGAAGGACGGGGTTTACAGGAAGGAGCAGAGCAGATCCATCAGCTCCTGGATCCAGGCCCCTGGAGCTCCACAGATGTCAAACTGAGCTGGGCTCTGAGCTGAACACAATTATCCACAGCCTGGAAGTTTTAGGGACTGAAACTTTTCTATATTGCTGCTGCCTGAATTTGCCAAATGCTTTCATCAGAGAAGGCAGTAAAAGAGAATTTTTTGAACATGTCACAACACCTCATTTTCACATTTTCTAGAATGAAATATTTTGGTTAGGAAATGAGAAAATGCTCTGTGTCAATATTCCCCACGTGACAGCGCTCAGACTCCTTTCTCTCTAAATGACAGGGTTTTGTTGTTTCAAATTGACTGAGATTTTCCCTGTTAGTGAACCTTTTATTTTAAAGACCCTGCAGAAAAAAGGCAAAATATTCTCTCATCATTTGAATGAAAGAACTTGAGTGAGCTCAGAAAATTCCAGTACTGTTCCTTCACTGAATTCCCTCCGTTTCCATTATCAAAAGCAGTTCCCTTGCTCTGCCTCTCCTCTCCACTGGCACTTCCCAATGCCACGTCAGCATCAGGAGGAAGGGGAATAATCTGGAAAGGTGATTCCTTTGGACCATTTGTAAAGTGTTTTTTTGGGAGAGGGACGGGGGAACACGGGACTGCCCCACCTGTGGCTCTGTGCAGCTCCTTTGCTGTGTGTGGTGAGGAGCAGCTGCAGGCAGCAGGGAGAGGGTGTAAATCACAGGGGAAAACAGAGCTGTAAAGCCCTGGAACAGCCTTTCAGCCTTGGCCCTTTTCTCCTCTCAGGTAAGTCCTCTCCCTGGGCAGTTCCATCCCTCCAGCCTCTGTCCTGACCTTCCCAATGTCGCTGTCTCTGCTCTGGCCTTGTTTATCTCTGGGTTTCTTGGTTTTACTCAGGTAATTGTCCAAGCTGTCGCTTTTCAGGGTGAGTGCTTGGGCACATTCTGTTCTGCTCCAAGATCCAGCATTTTCCCTTTGGCTCCTCAGCTGTCTCAGCCCCTCTGCTGCTCGATCCCAGCAGGAGCAGAGCTGGGGCTGGAGCCAGCAAGGACTAAAACCCTCCCTGACCACCTGTGGCGAGAATCACCTGACTGCAGGTGGGCAGAGCTTTGGCTTCAGCTCCACACGCCCTCCCCAACACTTCCCTCCAAATGTTCTCAGCTGAGATCACAGCTCTGTGATGCCTCCACAGAGCAGAGAAACAGAGAAACGCCTCAAAAAAAGGGTCAAATCTCAGAAGGTTTGGGGCACAATGCATCAAACCCAGAACTGGGAGCTGCAGAGAGAAAACTGGAGCATCCCACATAGCTGATTCTGACTTGTGCTGAGAGTTCTCCCTTGTGCTGAGAACTCTCTCCTCGCTCAGGGCTGGTTTCAGCATCTCCATCTGACCGAGGCTTCTGGTGCGCGTTTCCCACGGTATTTGTGAGCGTGTCACCTCCAAATGCCAGAGCTGAATCTCAGTTCCCAGCATGTCAGCACCTCCTGACTCCTCCAGCTGGAGGTGTGAGCCAAGGGTGGATCATGTGGCCCAAACTCCGGGGGCTGCCACTCCAAGGAGAAGAATGGTAGGTGAGTGCTAAAAGTGATGGTTTCTCACCCAAACGGAGGAGTTGGCAGGAGGGCTCCAACTGCTGCATCCTGCCCACCTACACAAGCCCAGCCTGACAAAGATGGGATGATTCCACTGAAGGAGCACCACTTTATCCCTGGATTCCTGCAGGGGGTGAAACTGCAGTGCTGGCAAAGCTTTGTGAGTTCAAAACCTTCCTCACTTGAGCTGAAGTGCCCTTGTCCCAAAATCCCAGATTTACCAGGTTTTATCCCCTGGCTCTGGATCTTTTCCTCCTGGGTTTGGATCTTTTCCAGCTCATCTGCACAGCAACTTTTGCCCCAAGGTTTGAGTGACACTCAAATCCTGAGCTGTCCCCCTGCTCATACATGAATTCAGCTCAGCTCTCAATGCCTTTCCTTCTTTATCCAGGGTACCTGCTCTCCATTCTTCCTGGCATTCCAGAGCTGCTTCTTGCTGGCTCTGACAGGACTGAGTGAAAGGAGAAGTTTTTAATGTGCTTTCCAGTCAATTGCTTTTACGAGCTGAATGTGGTGGAAGTGCTGCCTGTGAAGTTGTGAACTCGGCGGCTGTGCCCGGCACATCCCGGCTTTCCTGTGCCCAGGGAATTGGGGAACACTCTCCTCATTCACCAGAAAGCACGGAGAAGTTCACGGGCCAATGATTAAGTGCATTCCAGTGCTCAGAATTTAATTTCTTGGCTTTCTCCTTGAATGAGACAGCACCTTTCTTCTGCACAGTCCAGCTCAGTCTGAGCTCAGTCTGGCTGCCTGAGCAGCCCTCAATCCACAATCCCGTGGCTGTTATCCAGGGAAAACCTCTCTCTTCAGCCTGTGCTCTCATACCAGACAGGTTGGATATTGGGCAGGAATTGTTCCCTGGCAGGGTGGGCAGGCCCTGGCACAGGGTGCCCAGAGCAGCTGGGGCTGCCCCTGGATCCCTGGCAGTGCCCAAGGCCAGGCTGGACATTGGGGCTGGAGCAGCCTGGGACAGTGGGAGGTGTCCCTGCCATGGCTGGGGTGGGAATGGATGGGCTTTAAGGATCTTTCTCATCCAAACCATTCCATCATCCTGCAATCCTGTGACCCTTGGAATCTCATATTTCAGATCTAAAAATGTGAGGTCACTTGGTTTTTTCAGGCTGCAGGAGACAGAGGAGACTCATTGGGGTCTTCAACATCCTCCCAGGGGCCAGCTCTGATTTTGGCTCCCTGGGACAGGGCCAGCAGCCAGGGCAGGGCTGGAGCTGGGCCAGGGCAGGCTCAGGCTGCAGAGCAGGGCAAGGTTCTTCCCCCAGAGGTGCTGGCACTGCCCAGGCTCCCCAGGGAATGGGCACGGCCCCGAGGCTGCCAGAGCTCCAGGGGTGCCCAGGGTGGGATGTTGGGGGTCTGGGCAGGGCTGGGGTGGGGCTGGGTGATCCTGGTGGGTCCCTTCCAGCTCAGAACATTCCATGATTATCTGAAATGTACCACTTCACACCTTTTTCTTGGTTACTAATTGGAATTGGCCAATTATTTGTCAGAAAATCCCGTTGGCTTTGTTCAGCCCTTGCCCTGTTGGTAACTCCCCAGCAGGCAGCAGGGAGTTCCTGCACAGCCACCATCCCTGAGCTGAGGACTCAGGCCTGGACTTGGCTGAAGATGAAATTGGAGGGTACTGAAGGCTGTCAGAAATGTGAGTACTCAAATTGGCTCTGCCATGCTTGGAGTGGTGAAAAGCACAGGGACAATGAGACATTGCCTCAGAGGTGTCAGGGAAAAGCAGAGATGGGGAAAAGAAGCTTCCATGGGTGTTTTTTCCCTGTTTGGTTTTTGTTTTCTGTGGATTCCCAGACCCCTTGGCACCATCCTTGCTCTGGGGGACTTTTAGCCAGCACTAATTTCTGCCCAGCCTGACAGTGGTTTACCAGAAGAGGTTTCCTTTCATTCTCTGATGGAGCTCAATAATTGTTCAGCTTTAAAGAGTTTCTCCTCACTCAGGTCTTGCTCCCCAAAGGGCTCCCACTGCCCATCCTGTCCTGCTCATTCCCCTTCAGTCCCACAGATGTCCCTGCTGGAATTGATCCCTGTGCCATTTTCCCAGCAGGGTGCTGATTCCCCGCTCTCCCCAGGGATGTTATGATGTTATTTCTCTCTGATGCTCCCTCATTTGTCTGTTAGACCCTTCTGCCCAAACCCATTCTTATGGAAAATTCCATCTCTCATTGCAATGCTGGGAATGAAAGGAGAATCAAATCCCAGCCAGTGCTGTGCTGGGCAATCTGAAAATTGCCCAGGAAATGCCTCTGAGCTCTGCAGAACCTGTGATTTCAGTGCTGTACATTAAATAACCTTTTCAATGCCAGTGGCTTCACCACTTCTGATTTTTACAGAACAGCCAGCTTGGTGTTTTCCCTGGAATTTGGGCAAATAACTCAGTGTTGGATTTGACTGCAACTATTACTTCCAGTTTTATGCTGAGAGGGGAGGCATTCAAGGAGCTGGAGAAGTTCCCTGGAAGCTGCTTTACCTCCTGGGAGCTTCCCCCAAGCCTTGAGATTTGTGTTGTCCTACTGATATTTTGTCACTGTCCCCAAACAGCCCACCCCATGTCCCCTCCCACATGGGTGTGAGCACCTGGCAGGGTCACACGTTCCTTTCTCACAAAATTCTTTGGGAACTCTGGGTCCAGTTGGGAAGTTTAGCAGCAACATCTGGACATGATAATGGTTCTGTTCCCAACCCACACAGAGCTCCAAGCACAGCAGGAAGTCTGAGAGAAACAGGAGTTTTTCCTAGAATGGTTCAACTCACTCATTTTTGAGGAAGCTGGGCCT
Source organism: Parus major (assembly GCF_001522545.3). Classification (NCBI taxonomy): domain Eukaryota; kingdom Metazoa; phylum Chordata; class Aves; order Passeriformes; family Paridae; genus Parus; species Parus major. The sequence continues at coordinate 12,990,880 of NC_031784.1, forward strand.
GGATCTGGAATGTCTTTTCCAGCCTTGGTGATTCCATGGTTCTACAAAACGCACATCCCATACCTGACCATGCTCTATTTACAAAATTAAGAGATCAAAATGCATTTTCTGAGCCCAGAGTTAACAACATTTGTGCCTTTAGCAGGTGAGGGGTGCAAAATAAAGCTTAGGCAAAGCTCCTAAAGCCAGGGCTGAGCTCAGGGGAGTCGTTGTGGGCTCAAAGTGCACGCACCACTGGTTGATCTGGTTCAGCTGATGTGGGATAAATTCCCTGGAGCTGTGAGACCAGTTAGGAGACTCGAATATTTTGGCTCTGAAGAAGTGATTAGACCATGGGAAGATTTCCCTGGGCAGTGTCCCCAGGAGTGCAGGCAGGACACCCTGAGCCACTCCTTGCTCCCTGTCCAGCTGTGTCCCCAGGCTGTGCCACGCTTGGTGGTGGGATCAGATCCCAGTCTGGATTGCTTGAGGTGGAAACCCATCTCTGTGTCTGGGAATCCCAGTGGCCACACTGGGGGACCTGAAACCCCTGCCTTGAGGCTTCTCAATTGCTCCTGGCCCTGGGCTGAGACTCAGCGCTGCTCTTTCAGGTCAGTGTGGGAGATGCCCCCACCCTGGGACCAAGGGAGCAGTTCTGGGAGCAGCCCCTCAGCAGGTGCCGTTCCTGGAGGAAGAACTCCAGCCCTCTGCTCCTTGGGCTCGGTTTGCACTGGGGATCCCAACATGTCTGAGCCAGAATGTTGTGTCTGGCTTTAGCAGTTCTTGTCCTGGGGATCAGTCTGAATGTCTGTCACACCCGAGGAGACCATTCCCTGCTGCATCTCCACATCCCGGAATCCCAGCATGGGCCAGCCCGGCAGGGAGCTCAGAGGGTCACTGGTGCCACCTCCCTGCTCCAGCAGGGCCATCCCAGAGCACGGGGCACAGCATTGTGTGCACACAGCTCTGCAATATCCCCAGGGAGGAGACCCCACAGCCTCTCTGGGCTCTGCTCAGGGCTGCCCACTGCCCAGGGCACAAGTTCTGCCT
>NC_031784.1:12992758-12996222 GCF_001522545.3 Parus major
CTGCAGGGCTGGCCAGAGGGCCAGGATCACCCCTGACCTGCTGGGAATGCTCTTCCTCATCCTCTCCGGGATACCCCAGGATCTCCCACCTCTGCTGCCCTGCCCATCCCCACAGGCTCCTCCTCTCTCCCTGGAGCATCTCCTGCTGAGATTCCATGTCCAGTGCTCCTGGCAGCCAGCCCTCACACCTCTGCAGGAGATTTTCCCCATTCCCGATCCCTCCTGGGACCATCTGCAGGTGGCAATAGCTGGAAAGGTGGAACGATCCTAGTGGGGCTCTCCCCATTCCAGGCTTTTCCTGTCTCGGCTGTTTCTTCAGCACTGGGAGCTCTGTGACAGGGAATGTGCTCTGGAGAAATTTCTGGGAAATCAGGCCCTGAAATACGTGCAGGAAAATGGACACATTAATAAATTTTATTTGAGTTTTCAATTTCCTGAGCAGGAAGGGGATGATTTTGATAATGAATATTAATAATGCGAGGGCAGCAGATGAAGAGGAAGTCTGAGGCTGCCCATGGGAAGCCAAAGACTCTATCCTGGCATTGGCAGGAGGCCAGCACTGCCATCCTGCACTTCCCATCATCTACCCCATGCTGGAGGGATGGGAATTTGATCCTGATTTCCTACCCAGCTCCCTCAGGCTGTGGAGTACCTCCCAGCACGATCTGCCATAGCTGGAAGCCGACCCAGGGCTGGTTATTTTATCCCTGTGCTGTGATTTGTACCAACATTCCCATTATTTTCCTGGCAACCAGGGCCATGCCATGCCTGTCCCCACCAGCCACCCCATCCAGCTTCCACCAATGCTGCTGGAAAAGTTCATCTCCTGGAGTATCCCCGTTCACATTAACATAATCTCACTGAAATGAAAATGGAAGTGAACATCAGCAGTGCCAAGGCTGCCTCAGTGAGGTCTCAGCAGCCCCCGGTGCAGCTGCCCTGGGCCTCCAGGAGAAGTGGGACCTTCCCCTGCTGCTGTGGGACAGGGTGACATCCTTCCATCACCTCCCAGCCACCACTCACTCCCTGTTTGCCACCTTCTGCTCCATCTCTGCTGATTCCATCCCTGCTGCTGCTGCAGGAGTTGGTTCATTGCCAGACCTACTTTGGTCCTGAGACATTTTTTAATCTTCCTTGGGTTATTTGTCAGCCTGGGAGCTCCTGCTACCTGAGAACCGTCCTTAGAGCCAGATCCTGCCTCTTTATTCCTCACACTGAACCTCAGCTCCCTTCTTTGTGTTTGATAGCAGGGTATTGACAATAACAGAATATCACTGATGATTAGTAGGGTTAAATATTGCTTTTTATCCCCCAGCTTTATGACACACATTTGCAGAGTTCAGGTTCCAGGAGGGGTTTATCCTGTGACTCACATTAAAAAAAAATGTAGCGGCTGAAGTGGTCAAATTTTCTCACTCTCAAATGTCAAAAGATATTTTGAAATAATGCCAAACCTTCCTTTTGCTCCTCAAAGTGACCAAGGGCTCCCTGAAGACTTAATTCTGATGTTTTAGTTGGGAACATCATTTCCATGTTCTTCTTTTGTTGTCTTTTTCCCCTAAGAACCTGCAAATTTACAAAATTATTCTTTTTCTTTGCTCCTGGTAGCATTTTATATTAAATTTTCTGGAGAAGTGCAAACAAACAAACAAAACCTTGTGTAAATAATGAAGGCAAACCTTATTAACCTACATAGAGAGCAGCAGCCAGTTCAGGGATAAAATGACTGCCCTACTTTAGGTGGGAAATCAGGAAAAAACATTAAACCTGCTAAAAACAGAGTGGGTTTTTACATATGCAAAGGTGGTGGTGATAGGGAGAGCTGGGGAATAAATCAAGGAGCAGTTTATGGAGGGATAAAGGGGTTAAAGAGGGATTCAGCCACTGGGATTTGGAGTTGAGGTGTTTGGGGAGAGTTGTTGTCCCCAGCTCCAAACGAGCAGGGCCACAGACTCCAGGGAGCCTGGGACACCCATTCTGGAAGAAAAGGTCATTTCCTTGGGAATGGATCAGCTTTACCAAACTTCCTGTGTGCTGTCTCCAAAAGGTGCTGCTCCCATCAGGATCCTCAGGAAGGACAGGGGACACAAACCTTTCCCATCTCCCTGGCCAAGGAAGGGCTCATGATGATCCTGGAAACTGCAGTAAGTGCTGAAATATCATGGAACCATGGAATGGTTTGGGTTGGAGGGACCTTAAATCCCATCCAGTGCCACCCCTGCCATGGCAGGGACACCTCCCACTGTCCCAGGCTGCTCCAAGCCCCAATGTCCAGCCTGGCCTTGGGCACTGCCAGGGATCCAGGGGCAGCCCCAGCTGCTCTGGGCACCCTGTGCCAGGGCCTGCCCACCCTCACAGGGTTTTTCCTCCCAATATCCCCTCTAAATCTGCTCTTTTTCAACCTAAAACACTTCCCCTTTGCCTTGCCCCTCCATCCCTTGTCCCCAGTCCCCTCTCCAGCTCTCCTGGAGTCCCTTTAGGCCCTGGAAGGAGCACAGAGCTCTCCTTGGAGCCTTCTCCTGTCCAGGTGAACATCCCCAGCTCCCCCAAGCTGTCCATTACCACACCATTCTCTGGAAACCTTTCAGAGAGCCTAAATCTCCATGAAATGCCCTTAGACAGGAATTCCCAGCCCCATTCCCCATTTGCAGATATTCCACAGGGGCTGGGCCACAGCTTGTACTTTCCAGAGCAAGATTATCCAAATCACAGCATTCCCAAAAAAAGCAGAAATTGTTAAGAACAGCAGCAGCTGCATCAATCTCCAAGGCCCCAAATGTCACTCCTACTGTGGATATTTCCCATCAAACTTCCCAGAGAATGCCCTTCTCCCAGATGGATACCACCCCACCCTTCTCCAACAGATATCCTCGGCTGAGGAAGCAGAGTGAATTCTCATTATTTTCCTTGCCTTTTTTGGGATTTTTGTCTTCCATGGATATTTTGTCAACCCTCCCCCAACTGAATTTTAGGATGGAGCTCTTCCATGAAGGCTCTTTGATCCATATTCATAGCAGATTCCTGGCTTATCTCTGAGCGCCACTCACACATGCAGCTCACTCGAGCTGTTGGTTTTTTTAAATGTTTAACATATAAAAGTTTAATCACAAAGTTGCCCAATGTTTGTTTTTTATGAAAAGCATTATTATTGCTCAAGACACTCCTCTGGAGGTTTTCCATGTCTGTGTTGTGCTGGATCCGTGCTGAATTTAGATGAAGTGTTCTGGGATGCAGCACTGGTGCTGCTCCTCAGGGCTTCCCAAGGTTAAGGACTGGGTGGGAAACTATGGGTGGGACAGCCCAAGGCAGCTGTGTTCATCCTCTGGGAACATTTGGGGAGATGATGGAAGGAAAAGCCCTAAGTTCAACCAGGGAAATGCAGATCCTGCACCTGGGGAGGAACAACCAGCACAGGCTGGGGGGGACCTGCTGGAGCAGCTCTGTGAGGAGGGACCTGGGGACAA
>NC_031784.1:12996987-13007212 GCF_001522545.3 Parus major
GAGGCAGAACTTGTGCCCTGGGCAGTGGGCAGCCCTGAGCAGAGCCCAGAGAGGCTGTGGGGTCTCCTCCCTGGGGATATTGCAGAGCTGTGTGCACACAATGCTGTGCCCCGTGCTCTGGGATGGCCCTGCTGGAGCAGGGAGGTGGCACCAGTGACCCTCTGAGCTCCCTGCCGGGCTGGCCCATGCTGGGATTCCGGGATATTTCCTTCTTGACAATTCTGACTGGGATGTGGGACTAAACAAAGCTCTTCTGAAGGCAGAGCTGGCGCTAAATCCCCTTGTGGAGCCTGAAGAGCAGCTGATGCAGGAAATCAGCCCTTGGAGTGGCTGGGAAGGAGGGGATAAGAGCAGGCAGAGCCTGCTGGGAGACACTTTGTGATTAGGCTGTGCCTGGAGCGGCTGCGGGGTCAGGAATATTCATTCCCTTCACCGAGAGTCACCGTTCCAAGGCTTTTACATATGCAGAACCTGTTCTGGTATTTCCAGGGAAATACAGCAGCCTGGTGGCTGCTGCCTGAACTGCTGCGGTGGCCCCAGGGCAGGTGGGAGCAGCAGCAGCAGGAGGATGGAGGGAGCGCCAGGGGAGTCACAGCGAGCGATGCTGGAGCCGCTGGGTCAGGGAAACGCTGGAAAGGGACATGTCCTGGTCGTGCTTAATGTGGAAATGGGAATTATGGCCACAGTGGAGAGAAAGCGTCCAGGACCCCTCTGAAGGGCTCCCAGAGTGTGCCTGGCTCTGCGACCACCTCCTCTTCAGCTGCCCAAGATAAGCTGCACTTCCCTGTGGGAGGGGTGCTTCCCGAGGATTGCTGACAGGAGCAAAGAGCTTTCACCTCCTCTTACCCAGCCAGGATGTGATGGACACAAAGCCCAGCCAGGTCTGTCCTGGTGCTCCGCAGGGGATCCAAAGGCAGAAGATTATTCATGCTGCACTTTGCTGAGATGCTCAGTGGTCCAGGCTGAAAAGAACCAGCTGAGGGTCAAACTAGAGAAAATCCAGAGCAGGGCAGGCTCCTGCAGCAGCACTGACACTTTCCCATGTCTGCCTGGAGCAGTGCTGGCTGGAGAGCCAAAGTTCTCTGGATCTTGTTGTGAAGAGCTCCCTCCCTCCATGCTCCAAGGGTGGGTATAGTGCCCGTGGAGGGTCTGGCTAAACCTTCCCATTATCTGGAGAAGTGCTGGTGCCATGGAGAAGGACATGGGCACATGAGAACAGACTGGGGGTGGCTGGGTCTGGCAAAAAGCAGGAGGGTAAGAGAGGTCTGAGAGCCACCTGTGCTTGGCAAGGAGTTTAAAGGGTGTTATCACCAATTTCTGTGGCAGCAGGGCAAGAGAGAGTTGCCACAGCTTGAAGTGGAGGAGGCTCAGGTTGGGAATTGGGAAAATGTCAGGGAAATCCACCCTGGGGTGGTGGTGAAACCCTGGGACAGGCCACCAGAGAGGTGGGGAAAATCTTGGAACAGCTGAATTGACCAAGATTTACCAAGCTGGACTTTGATGATCCTTGTGGGTCCCTTGCAGCTCAGAATATTCTGGGACTGTAGATCCAGAAGCAGAGACCTGGTCTGGTGTGGGAACAAACCTTCAAGGGTCCCTTCCAGCACGGGCCTTTGGGACAAAGTGGTCCCAGAGTGGTTCCTAAAGGGTAAGAGGTTGTTGTGAGAAAAGGTGTCAAGGATACAAAACGTCACTGGAGGGGTGTGGGCATCTCATTTCTCCTCCTGGCTCTGGAATTGTGACTTTGCCCTTCCACTGGCCTGGGGAAGGGAGGTTGGTGATGTTCCCAGCAGCTCTGGTTGTGCAGAACACCCTGGGATATAAGAAGGATGAACAACTTGCAGAGCAAATCTAGTTTTTGGTGCTGCTGCCAACCCAGTGCCTAAACCCAGCCTGCAGGATGCTCTGCTGGGCCACACACCCCTGGTCTGAGGGGTGTTCACATCCTGGTTTCTTCTCCTTTCCTCCTGCTGTGCACAGGCTGAAATTATCCCAGGAGCTGGGCTGTTCCTGCTGTCCAGGGGCCTCATTTTTCCTTGGCTGCAGGAGCCAGTCCCTGACCCCCAGCCCTTCCTTGGTCCCTGAATGTGACCTGCAGACAATAAAACCAGCTAAGCTAAACTGGCATTGACAGACATGCTCTGAGATCTTAAATTGTCATTTGCAAACACCCTCTGAGATCTTCAGAAAGTAGGTTGGAGGACCCAATTTTAATAAGGAGAGAAGAGATACAAATAATTAAGCAGCTGTTTCTTGTAGGGTGCTGTTCCCTCACTGCCAAAGACCAGAGTGAGGACTTTACAGAGTGCTCAGCCCCCTGATCCCAGCATTCCAAGCATCCCAGCCATGGAACAGCCTTCATGAAAATGCCCTTTCAAAGGGAATGTGCAAATTGTCCTAAGAGTTTGAGAGGAGCAGGCTCAAAGGCAGAGCAGGAGATGCACCATGGAATTCCTGCCCAGTCAGTGATTCCCATCTGCTCCCTCTCCTTGTGGAGAGCAGAGTCCCTGGCAGATCCCAGCCTTTGCTCCAGGAGTCACCTGTGCCAGGCTGATGTGATTGCCCTGGATGTGACCTCTCACGTCCCTGTGCTGTTCGTGTGCCTGAAGGGCAGGCTCAGGAGGGACTTTCTGCCAGACATTCCTGACCTTTCCCGTGGCCTGAGCTCTCAGACATCAAAAACAAAGAGTCCTTTGCTAATGAGTGGTCCTGGGCTGGAAGAATAACTCAGTCCTGCTCCTCCTGGCTCTGCTCCCTCACCCCAGCAGTGCCCATCAGGAAGGTGCCAGGAGCAGGGGCTGGTGCAGATCCCATCCCTGCAGAGATGGGATACAGGGTTGGTAAAGGGTTGAAAGCTTCAGCAGACCCCTTGGAAAGTCTTTCCCTCTATTCAGTGGCAGCTCTTGGCCTTCCCAAAACAGTGGCTGGATTGTGGAGGCCCCTCCACATTCCCTGAGGCTTCAGAGGAGGCACAGCCTGCAGTGGTCACCTTGAGGAAGGACTCTGGTGCCTTCTTTGGGCTTCCTGAGGGGGTTTTCCCCTGCTGTGAACAACCTCAGCCCTTGCAGAAGTGAGGAGAAGCACCAGTGACCTTCGAGCAGGCTGAAAGTCGTTTCTGAAGCAGGATGAGTCACTCTGTGCTTTGTGCCACGTGTCCAAGTCAGTCTCCCAGGCCAGCAGTGTGGGCACAAGTCCTGATGTCCTTCACAGGCTGGAGTAAACAATGGCCATTCAGCCACTGAGTCCCCCAGGACTTCCCAAATTGAGAAATCAAGTCAGGAAATCCCAGAGTGGAGCAGCTGTCAGACAAAGCTCTGTGGTGGCTGTGCCATCATTCCAATGTCAAGGAGAGCATGGAATGGGATGGTGAGAGGCTCTGGAAGCACTGCACAGCCTGGGCCTTCACTGACACCCCCAGCCCCAGCACACAGCCCTGTGTTTCAGACACTGCTTTGCAGAATCCTTTAAAATCGCTGGGTTTTAAAGTCCTTTAAAGAGATTTAAAAATCCTTTAAAAATCACCAAAGGTGACAGTGTGGTGTGGTACAAAGAGGACAATGAATCATGGAATATCCTGAGCTGCAAGGGACCCACAAGGACCATCCAGTCCAGCTCCCTGCCCTGCACAGGCACCCCAACAATCGCACCCTGTGCATCCCTGGGAGAGCTGTCCCAGCGCTCCTGGAGCTCTGGAATTGTGGCTGTTCTTGTTTCCCCTCCCAGCCCAGGTGTGTGTGACCCAGCCAGCCTGTCCAGCCCAGGGAGTGAGGAGGAGCAGAGGACCCGTGGTTGATGTGCAGGGACATCCCAAGCTGGTGACAGAGGTTTCAGGAGCAGGGGACCCTCAGTCTCCAGCAAGGTGTGAGCATGGCCCTTGTGGGGCCAGCCCCTCACCCTGAGGTCAGTCCCTGCTTAGGGCAGGTCCCCTCCCTCTCCACACAGACCCCAAGCAAAGCTGTGACCAGAGAAGGGAACCTCCAGCCCTTCTCCTTGTGGGGGAGGAAAGAAACCATATTCTGCTCTCTTTTCCAGCTGCTGGGAGCCAAGTATACCTCCCTCCTCCTCCTCACTGTCAACACCTTGGAAATGCCTTGGTTCCAGGCAGTGCTGGGATGCCTTTTTTAATCTGTCACTTGCTCTTCTAAGCTGATCTCTCTCAAATCACTTGGTTTTCTTGGCTCCCCACTGCTGAAGACAAAACTCAGGGATGCTGAAAAGAAGGGGAGCCGAGGTGCTCCGAGGGTTTCTCTGTGGCACAGGGGTCCCACAGGGGGTGGGATGTTCCTCCTGCAAAGTCAGAGAGGTCAGAAAGTGGCACAAAGTGAGAACTGCTGAGTGCCCAGGGACAGGGATCCTGCTGGGGGGGTTCAGGTCCCACATCCTCTGGCCCAATCCTTCCTTTTCTTTAAGGAACATCTGCCCCCCTCAGTGACAGAAAACATGGATAGCTGACAACTTCCTCCCCAGAAATCCTCCAGTGCCCTGGAGTCTTGAAGATCTGAGGATGGCTGAATCCAAATTCTTCAAGCCAAGCCCCTCTCACAAATTCAACATCAGCTCTTTGCTTCAATGCTAAAATCCCAGCAAATCTGCCCTTGGAATTCTTGTTCCTGAACAATCCCAAGCCAAGACCTTGGAGGCAGTGTAGGGAAAAGCCCTCAGTTGTCTGGAAATTCCCTCTCTGCTCATTCTAGCCCTTTCTCCCCTCTTCCCTTTGCTTCTAGTGCCAGGGTGAATCCATTTTATTAACAGCTCTTCATAAAGCCTGGCAATGTTTGAAAGACTGCAACATTTGCCTTGGAATATCAATCAGCAGCCGCCTTTCCAGCCTAGGGAAGGTTTGAAGGAAGAAAGAGGGGAGCTCTGAGGATCAGTGATCAATGCCAGCCCCACGGGGAGCCCGAGTTTAGGAGATTTGTTAGTGAAATATTAACTCAGTTCCCACCCAGAGTGGGCTGAGCACGAGCTGTGCTGGAGAATTGAGGAGCCTGATGTGTCCTTCAGCATCCCTGGAGCCTCTCCTCCATCCCACCCCAATGCCATCAGCTGCATCCATGGCCAGGAGAGAAACTTCCAGGTATCTTTTTCCAACAGAGCTGTTTGGTTTTTTTTTCCTCCCAGTGAAATGTTAAAATAATGGAATCTCCTGAGAGGGAAAGGAACCACCAGGATCACCCAGCCCAGCCCTGCCCTGCCCAGACCCCCCAACATCCCACCCTGGGCACCCCTGGCAGCGCTGTCCAAACGCTCCTGGAGCTCTGGCAGCCTCGGGGCCGTGCCCATTCCCTGGGGAGCCTGGGCAGTGCCAGCACCTCTGGGGGAAGAACCTTGCCCTGCTCTGCAGCCTGAGCCTGCCCTGGCCCAGCTCCAGCCCTGCCCTGGCTGCTGGCCCTGTCCCAGGGCTGAGATTGGAGCCACCCTTGCAGAATTCACCCCTCAATCTCCTCATGCCAGAATTCCCTTCCTCCTGCAATGGACAGGAATGGAAGGTCAGGGATATCAATCCAGCCGATGTCCAGTTTAGTTCCAGGCTCTCCTGCTTGGGCTCAGGTCCAGGAGCCTGGCAGGGCCCAGGGGGGCACTGCAGGATGGGGGTGGGCAGCACAGAATTGCTTTGGATGCAGTGTGTGTTTGTTTTGTAGAAAACACCATTTCATTTTTTTCTTTTTTTCCCACCCAAACACATCGGTTTTGATGAAATATTCATGGGAAAATTGTTTCTCTGGTCCAGGAGCAAACTTTTAATAAGTGAGTGACAGACTACAAGAACACTTTGCCCCGTGTTTGGGGCATTGACATCAGACTCCAATGAAATCCTGATCCTCCAGAAGGGACTGGAGCACGGAGCTCCCTCTCCATGGCAAACCCCCTGCACCACAGCCTTGTTTTTGAGGTTGACTCCCTAGCACATTTTTGACCTGAGATCCCATCCCAGATCTTGGCAGCTTTCCCAGTTCAGCTTTAATGGAGACTTTCCAGCAAGACATTTCACTTTTGACAAAAAAAAAATAAGCACATAAGTGAAGGGTGGCAAAAAAATATTGTTTTTAGCAAATTTTCTGCTCAGCCTCTTGGCTGTCTCCATCCCAACCCAAAATCCGCTTCTGCTGCTGCAAATAAAGCCTGTTTTGTCTGGATACAGAGCTGCTCCTGGCCATCCTTCCAGATGGGTGAGTCACAGCCATTGGGAATCTGGTTCTTCCCAGCTGCTCACAGCTCCCGTGGATTTGGGGTCCCTGCAGAGGAATGATGTGAGCTTGGTCCTGGACTTCAGAATCCACTTGGCTGAGGGGGAGCAACACCTTGGAGGGGATGGAGAAGGAGCAAACCCCTGCCTGGGGGAAATTCTGGGGAGCAGCAGCCAGACTGTCCTGGCTCTCCTGTCCCTGGATCTCACGGGCTGCAGGCGCTGCTCTCTGGGATGAAGGGCTCTGGCAGGAGGAAGCAGCACCAGGGATGGGAACAGCTGGGGAAGGGGGACAAAGGAGGAGAAAAGGAGGCTCAGGGGGCCCTTCTGGCTCTGCACAACTCCCTGCCAGGAGGGGACAGCCGGGGAGGGTCGGGCTCTGCTCCCAGGGAACAGGGACAGGAGAAGAGGGAACGGCCTCAGGGGATGTTCAGGTTGGACATCAGGAGGAATTTCTCCCTGGAAAGGGTGGTCAGGCATTGGAAGTGGCTGCCCAGGACAGGGGTGGAATCCCCATCCCTGGACGTTTCCAAGGAAGGGCTGGATGTGGCACTCAGAGCTCTGGACTGGGGACAAGGTGGGATTTGGCACAGCTTGGACTCCATGACCTTGGAAGGCTTTTCCAACCTCAGGGATTCTGGGATTCTGTAAATCCTTAAGGAGCTACAAGTACCAGGCTGACTTAATCCTCCATGGATGGCTCCCTACACATAAATTTTACGTGGATGTTGTGGAGCCCTTTCCTGACATCCAAAGAGGAAAAATGAAAATACTGAGAGCAATTTGGTGACACCTCAATGCACTGGGCTGGAAAGGGTGAGGAGCCAAAGAACTGCAATTTAAAATTGCAAAATGCCTCAGGGAGGATCAAGACATGGAGGGGAAGATAGAAATGGAAATATCCAGGGAGCTACATGGAGAACATGGACTGGAAAGCAGAAAATGCAGACTGAAGAATCCTCAAACACAGTTAGCAAGGGCTGGAACATGAGCAGGGTGGGAGAACATTCCAGTGTTCAGGGATGGGCAGAATTTATCTGGGCATGCTCTCAACACCTGGCAGGAGAACTTCCACACCTCCTTCTGCCACCTCCAGCACAGTGGTGGCCACATTTGGATGGTCACTGTGTGAGGAACTGGACCAGCCTCCATCACACTGACATTCATCTCCGTCCCCAGCAGCACCAGGAGAAGGAATCCAGTGGCACAGTCCAGAACGGATGTGTTTGGGTAAGGAAGGGCAGCAGCAGTGTCCTGCTTCCCTCCCCTCCCCAGGTCAGTCCTGCTCCTCAGCAGGAGCATCCGCAGCTCCTGCCCCAGCTGCCCCTGCCCCACCCTGGATAAAGCAGCCAGATCAGTGCAGGCAAGGAGGCCCCTCCCTGCCCAGTGTAGTTCCCCAGGTTTGGGAGTGGCTGGGTCGCTGTGCTCCCCCTGCTTCCAAGGACAGCCAACGTGAGGAAACATCAAAGGGGACTTTGCAGCCTGCGCCTCCCCCAACACAGCACCAAGCAGCAGCAGCTGGGAGCTGAGTTATTAAATATGCACAACCTCACAGATCACACAGTAGCACTTAGCTGGCCTCTAATTAAGAGGCAGCTGCTTCCTCATCCAGAGGAAGAAGCCTGCTAGAAGACACTGGAATTTCCCTGTGTGATGGCTGATTAATGAGGAGCCCTGGAGCCCTTTCCTGCCTGGCTCTGAGACACCAGAGGGACCCTTCAACCTCACAGAGCTGCCGAGGAGCTCTGCTCTAGACACTCCCAGCCAGGCAGGGGGTTGGGACCTCACTTCAGCTAAGCTGGAGCTGCAAAGGCAAATGCTGGGAACAGGTGGAAGAACTTCTGGAGGTCCATGCCAGCTCCAGAGCTGATTCTTGCACGGAAGAGTTTGGAATGAACAAAAGGAATTTCGTTGACCGGGATCAGCCCTTCCAGCCATGAGCTCTGCCTCCCCACTGGTTCTTCTCATTAATAAATTAAATTTGTATTCATAGAACACACAGGTTTCCCAAGCATGGGCCAAGATCCCACCCTGCTGGGGTTGGAGCAAACAAACAAAACAAGATCCTTCCTTCTCCAAAGAGCTCCAAGTCTGGGAAAGAAGTGAGTGCAGCCAGCCAGCCATGGAGTCTGGTGGGATTATCCTGCCCTGAATGGATTCTGGGGAAGTGCTGAGACATTTCATGGCAGTGGGATGCCAAAGGTGCCTTTTGTGTGATTCCCAGAGTCCTGGCATATGGAAAGCCCAACTGGCTGTTCAAAGGGCTGTTCCTCTGGAGGACATGGGATCCACAGGCTGTTGGGACAGACAGGGTCAACAGCCCCCTTTCCATTGGCCAAGTGGAGAAAGAGGCCTCCAGGAGATTCCAGGAGCATCACCCATGGTCAGCACCTCCTTTTCCATCAGTCAGGTGAGGCAAGAGGCTTCTAGAAGCTTCCAGGAGGTTCACCCATGGTCAGCATCCCCTTTTCCCTCAGCCAGGTGGGGATGGAGCCTTCCAGGAGCTCCTGGGAGCTTGGCTGACCAGAACACCCCCATATCTCCCCCAACAAGGGGGAGAGCAGGTCTGGGACCCTCAGGAGGAGCTGGACACGGATTCTCCTGCTCAGCACCATCCCCATGGATCACAGGGGTCAAAGCCACGCTGCCTCACACTCAGCAGGATGCAGGGTCAATTCTGAGTGGCTGCACAGCTCCAAGACAAAGTTTCCCCTTAACGAGAGCGGAGTTATTCGGGATGAGCCGGTTATTTCTGCTGAGGGAGCAGAGCTGATGCCGACAGGAGATTGGGAGGTGCTTCCCATTCCCTCAATAATGAATCACAGCCTTTCCCTGCTGCCCACTTTTTGCCCCAGTTCCCAGCCCCTGCTGAGGACTGGGTGCCCAGTGAAGCCAAAGTGCCACTCAGCCTCTTCCACCAGTTACACAATACCTCAGATCCAGGCATGGGAGGAGATGGATAGGGATGGGGGAAAAAATCCCTCTTGAATCCCGTATTTATTTATATATTTAACGTGAAAAATTAAACAGCAAACAAAGCCTGTATCTCCATCAAAGCCAATGGGATGAAAAGGATTTGCAGTGGTTTTGCTTGCTGTTCTATTTATGCCATTTCAGCGAAATCCATGGATAAATTCTTCCCGGTGTTTCCCAGAGCCTTCATGGGAAAGCACAGGCACCCAGGCGTGCAGGCAGTGGGCAGGTAAAGCACAGCCTAAGGGTTTAGGGAGCAGGGCTCAGCTTGGCAGCACATCCCAGATCCCGTCTGGGAGGTGGAGGGGCCACGGGGATTTTTGCATAATCCCTCCCAAGGATCTGAGCTCTGGAATCTGCAAATATTTGTCCAAGGTAAACAAAAAGAAGAGCTTTGCTTGGGATGAAACACAGCACGGAGCTATCCTGGGATAAACCAGCGGGAAAACGGGCTGGAGCATGGAGTAGAGGCTGCTGCAGGGATCAGCTTGGGAAGCAAGGCTGGGATCTCCACCAGTCCATCCAGCCCTGATGGGAATTCCATTTGTGATTTCCCTGGTTGGACCAAGGGAATCCTCTGCCCTGGCACCGGGGTGTTGCTCACCTGGGCAAAGCTGTGTGATGGGAGGTGTCCCATGTCCCCATTCCCAGGTGTTCCATGTCCCTGTTCCAGGTGTCCCATGTCCCCATTCCCAGGTGTCCCATGTCCCCATTCCCAGGTGTCCCATGTTCCTGTTCCAGGTGTCCCATGTCCCCATTCCCAGGTGTTCCATGTCCCTGTTCCAGGTGTTCCATGTCCCCATTCCCAGGTGTTCCATGTCCCCATTCCCAGGTGTTCCATGTCCCTGTTCCAGGTGTCCCACGTCCCCATTCCCAGGTGTTCCATGTCCCCATTCCCAGGTGTCCCACGTCCCCATTCCCAGGTGTTCCATGTCCCCATTCCCAGGTGTCCCATGTCCCTGTTCCAGGTGTTCCATGTCCCCATTCCCAGGTGTCCCATGTCCCCATTCCCAGGTGTCCCATGTCCCTGTTCCAGGTGTCCCATGTCCCCATTCCCAGGTGTCC
>NC_031784.1:13010042-13018292 GCF_001522545.3 Parus major
CATCCATCATCCATCATCCATCATCCATCATCCATCATCCATCATCCATCATCCATCATCTATCCATCATCCATCCCTCCCCAGGACCTGGCAGAGTAAAGGAGGCCTGGGAGGGAGGATACAGATATAAATCCATGAGGAATTTGGAAGGGACTGCAGAGGAACTCAGAATTCCTCACAAGGATGAATCCAGGCAGGAGCAGGAGGAACGTGGCCAGTGCTGGTGCAGCTTTACAAGTACAGTGGAAAAAACCCTGCTGGAAAGAATCAGGCTCTCCTCACATGCCAGGGAGAGCAGAGGAGGGTGGGGGAGGCAGGGAAGGAACCCTGTGATCCTTTCCTGTGTAAAAGGATGGGGAATCCAGACTGTGGGACTTCCCAGAGCAGGCACAGGGAGTTGTGGTAAAGCTCAGGGGGACTGGGACCACTCGTGTTTATTCCTGTGAGGGAGAATAAATGCAGTGGTTTAGTCCCTCTGCACTGGAAATAAACGTTCTGGGAATAATCTATGGCAGAAGGAATTCACTCCGCTCTTTATGGAGGTTTCCCACAAGCCCATAAAATTCCAGTGTCTTGGACATGGTAAAAACTGTTGTTTACACGTGGCATGGAATTATCAGCTCAGTCTTCCCCAAAAAAGAAGCTTTAAGAGAAGGAAAACTCATCACAAGTCACAAGTTCTGGCTTCTCCTAAATGATCCAGAGGTCTCGGGGCTTGGGCAAGTTGAATGTGGAAAAATGGCTCAGTATAAAGAAGAGAAAGTGATTTGGAGGTTGGGACATGGCACGAGTGGCTCAGGAGCTGAGGAGAGGAAGAAAAGCCTGTGGAGCTGCCCCAGGGGGTACTGAGGAGGTTCCATGTGATGGGAAGGTCCTTGGCTCTCTTACCACATAGAAAGGATGGATGAGAAGTCGAGGAGACTTTGGGAATCAGAAACTTCAGGAAATACGTCCAGAGGGATGAAGTTTTCCCAGATTGGGAATGCCATGGGAAGAGACTTAAATCCAGGTGAGAGGGAGGAGGATTGGAAGTAATGATTGTTTCAAAAGGTAGAGAGGTTTGAGCAGACAGTCCCTGTTCAAGGGGTACCAAATCCTGGGAAGAATTCCTTGTAAAACATCTCATGCCCCCAAAGATTCTTCCCTGGGAGGGTGGGAAGGCCCTGGATCCCTGGCAGTGCCCAAGGCCAGGCTGGACATTGGTGCTTGGAGCAGCCTGGGACAGTGGGAGGTGTCTCTGCCATGGCTGGGGTGCAATGGGATGAGCTTTAAGGTCCCTTCCCACCCAAACCATTCCATGATTCCATGGACATGGGTGATCCATTGGTAAAATCCCCAGCTGTGATGTCACTGAGGTGCCAACACAATGCCAGGTGCTCTGGCTCTGCACAGGCTTTTCCCTGGGGCTGGCAGAGCTGTTTGGAGTTAGGAAGGGCTTAGGAGATGCTGAGGATTTTCAGGTATTTCCATGCTCATTTGGGAATGAAATCTTTGCCATCACCTGGAAGCCCCTTTGATGCTGAGGGCAACATGAATTCTCTGCCTCATTAAATCCCAGTGCTCTGACTGGAGCTGACCCCCACTGAAATTCAGCCTGCCCAGGCCATCCATGGAACTGAGGTGCCCTCAGCCTGCCCTGCTCCCCCAGCAATATTTTCCAGACCATTCCAGCAGGACAGGTGGGGCAGCTCCCAGGGGAACACACCCTGCCAGGTGACTTTTTCCACCACTAATGAGCTGCAGGACGCTGCAGGCACTGAATCAGAAACTGGAATTCTGTTGCTCTCCATCCCATGGGAATTATCCTCCCTCCTGGGTGAAAACAGCCCTTCCCAGCTCCACCAGGATCTGAGGATTAGAGCAGAATAAAGGGCTGGAGAGACACAAGAGGAGGGGCACTGGAGTTTATTTTCTGTCCCTCATCTGCCCCTCCAACATCTGTCGGGTGATGCTGCCTTAAAAGGCAGAATTTCTGATGCACTGGGGAGGAGAAAGGTTTATTTTGGGGTTTCCAGCACTGGTGTGAAATTCAAATCTCATTCAGCAGCAGCTGACTCGCTCATTAATTGATTGTGCTGCAAGGCTCCCTCATTATCCCTCACTGCCTTTCCCTCCTTTGCAGGATGTGTCCCCACTGGATTTTGCCATGATCTCCAAGCAGGAAAGTTCTGTCCTGAGACCTCAGAGTGTCCCCTACTCCCCTTCTCTCTGCTCCTTCCCCTCCTCCCTTCTGTGTCTCCCATCTCCTTCCCTGCTGCCCTCCTGAGGTGCCAGCTCTGCCTTGAATCTCCCGTTCCACTGCAGTCTCTGCTTTTCCCTCCGTGAGTTTTCCCTCTCCTTGACTTCCCACCCTTTTCCCAGCACATCAGATAAATCCCCCAAGCTCTCCTGGCTGCCCTGCATGGGGAGTTTAACAGAACTGGCAGGTCAAAGAGCAGGTGAGACAGGAGAGGCAATAACCCAAATCATTGTCTGCTATCTCATAAACCCAGTTTATTTTGAGCTGTACTGCCCTGAAATGCCTCATTTTGTCCCTCCCTTGCTCACTGACTTGTGTGTTAAACAAGCTCCCCAGGGATGGAGCTCCAGAGGTGATGGAGTGATTCCAGAATCCCAGAGTGGTTTGAGCTGGAAGAGTCCTCAAACATCATCTCTGCCATCCACAGGGTTATCCAGGGCCCCATCCCACCTTTCCTGGAACAAGAGCCAAGTGGAGCATCCCCAGACCTACAGCTGCACCTCACACATCCCTTTCCAGGTGCTGGTAGTGGGGCTCCAGCCTTTCCCCCCCATTCCTAAGGAAACCCCTGGGACACCCAGCACTGTGTGTGTCCATCAGGGCTTGCCTGATCCCAGCATTTTGGGAGCTTGGGGAGCACCAGCTGTACAAAAAACAGAGCCTGCAGAGGCATCAGCAGCCAGGAAAATTTTGCTTTCAGGGCTGGGTTTTGTCGGAATGAAAATGTCTCTAGAAAATGATTTTCATATTTCCCTCAGCATTTTCTATTATTCATTAAAAAATTAAAGCCAGGGGTTTATCTGAAGTGGTTTTGTGAGAAGTTCAACAGCCTGCACAGGAAAAACTTGGGGGGAAAAAAGGAGTAGTTTAGGAAAAAATGTTCAATTCTCCATCAAAATAGGACTTAACTGGGGAAATATTAAGCAGCTGTAACAATATTGGATCAGGAGGGAAATGGCTGCAGACAGAAGCTCATTTCTTCGAGCTGACTTTTCATCAAAGCTCTCCCTTTCTTTCTGCCTCAAAATTTCAGTTGAAAATATGATTTCATATTCCTACAGGAATCAGGAACTTTGTGAAATCGATTTGGTTTAGTCAAGAGTCCAACTTTCCATCCAGGAAGAGCTTGGGCAGGAAATTCTTGCCCATCTCTCCACATTGCAAGTGACACCCTGTTCCCATCCCCCAGATCCCTCTCCTGCACATCCCAGGAACTGCTGGTGAATTTGTAGGGAAATACTTGGAGTCCCTGAAGAGGTCACCAAGCACTTCTTGGATTTTATTCCCTCCTCCCTGTTTTCCTCTTTTTTTCCTGGTTTTATTTTCTCTTCTGAGCATCATGAAAGTCTCACCTGCCACCTGGACTTCCCGTTTTTATTGGGATTTGGGGTCATAATGAGCATGACAGTGTCCCTCAAATATCAATCCTTACCCAATGAGCTGCATATTGATGGGAGAGGCTGATGAAGGAGCTGGTATTGCCATAACTCCCTGAGCACTGTGCTGTACATGGAATAACTGATGGCACCTCATCAGTTCTGGATTGGTGTGGCATTGGGATGGTGCATGGGGACACAGGAGCTGTGCTGGGTATTCCCAGGGAGAGCCTGGCAATAACATCATGGGCACACAGGGACAGCTGCATGGGCAGGTTTCAGCCTTTCCAGAGCTTTCCCTGATCCCTGCATTTTCCCTGATCCTGAACACTCAAGATGAATCCCCAGCACATGGAGGCAGCGGATGGAGAAGCCCTCAGCAGTCACTGGGAAGAATCCCCATGGATTCTCCACATGCAGCATTCCAGCTTTCCTCAACATCAAAAGGCCTCTTTGCTCTCTTCCTAATTTGGCTTTTTCCAAGAGCAAAACCATCCCCATTTTCTGATGTAAAGGCAGGCAGGTGCTGCCCAGGGAAATGCTGACACTCTCCTGCTGAAGTGAAAGGTTTTTCATGGAAGCTGTGCCAAAGGCAAGGATTTGGTCAGCTGGGAGCCCCTCTCTGGCACAGCCAGGTTTGGCCTCGGGCTCCGTGTGCAAGGGGGGCTCCCAAGGAATTCCTAATTGGAGAACTCGCTGCTGCCTGAGCAAAAAGCAAACAGCAACTGCCAATTTCTCCAGGTCTTAAAAGCACTGGAGAGGGAGATTCCTCTCCAGGATAATGAGCCATGGAATATTTGTCACAGAGCTGAGCAGCTGATGTGGCACTGCCGGGGCTCAGGGCCGCTGCTGGGCTGGGCATTGTGCCCTGCTCGTTACTGAGATCCCCCAGCCAGGGGTTCCCAGGGATCCCCACAGCTCCAGAGGGCTTGGAGTGAGTCTCAGCTGCTGCCAGAGCCCTGCTCCTCCCTGGAGGGTTTGATCCCAGTGATGTGTTGTGTGCTGGGTGTCCCATGGACATGGGGGCAGTGGGAATGTGGCAGCGCCTCTGGGGAGGGTTTGCCCAAGCCCTCAGGCTTGGATTGTTTTGGCTCCCTGAGCTGCCTTGGGGATTGAGAAGCAGCATTTGGAAAGTTGTTCCTCTGAGCTGAGGGACTGGCCATGGCCTTTGGAAACTGCCTTTGGAAAACTGCCACTTCCAGGTGATGCAGCAGGCCCAGGAGGTGAGGACCCCTGGAAGAGGTGCTGGGGGTGGAGCTGAAGGGAGACCATGCCTAAAAAATGCTCCAGAAAAAATGGAATTTTCCTGCTTTGCCTTCAAGCAGCACAGCCATATCCATGCAGGAGAAGGGGTCAGGAAGGGTCCTCCAGTCCTCAGGGAATCCAGGGCTGCATCCTCATCCTGCTTGGAGGAAGAACTGGGGACTCACCCAAGGGTTTTCCTTGGCTCTGCAGGGTGCTCCTGGCTGATCCACACACAGGTGTCCATGCTGGAGCCATCTCCAGGCAGGAAACTGGATCCCACTTTGCTGCTTCTGTATCAGGGAAGGTTTGGATTTGTCAGGCTGGCAAGCAGGACAGCTCCCAGAAAATCTGACAAAACAAAATGAAACACTTAGCAAAACCCTCTGAAATAAAGAAACAAACAAACCCCCCAAAACTCAACCAAATGAACAAAACCAAAAGAAACAAAAAAAAAAAAAAAAAAAAAAAAAAAAAAAAAAAAAAAAAAAAAAAAAAAAAAAAACCCAAACCAAAACAAAACAAAAAAAACCCAAAAAAAACCCCCAAGCAAAAGAGACTCTAAATGGAAAGAGAGTAGGGTTAGATGGGATATTGGGCAGGAATTGTTCCCTGGCAGGGTGGGCAGGCCCTGGCACAGGGTGCCCAGAGCAGCTGGGGCTGCCCCTGGATCCCTGGCAGTGCCCAAGGCCAGGCTGGACATTGGGGCTTGGAGCAGCCTGGGACAGTGGGAGGTGTCCCTGCCATGGCAGGGGGTAGGAATGGGATGGGCTTTAAGGTCCCTTCCATCCCAAACCATTCCATAACTCTGTAAAAAAACTTAAAAAGAAAACTTTGACATCACCATTTGCAGTTTGGGCTGGATCTGTCCCAAGAAACCTTGGTGCCAATGAATATTCCCTGTTCAGCTCCATCCCCACTCTCCACAGGGACCTGAAATCCCTTCCTTGGGAAGCTGGAGCACTCTCTGCCCTCTGAGAGTGGATTTGTGTCTCTGTTCGTCCTCACTGCCCTTTTCTAACTGATTTTTTCCTTAATTCCCATATAATCCTGTTGAAATGAGATAACCAGGAAGGCCCTTGTCCTGCAGGGTGCAGACCCCTTCCTGCTGCTCTGTTCCTTATTCCTCACCCTTCCAACTTCCCTTTGCTTCCTGCTGATTAGAGCCTTCACAGCCTTGTCCAGCTCTTCCCCTTCCCAAGCAGGGTATTTTTTGGAGCTCATTCCTGTACTCAGGTGGGAAGGATTGTTGATTATTTCCCCATCTACTTTATTTTGCCTTTATCAACCTTTATCCTGAGCAACAAACTCCCAGCCCATGGATGTTGTTGATTCCTGCTCCCTTTCCTGCCTGCAGCCTCAGGTTTGGCTGCTCTCTGACACATGTCCCATGCAGATGTTGCATCCTTATAATTTGCTCCTTTTCAGATAGTTTAGGAATATTACACATCCCAAATCCCAGTGCAGACCTTTGGGGAGCACTCCTGGCAGCCGTTTTCATTTACTGCTGTTCTTTATTCCTCTGCCTTAACCTGTGATGTGTTCCCACCAAAGCCAGGGTTCCTGAGGAGCTCCTAAAGAGGGAGCACTCAGGGGCATTTGGGAAATCCAGGATCCCCCTCCTCTCTGTGTTTGCCAGCTCCTTCCAAGGGCTCTGGTGTCTGAGGCATTCCTCCCTGCTGCTCCTCCATTCTGCACTGCAGCTTTTCCCAGTGTCCCAGGGCAGCAGTCCCCTGCTCCCTGCTTCCCTGGCAGTTCCTCTCAGACCTTGGCATCTCCTCTGCCACCTCCCTTTCCTTTGGCACCGGGGCCAGTGGCAGCAAGGGGTTCCCAGGCACGGGAGAGCTCAGCAATTCCATTCCTGGGCTCGTGACGAGGCTGGGATGGACAGTTTGTCATTATTCCCTTGATGGATTCACTCTAAAATCCCCTCTTCTAACTCCTCAGCTCCTCTGCTTTGCCTCTCCCACCACCCAAAGGCCCTGGCCAAGGATTGTTTCCATGTTCCAGTGCAAAGAACCAACAGGAACAGGGATTTTCTGCTGTCATTTTTCCTCCACCACCTTTGGGTCACCATTGGCCCCTGAGCTCTTCAGCAGGTTCCCTGATGGCCTCTCCTTTCCAGGGTTTGCTGGGGAAGGACTGAGCAGAACTGAGGATGAGAAAATGCTTTGCCTTCTCCTGTTTTTTCTCCAGGGTGGTTTTTCCCCAATGCCCATCCAAGGGACAGGAAATCCCAGTGAGCAGCCACCAAAGCAGGCCCTTCACGTGGCCTTTGCAGCCACACCTGGAAGGAGCAGAGCCCAGAATTTTCCTGCATTTCCTCCCCGTGACCAGACTTGGAAATGGAACATGTGGCAGAGCTTTGGGAAGGGGTTAAGGGGTCCTTGGTATTTTCTTTTAGTTTGTTTTTTTTTTCCCCCCATGAATTAAAAAAACCTAGAAGTTGGGTGTGAAATGGAATTCTTCACCTGCTGCTCCCTGCTCCTCTTGGCACCCTCATGTGGCCCTTCCAGCAGGGCCTGGAGCTGCTACAAACCCAAACCAGACATTTTCAAAGTAGAGTTATGGATTCATGGAATGGTTTGGGTGGGATCCTAAAGCCCATCCCATGCCATGGACAGGGACACCTTCCCCTGGCCCAGCTGCTGGGAACGTGGGGCCCAGCTGGGCTGAGGGACACTGAGGAGGGGAGGGAAATGGAAATACAGCTCCCAACCATTATATACAACCCCAAATCCAGGATGCCATCCTCTTCTCCATCACAATAACCATAAAAACAGCCAAAGTCCTTTAAATGCTGGAAAAGCCTTTCCCCTCCTCCAGACTGCCTTTAAATACAATAAAAACCCCAAACTCAGAGCTCCTTTTTACCAGGACCACACGCAATCAGTGTTCCAAAATTTCATGACCCACCAATAAATATCTTTAGAGGACCTCTGTGTCTGTTTTTGGGCTCTGAGGAGGGGTGAGCAGAGCTCCCTGCCCACCACAGCTGTGATTTCCTGCTCTGCTCCATACAGTCCCTCTGTCCCTGCACCCACTGTGCAAATTCCTGCAATAAAGGATTGACTGGCACGAGCAGGGAGCTGCAAGGGCTGCTCCACGCTGGCAGCACACAGCAGCCATTCCTCAGGCTTCCCATTAATGCCTAATGGAGAGCTCTGATGAAGCTTGAGGAGCTGGAACTGAAGGGCAGCACCTGGATTAGCAGACAGCATCCTGGGCATTCCGATGCTCCAAGGAGCTGCCAGGGTGAGGGGATGCAGAGGAGGACAAGGGGAGGATGTCCCCACATCCATGCTCACATCCATTCACACAATCCCTATGGATGCACTTCCCAGGAGAGCCAGGAGCTTGTGGAAGTGGTGGTGGGACAACAGCTGCTCCCAG
>NC_031784.1:13018572-13020805 GCF_001522545.3 Parus major
CTCCTGGAGCCCCTTTAGGCCCTGGAAGGGGCTCTGAGGTGTCCCTGGAGCTTCTCCTCTCCAGGTGAGCACCCCCAGCTCTCCCAGCCTGGCTCCAGCCCTTGGAGCATCTCCATGGCCTCCTCTGGACTGGCTGCAGCAGCTCCAGGTCCCTCCTGTGCAGGGCCCCAGGGCTGGGGCAGCTCTGCAGGTGGGGTCTCACCTGAGTGGGGCAGAGGGGCAGAATCCCCCCCCAGGCACTGCCCAGGCTGGGGCTCAGCCCAGGGCAGGGGGGTTTCAGAGCCAGGGCAATTCCAGCCCTCACCCAGCTGCACCCCAAATCCTCCCAGATCTTCCCTCCAGCCATTCCTGGCTCGCTGGGGATTGCCCCAGTCAGGGGCAGGGTTTGCTCTGGCAGAGCAGAAGGACAAATCCTCCCAGTGGGGTGACAGGGCTGTGGAGCAGCCCCAGCTGCAGGTCCAGAACATTTCCTGTCCTGGGAGCAAATGCTGCTTCTTCTGACTCTTGATTCTGGCCCAGAGAAAGGCCCTTGGGCACAGGGGGATCTCTGCTGAGGGCCCCATGGCTGGGTGATCAGTGCCTTTCACCTCCTGCGTATCCAGACTCTGGCTTTTCCTACCACCTCCATTTATTTGTGGGCTCAGCTTCCCTTCCTGAGCTATCCCCCCACACCACACCTTCCCCCACAGCGTTTATTCCTCTGGACAAATCTGCCCCAATAAAGCAACAGTCGGAGCGCTGAGCTCAGCCTCGGCAGCAGGAGAGGCTCCACACAAATTCCAAAATGTCACTTTGGAACTTCGCACTTCATCTTTTTTAGCTGCGGAGGGGAAAGATCCTCCTCAATGCAAATTAGCACTGCAGCAAAGATGCCAGAGCTCCTTTGCCTCCCCCAGTCGTGGTGAGATTCAAGATTGCTGCATGATTAAGCCCTGGCAGCTTTGCCTCCCCTCCTTTTTCTAAAACAAACATTAAATTATGAAAATAAATGTAAAAAATCCCTTCTGCTCCTGCAATCTGGATGTTATGGATCCAATGGACCGGAGTCAGAATATAGAAATTGAAAAGGTTACAGAGAAATATCAGCTCTTCATCCTTCATTTCACAGCCTTTAAATCAGGATTAAATGATTGCATTAAGGCAGCCGAATATTAGAGAGGGAATTGGCTGAAATTTTGCAGGAATACTTCTAGTCAGGGAAAATGGAAATGTGGGGAAAACAAAATGTTTTGCAAATCCATATTTGTTTTGCAACTTGTGCATTTATTAGAGACACTTGGGCAATGTCACATTCCTTGGGTTCCCATCATTGTGCTTTTGAGAGTTTGAGGTTAATTAAAAAAGGAGAGAGAGAAAAGAGGATGTCCCAGTTTTCAATTGAAATGTTTGTGGTTTGTCAAACTAATTTTCACTTTAGCCAGAAGAAATTCTTCTTTGAATTTGTGCTTTTCCAAAAATTTCAGTTTGGCATTAGCTTGGAATTGAGTTCTGTGATTCTGTGAAAAATCTGTGTTTGTACAGAATTCAAGTTGCCACCAGATCCTCTCCTTTTGTGTTTTCCAACTCCTCAATTTGCATCCCAACTTTGGGGAGCTTTTGTCTTTAATTGCTCCAGTCTATTTTAATAAATACTCAGTCAGCAAATCAGTCCGAGGCTCTTCTCCTTCCTTTCTTCTTCCTTTCATGTGCAAAACCCAGATGAGATCTGCATCAGGGCTGGGAACTGAAGGGCACGGGAAGGGACGTTCTCTCCGTTCCCAGCTAATTTTTCTGGATAAAAGCCTTGGAAAATTGTTGTGTTTGACATTTTGGCATTTGCTGGGGATGGGCCACGCGTGGGTTGTTGTCCTCCTTCCCCAGAGGTGCTCAGCAGCTCCCTGTGCTTGGATTGCTGCCCATGGATGGACCAGAGCTCCCTGGGGCCTTCCTCGGTGTGAAGGGAAATCCCAGCACAAGATGGGAGAAATCAGAGGCTTGGGAGGAGAGGACAAAGGGCATGGACACCAAAATTCCCAGGAGAACTTTTCTGTTCAGTGAGGGAATGCCAGCACCAATCCATGGGAGAAGGGAAATGGCACCGGGACCACGGCCCTGCTCCCCTGCATCCCTCAGGTGTCACTCCCAGGAAGGAGAAATCCCAGACTGGAACACAGCAGGTGCTTCCCATCCCTTCTTAGGGGATTTCCATCACCCAGGAGCGTGTTTCCATTCCAGGGCAGATGGAAATGGGAAA
>NC_031784.1:13022489-13029511 GCF_001522545.3 Parus major
AGGGAAGGGAAGGGAAGGGAAGGGAAGGGAAGGGATTGGTGGAAGGCCTGATTGGGTGTGGAAATCTTCAAGGGCTTGTCCTACATTTACTGTGGGAATAAAGGGAATATTTATCTTTCCCAGGAGCAGACATCCTTCATTCACGCTCCCACCCCTCCTGACAAAGCTGGATTTCCAGGTGGGAAACCCAACAGCCATGGCTGGGATTTGGTGAATCAGCCCTCAAGGGGTGGGGAAAAACAAAGAGCCCCCAAACCCTGGCTCAGGGTGGGAGCTCCCATACCCCTGCCAAACTCCAGGTGGGATTGTTTTGGGACTGGAGCCGTTCAGTGCCCTTGCTTTGTGCTCCCCAGCCCCAGCTTCACTTTGCAGAGACCAAGGACAGCCTGGGAGGGTGGGTTTGTGACCTGAACACCAAGGCCAGTACAGGTATTGGCCTTCCCAAAGAAGGTTCCCTCTCTCCTGACCTCCAGCTGTGCTCAATTCCTCTTGTTTCCCTCCTTTTCCAAACCCAGCAATTCTCAATTGCCGAGTGTTTGGTGAGGTTGGCACAGCCCCGTCCCTGTGGCTGCCCACTGTGGCCACGTCCCAGCGCTGGGGGACAGGACACAAAGCAGGACCTAAATCCATGAATTGTAGTAGCTGAGGGAAAATCTGCTTCCAAATGTGGATTCCAGAGCTGTGAGGAGCTGCAGGTGCAAATCTGGAGTGGGAGAACCTGGACAAGGAGCAGCTTCTGCCTGTGCAGAGCAGCCCCAGGGATGGGGATGACCGTGCCCCACACCCAGCGTGCTCCTCCAGTCCTGCACCTGCTCCTCCAGGAGGAAACTGGAAACTGGAGGAGCAGCAAGGAAAGGAGAAATTTATCAGCCCAAATTTATCCTTCAACAGCCTCAGCACATGGAGCCAAGTGGAGCCAAATCCAGGTTTCAGCAGGAAAAGCACTGCTGTTGCCTGCTCAGAGATCTCCCTGCTGGCAGCATGGATGGATGGGGGGCTCCTGGCAGGGAGGGTCCCTCAGTGCTGACCATGATGGGACTCTGGATCATTACTGGGATGGAGACTTCTCCATTCTGCCCCAGTGTCTGTGCAGATGGATCCTGCTGATCCCTCTGGCACCCACCAGCATCCAGAGGGAGCCTCATCCTCCCCCAGTTCTGAGGGTCACATCCCATCCTCCCTGGTCCCCTACTCCCCACCCCTGTTCCCAGAGCAGCTGGGGCTGCCCCTGGATCCCTGGCAGTGCCCAAGGCCAGGCTGGATGGAGTTTGGAGCAGCCTGGGACAGTGAGAGGTGTCCCTGGACAGGGCAGGGGTGGCACTGGATGAGCTTTAAGGCCCCTTTCAATCCAAACCATTCCAGGATTCTGTGTCTCTTCCCCACATCTCAGTGTAGGGATTGTCCATGCAGCCTCTAGATTCCCATCTCAGCTCCAGCACAAGCCAGGTGAGCAGCTGGGGACTAAAATTCCCCCTTTCCTACAAATCATATTAAAAACAACTCCCCCAACGTAAAAAAACCCAACTCTTGTCAGAGAAGATGTTTCATTTGGCATTTCACCCCAAAAGGAGCAGTTTCACTTCACAAAAACCTCAGTAAAGTAGTTTTGGGTCAGGCTATTATTTTTTTCTGGATCACTGGCCAAATCCAGGGAACAATTCCTTGCAGATCCCTGCTCCTGACAATCCACCAAGGCAGGCTTGTCCCTCATTTGCAAAGTGCAGAAGGAGGTGGAAGATCTGTGGTGTCACCAGCACACCCCAACTGCTGCCAGGACCACAAAACCAAGGCCTTTTCCAGGAAAGGGAATTATTGTCTGAGCTCCCTCGCCCGGAGCAGTGAGGGTGGGATGGGGCTGTGATTCAGAGAATGGATGTGGTTTGGAGATTCATGGAAAAGCCGGGGTGAGGGAAGGGAAATGAGATGCAAGCAGAGCCCACGTCACAGGCAGCATTGATGTTTCCAGGAAAGGCACAGCAGCTCTCAGTGAGAGCCCAGCACCTCCATTCAGGGCTGTTCCCAATTAGACTGATTACAGAGGGGATCTAATCATGACGGATCCTGGCCCAGAGCTATCGATAATTAAATATTTGCAGTTTCTTAGCGACATCCTGGGGATTTTTCTCCACTGCAGGACAGCTCTGTGCTTGTTGCCACCATTGCTTTCAGCCAACAAGAGCACATAAATCTCAGAAATTCAGAAAACAGGGAGAAATTACATTGTGAGTTCAACATAAAAAAGGAAAAAACATTTTCCAAGGATTTTAGCTGCAGGTCCCATCTTTTTTCTAGCAAATCCCACATCCCTCCTTCCACGGGGGGATTCCCAAGTGCAGAGAGCACAGACACAGCTCCATGTCTGTTCAAGCCCTGCCACCTGTGCAGTGATGATGGGGATGCAGATTCCAGGCAGGATGGGTGGAAGGTGGATTTTCCTTTTCACTGGTCATTCTTGGATTGATTTCCAGTGGTTTCCACTGTGTCCCCTGGGGTTTTTAGTGTCATTTCCATCTCCGTGGAGAGGGATTGTCTGAGGAACCAAATCACACCTTGGAAGGGAGGACTGACAGCAGCATCTTCTTATTTTTATATCCATGATCAGGAGCTAATTCCTCCTGGTTTGTGGAATGCTGGCAGCAGGATGTCCCCAGTGAGCAGAGAATATTTGGGATTCAGAGTTAGGGAAGCAGCCTGGAGTCTGATACAGCATGACCTTGCTCCTTCTGCCTGAAATGAGAATTTATGTCAGAATTCCCTCCTTCCTTGAGAAAACTGAAGGATTGGGGTCCACCAAGGCAACACCCAGGAACACGTGGGTGGCCCTGCCTCGGGCTGTAATTCAGGAATAACCAAAATTTCCTAAAATGCCAGCTCAGGTTGATGCTTAAAAAACCTCTCACTTTGGGCTCTTTGTAGACCCAGGGCTTTGGATTTCTCTGTAAGATCCAGCCCTTCCAGCCTGGACCCCCAGTGTTTCGTTTTCAGAGGTTCTAAGAACAAATCCTGAGCTTTTCAAAGAGCTCCCGTTATCAGGAATGGAGTCCCTGCGTCATTCCCAGCCTCAGCCTCCCATGCCTGCAATTTCCTACCCCTGGATCTTGATCTGTGCTTATCTGCAAAATTAGACATTGTTTTGCTATCAGGAATCTGCACCCTCTGGGGGGATTTTTGTGCTGTGCTATTATTCACAAACTTCACTTTAATAAACTGAAGGATGGAGCTGCTTCTGTTTGGCACACTCAGGTTTTCCGAGCCTTGACTCATCCTTGTGAGGCTTTGTCTCCCTTTTGCAGCGTGACAACACGTGTCTGAACAATGTGGATATCAGCTCGAGGGGCACAGTTTATCTCTCCCCATTGTTGGATGCAGAAATCACAGCACCTCTTTCTCTCCTCTTGGCATTTCCCTATGAATAAATTCCTGGCTCCTGCTCATCATCCCATTTCCTTATCTCGGAGTGAGCTCCCATTAAGTTGTTTTCTCTGCTCATCTCCCAGTCCTTTGTGGGGTCATGGCTTTATCATTTCTCTTATCACCAATCTGATCTGTGCTGTCTGTGCCTTGAATGAGGCTCTTGCCAGTCTGGTGGGTTCTGATGCACATCGACTATGGAATTCCAGAATGATGGAATATCCTGAGCTGGGACCCACAGGATCATCCAGTCCCAGCCCTGCCCTGCCCAGACCCCCCAACATCCCACCCTGGGCATCCCTGGAGCTCTGGCAGCCTCGGGGCCGTGCCCATTCCCTGGGGAGCCTGGGCAGTGCCAGCACCTCTGGGGGAAGAACCTTGCCCTGCTCTGCAGCCTGAGCCTGCCCTGGCCCAGCTCCAGCCCTGCCCTGGCTGCTGGCCCTGTCCCAGGGCTGAGATGGAAGCTCAGCTCTGATCCCCTGGGCAGCTGCAGCCCCTGTGAAGTCACCCCTCAGTGCAGCTGAACATTCCAAGTGTCCTCAGCTACTCCATCAGGAACTGACCCTTCCCAGCTGACCTGGATCTCCCAGTGTTTTTCCTGTAGCTTCTTCCAGCTCAGCTGGGAAGGAGTTGAAAGGTTTTGGGCTGGAAACATCCCCAAGGCAGCAGGGGTGGGGGGCAGCTCCCAGCTGGGGCTGGGCAGCTCGCTGGGGATTTGCTTCACCAGATTTCCCATGTGGAATGACACCATGGGGAAGAACTCCTCACCCTCTTCCTCAGTGAGAGGAGGATTTTAAGTGATTCCTGTGTGCATTGAGAAGAAGCTGCCAGTTAGTCATATCACACTTTTCTCCTGCCCTGTTCTGTGTTTTCCATCATGGCTTTTGCCAGGATATTCCATTCTTCCCTTGCCAATGCTAAAGAGCAAGTCCCAGAGCACCTGGCCGCTTTCCTCACAGCATCCCAGGCTTCCAGAGGAGGAATGAGCCACCTGACAGCTCAGAAGTGACACCCAGGCCCTGGAGCTGCCATCTGTGGGGCTCACAGGGAGCTGCTTTTTTCCAAGGATGGATCCATGGGAGCCTCAGCGTGGGCTCTGCTGCTCACCCAGACCAGGTCTTGGCTCGGTGTGCACCACAGCCCTGTGGGTGCTGCACAGAAAATCCAGCCAGCAGCTGCAGAAATTCCAGAGGAATTCCCAGCTTTGGTCCAGCTGGGATATCAAGACAGGCTGTGCAGCTTTGCTGAGAGCATGGCCCTTGGGGATAGATTCATGCAGGGCCAGCTGTGCTGGGACACACACGGGGCTCAGGGGGGCACAAAAACACCCCAGCAGTGCCAGGAATTGTCCCAAGAAACACACAGCAGCCAGGCCTCCTGAGTTACCACTTGGAAAGGAAACGGCAGCTACATGGGAAAGGTTTTTGCAGGAACAGCCAAGGGGAGGAGAGATCTGGGGTAAGAGGTGCAGCTCTGTCCCCTGCAGCTGCAGCAGTCCCACAAACCCAGCTCCTGAGACCAAAACCACACTGAGACAATATTTAAATCGTGCTCCCATCACACTGGGGAAGAATTTTGCTTTTAAGCATAATAATGCACTTTAAAACAGAATTGGTTTGCCAGAGCCCCATGGCCAAGGCCAGAGCAGCCCCTGCCCTGCTGGCTGGGTGGGCAGAGCTGAAGGCACCATGCAGGGCTTTGTCCCTCATCCCACGGCTCCTCCTGCCTGGCAGCTCCAGAGGAGAGCCAGGACTGCTCTGTGCTCCCTGTCCCACCCTCCTCCCCACAGGGGACACCCATGCCCTGCTGCCCAGCCCTGGCTGCCAGCCCCTGTTGTGGCCGAGGGAGAACAGATGTTCCAGCAGCTGGATGTCCCCCCAGTGCTCTGTCTGCACAGAATGCTGCACCTGTGGGGCTTGGGGATGAACCTCGAGGGGGGAGCTCCTCCTGTCCTGCTCTTTGCTGCTCTGAGGGCCCCTGTGTGCCCACACAGAGCTCTGTCCCTGTGGCCCCAGGGCTCCTGTGCCCAGAATTTGGTGCTGTGATCCATTCCTGCTGGGCTTTCCTCACCTCCTGATCTCCAGGCACTCTTCCTCCACAGCAGCCAGAGCAGGAAGGTTCGTGCTGCCTGCCTGCTCCCCATCCCTCCCCACACAAACGAGGCCTCCCGAGCATGTCTAATTCCCATGAATAATTTATGCAAAGGAATAAGTTCCTGATAGCAATAAACAGGATAAATACAACTCCCAGAGACCACATTACCAAGCAAAATTCATTTTTACACAGATATAAAACTGTTATGATGGAGAAAGGGGAGAAATAATCTCCATCAATAACATTCCCTTATTTCCTCATTGTTTTATTTGCACGGGGCTTCGTCTCTGTGGAGTGCCCCATCCATCCAGCTGTCCTGGGGATGCCTAAGAAGATATTCCAGCCAGGACTGGATTAATCATTTCTCATCAGCACCCAGACAGTGGTGGAGGCTGTTCTTGTTTCCCTCTCAACATTAGATCACTTTGAGAACAAGCAGGGTGAGACCTAAACTTATTTTCCAGGTACTGAAAGCCAGCCTTATTTATAAAAATCCATATTTTCCCGGTTAATTCCACGCTGGCACTCAGTGCACAAGACATAAAACGTCATTATTGGACACCAGGAGTGTTTGAATTCCGAGCTAAAAGTCACTGGAAATGCTCAGTGTCACTGGTGGCTTGATTAGATTTTTGCAGATGGGTTTTTCCATTTGGGTCCAGATTATCTTTTCCCATTATTTCCCAGCTTTTCCCATTTTATCATTCACTAAAGGGTTTGAGAGGCTCCACAGACACCTTTTGAGGCAGCATTTACTTAGCAGTGGCTGCATCCTATGGACAAGTCTAATATCCTCCCTTCCCAAACAGCCATTCCCTTCCGTGGATGTGGGAAAAGAGCCCTTTCCTGGGTAACTGCTGCTTTTCCTCATTGCTCACCTGATTTTCTGAACTCTCAAAAGCACAGACTGGGCAGCAATCACCTGAAATTTATGTGCTTTCATATTTTGACAGGGATTTGGGACTGGCAGTAGATTAAAAAAAAAACCCAAAAAAACCCACAAAAACCAATTTAATACTTTGCAACTTTTTAGCCTGAGCTCTGATTCCAGCAAGGACAACATTTCCTAATCAGCACAAAGGAGCTCCCTCGGTGGGAATCTCTCCTGCTCAGCACGGAGAACATCAGGTCCCTTCCGAGGGGAAACACCTCCCTCGGCAGCTCTTAATTGGCGCTGTTAATTGCGGGCTGGAAGCGCTGCCTGCCTGAGAGGGGAAATCGAGATGGGACAACAAAGGCAGCGGAAAAGTGCAAGGGAGGGGGTTTGGGGATGGGGATGGGCCTGGGGACAGAGATGGGGACAGAACCAGGGGACAGAGATGGGGACAGAACTGGGGACAGAACCAGGGGACAGAACCAGGGACAGAGATGGGGACAGAGGTGGGGACAGAACCAGGGACAGAACCAAGGACAGAACCAGGGACAGAACCAGGGGACAGAACCAGGGACAGAACCAGGGACAGAACCGGGGGACAGAACCAGGGGACAGAACCAGGGACAGAACCAGGGACAGAACC
>NC_031784.1:13029947-13035171 GCF_001522545.3 Parus major
CAGCTGGGGACAGAACCAGGGGACAGAACTGGGGACAGAACCAGGGGACAGAGATGGGGACAGAACCAGGGACACAGCTGGGGACAGAACCAGGGACACAGCTGGGGACAGAACCAGGGACACAGCTGGGGACACAGCATCTCCAGCTCCCAGCAGAGCAGCCAGGCCCAGGAGGATCCCGGGGGAAGGGCTGAGTTTGGAGGCAGAGGGTGAATCAGAGGGGTTGGACCCAAAGCATCGGTGGGGCTGCAATTCCTGGGCTCCCTGCTGTGTCCTTGGGTTGTTTCCCACACTTCCAAGCAGCTCCAGCATCAGCTCCAGCAAAGGTTGTTGTGGGAAGGTGAGGAAGGCCTTGGTGGCACAGCCCAGCCGGTTCCCACCCCACAAGGAATGGAATCACACAATCATGGAGTCATTAAGGCTGGAAAGCCCAATCTTCAACCACAGAACCCTGTCCCCAAGTGCCACATCTGCTCCTTCCTTGGGCACCTCCAGGGATGGGGACTCCACCACCCCTGAGAGCCCCTTCCAAGGTTTGACCACTCATTCAGGGAAGAAATTCTCCCCAAATCCACCCTGAGGCTCCCCTGGCCCAGCCTGAGGCCGTTCCCTCTGCTCCTGTCCCTGTTCCCTGGGAGCAGAGCCCGACCCTCCCCGGCTGTCCCCTCCTGGCAGGGAGTTGTGCAGAGCCAGAAGGGCCCCCTGAGCCTCCTTTTCTCCAGGCTGAGCCCCTTTCCCAGCTCTGCTCCCAGGATTATTCCTAGACCACCCTTCCTATGCTTTAATCCCATGGTGGGAGATAAATGTGATTTAATGCTCGAAGCTGTGGTGCCAGAGCAGGTTTTTCCCAAAAGGAAGGCATTCCATAGCAATTATCTGGGACACTTACCAGGATCAGTTTGCCACATTGTGCAGGTGTTGGGAATAAATTTTCCTTGGTTTGTCTCCACCAGCAGTCAGAGGAAAATCTTGGAAAATGGTTCAGAGAAATAATAACACTGAAACTGATAAGAGAACCGAGGTGGCCTCTGATTGTTTGTTTTTTCAATTATGGCATTTTCGGGAAGCAAAGAAATCTCTTTACAATTCCTTTCACAGGAGGATTTCATTTACCCATGTGGAGTTTCCCTCTCATTTGAATTTTGTCCACTTCAAAACCATGGGCAAGCAGAGGAGAGCTCCTCGTGTTTAAGAAGTGACGTTTTGAGTTTAAATATTCATGATTTCATAAAGCTGCCTTTGGAAAAAAGCTGATTTTATCAGGTGGGAGCCAATACCCACGTGGGAGAAACTGAGTTTTCTCCATTCTCAGGGGTTTTCAATGGCCAAAGAGAATAAAAAACCCCCCCACTCAACAAAATGCACTTTCGAAGTCTTGTGAAGTTTTCTTTTTGTTTGCTTAAAATAGAAGCAGAGAATGAAAAAAAAAAAAAGAAAATTAGTTTCAGTCCCTCAAAGCAATTTCCTCCAGAGGAACACTGGCTCTTCAATTAAGAAAGACATTTATTTGGGGAATTTTTCATGCTCCTCTGATTAGCACCATCGAAACAAACACTTGATTCTGAGTGCAGGACAAAGCAGGCAAATCCACAAATATTGGGTTTTTTACATTGCCACAGACCTGGATCTGGCTCCTCTCTGTCCTCAGCCGCTCTTCAAAAATCCCAAAGACATTGTCCTGGAGGAAGGGTCTTTATGACCCACTTCAAACCAAAGTTCTGTTCTTCTGGGATATTCCCTGATGCCACAACTTTTCCATGCAGAGCAGGAAACTTCCCCTGCCAGGAATCTGTTCCCAAACCTTTGTTTTTCCTTCCCTCCCATTCTGAGGAGCTCATCCAGGCACTGGTTTTACCACCAAGGAAGCCTTGGCCACTTTCACCTTGGGCTCCCCCACTCCAGGATTGGATTCTGGATGGTTTTATCCTAAAACAGGGCCTAAGGTGGTTGGTCTGTGTTGTCTTCTGGCAGTCCCTGGTGCTCTGGGCTCCTCTCAAGGAGCAGCTCAGGTTTGTGTGGCACCTTTATTTCCTCACCTTGTTAGCAGCACTTTGAGGGTGAGCCAGGCTGGGAGAGCTGGGGGTGCTCACCTGGAGAGGAGAAGCTCCAGGGACACCTCAGAGCCCCTTCCAGGGCCTAAAGGGGCTCCAGGAGAGCTGGAGAGGGACTGGGGACAAGGGATGGAGGGACAGGACACAGGGAATGGCTCCCAGTGCCAGAGGGCAGGGATGGATGGGATATTGGGCAGGAATTATTCCCTGGCAGGGTGGGCAGGCCCTGGCACAGGGTGCCCAGAGCAGCTGGGGCTGCCCCTGGATCCCTGGCAGTGCCCAAGGCCAGGCTGGACATTGGGGCTTGGAGCAGCCTGGGACAGTGGGAGGTGTCCCTGCCATGGCAGGGGTGGCACTGGGTGAGCTTTCAGGACCCTCCCATCCCAAACCATTCCATAATTCCGTGCTCTCAAGGCTTCTCTGCCCCTGCAGGTGAATCTGAAGGGAGGATGGGGCCAGGGGACGCTGCCTCTCCCTGACAGTGCCACACCTGCCCAGGGGCTGTGCCCCAGGGTGAGCATCCCTCCCACAGCCCCTCCTGGGACTGCTTTGCAGCAGAATTCAAAGCAGCTTTTTCACTCTCCGAAAGGATGATCAAAGCCTCCCTCCCCTGAGCTGATTCCAGCAATATTCCTCATCAAAAAGCAAGGGAAGAAAAAAGAACATATTTGCCTGTGGTTGTCTTCTAAATAAATCCCCCTCTCTCAGGAGGCTTGGGGCTGCTGTCTCACCCCCAGTCAGCTCCGGGGCTGCTGGTAAAATTCTTCTTTTCTCTTCAGCACCTCCAGAAAAAGAATCCCCCTATTGTAGGAATTTGAGATGTTTACATCTGCTTATCTTCCCTCTGATCTCAGGATTCCTGTAACATTCCAGCTCCCTCTTTACATCTCTCATTAGTTCTGCACAGATGACTGTGAAAAGGCTCCTTGCAGAGCTGAAACCACCCCAGCATCCCAGAGCATTCCCACCTTCCTCTCCTCTGGCCTCAGCTCCCTTCATTTATCTCTGGCCAGGCTGGGGAAGGATTCCAGCTCTCGTGGCAGTGGCTGCAGCCAGACCCTGCCCCTCCTCTGTAACCTGTAACAGATCCTGCAAAACGTGATATTCCTACTAAAATCCCTCTTCCAGAAGCACTTTGCTGATTCTTTCCAGGCACCTGCCTGTGCTGGAGCCTGCATCCATGGAAATGGCAGTTCCCTTCCATCCCTGTGCTGCTCAGGCAGAGGGAAGGTCCAGCTCTGGCCTCAAAGCTGGACAAGCTGTGCCTGATGTCACAGAAATGCCCTCACAGGACATTTGTAAGCTGCCACAGAGCAGGAACAGGTTTTAAATACAGAACTATAGGAGCCCCTGGGACACAGCTTCAGCCAGGGCTGTTCCTACTCAGGTGTAAAATTGAAATGATTTAAATGCAACGGACCTGAGACAAAATAAATCATCCCAAAGCCTTGTTCAAGTCCCTTGGACCCAAAGCCCTTCCATGATTCTATGATGCACTGAGGGACATTTTTAGTCATTTGCATCCACACCACCAGGCTGGAGCATTCCCAGTTCCTGCTGCTCCTCAGGGATCCCACGCTGGTGTCCACTGGGGTCCAACCTGGCACACATCCCTTGGGAAGAGAAAAGAAGCTGAAAAGTCATGTTTGACTCTTCCCTCTGTCAGTCCAGGAGGTGCAGAGGGACCCCAGAGCTGGGTCCCACAGAGGTGTCACACCTGGCTGGGCTCTGGGAGAGCTGTCCTGGTGCCTCCAGGCCTGGTGGAAACAGCTCCAGTGATGGGTGTGGGGCACCCTGGGCACTCCCTGGCACACAGCCCAGCACAAACACCCCTCCAGGGACATCCTGCAGGAATCTGGGGATGGGATCTCCCTGTGATTGCTGCCTGAGGGGAGCTGCATCACCCCAGGGCACGGGGAGTGCCCCAGTTTGGCCTGAGCTGACAGCACACTGCCCACCAGTAACACCAGTTACTGCACCAGTTAACCCCACAGCGCCCGTGTTCCTGGGAACTCACTCAGCGAGAGTGTCAAAGGAAAAGCATCTTTCTGCCAGTCCCACCAGTGCCTTGAGTAAAGCCAAGATCACCTTTTTCCCCCTGTGCTGGATGCTGCCAGATCCCCCCAAGGCATTGGCCTGGCAGTGACATCCAGCAGCCTTCCCCTGCTCCTGCTGGAGCTCCAGGTGCCCTGCCCCAAACCATCCAACACTCATCTGCTGGTGAGAAAACACATTTTAATGGAGCAGCCCCACTCCCAGGAATTATCTCAGGCTGCAGAGCTGCCTGCTTTTATCTGTACATCCATCCTGCCAGGCCCGATCTTATCTGCAAATTTCACATTTATTTTTAGATAATTGATAGAAAAGTTGAAAAGTACAAAGGCTTCAGTGTTTCCTTTCGATCCCAGCAGAAATGTCCCCATTCAGTGACAGTTTTGTGTTGATTACTTGTGTTTGGGAGTCTCTTGTCACTTCCCAACCCATTTCACATGGATTAGGTAATGCCCAATATTAATGTTTAAAAACAGAGGATGATGTCAGGTCCCTTTCATGCTTATATCTGTCAGCTCCAAGCTGAGAGGGACTTCAGTGGCCTGGAGTCCAGGATTGTGCCTCTGTGTCCTGCTTCAGTCACACCACACACAAAGGTCCTTCAACCTCACAGCAGCTCAGAAGCAAAAATTGAGGTCCTGGAAGTGTCCAAGGCCAGGCTGGACAGGGCTTGGAGCAACCTGGGATAGTGGAAGATGTTCCTGCCCTGAGACAGGGCTGGAACTGGATGAGATTTATGGCCCCTTCCAACCCAAACCATTCTGGGATTCTCTGATCCAAGTCCAGCCAGGAATTTGCTCTGCCCTGAGGAGCCCAGCAGCTGCATTCCCACTGCTCCTCCCGAGGGAATTCTTGTGCTGCCCCAGCAGCAGCAGCACAACCTTTCTGCAGAGCCTGCCCTTGGGATTTATCCAGCACAGAGAGTGGATATCCCCAGGGGATGGAGACCTGCAGGGACTGCTCCTGCCCTGTCCCCAGTGTCACACTGTCCCTGTCCCCAGTGTCCTGCTGTCCCTGTCCCCAGAGTCCTGCTGTCCCTGTCCCCAGAGTCACACTGTCCCTGTCCCCACAGTCACACTGTCCCTGTCCCCAGTGTCACACTGTCCCTGTCCCCAGAGTCC
>NC_031784.1:13035843-13044669 GCF_001522545.3 Parus major
CCTGGCACATCTCAGCCTCCCTGGAATGATCCCCTCCTGCTGTCCCTGTCCCCATCCTGCCACCACAGGGAGCAGGGATGAGGCAGCTCTGCTGGGCTTCCTCTGACAGCCTCGTCTGCCTCACTGCAATTAATTGTCCCTGCTGTCCACGGGCTCCTGGAGGTGTAAACAGGGGCTGTGCCAGCGCCTGGCAGCGCTCCAGGACCAGCTCCGAGTGTCAGCGTGCAACAGGGGACTTTTAGGTTTTTTCTTTATCGTCAAGCTCAGCTCCAAACAAACCTTTAATTAATTCCTCCACAAAGTTCTGCTGAGCTCGTGGCCTCCAATTCCTCCGGGCTGCTAATTAACCTGATCTTCTCCCTCCCTGCTTCTTCCTCGTGATTGTCAGTTTGCACTTGTTGAATCCTAATGCCTTTCCCTGGTGCAACAATCTGCTCCTGTTCCCCAGACGCCTTCGCCCCCAGAGCACAGGCTCCACTTCTATTTTGCCTCTATGAGCTCATGCTCCAGCTGCCTGAGGAACAGCAACAGCTCCCACTCCTTCGCAGCAAAATTCCACTTTTTTCAACATTTCCCCTTAGTGTTGGGAAAGGAAATCACCCAGGGACTGCAGTTTTCCACTAAAATTTTCATTTTTTAAAGCTGTTGTCTTTGGGGTTTTTTTCTGTGACAGTTACAGTGCTGTGGATTTGTGGAATCATTGAATGGTTTGGGTTGGAAAAGGCCTTAAATCCCACCCAGTGCCACCCCTGCCATGGCAGGGACACCTCCCACTGTCCCAGGCTGCTCCAGCCCCAATGTCCAGCCTGGCCTTGGACACTGCCAGGGATCCAGGGACAGCCCCAGCTGCTCTGGGCACCCTGTGCCAGGGCCTGCCCACCCTAACAGGGAAGGATTTCCTCCCAATTATCCAACATAAATCTCCTCTCCTCCAGCTTAAATCCAAATCCCTCTGTCCTGGCACTCTGTGCCCTTGTGAGAAATCCGTCAGCATGTTCCTGTTGCAAATGTTTCCTGCAAAAACTTGAGGAAAAGGAATGCAGACTCTTATCAGATTCCATTTTAACAGATGTCCACAGGCATTTTGGGAAAAAGCCCATTTTTCAGGGGGGATTTTTTCCCTCAGCTCCATCTTGACCAAAAGCCCACTGATTTCAGGCAGGAGGCACCCAGGCTGTTCTCAACATGCAAAACATTTCTTGAGGCTGAAAAAAAAGAAGCTCCTGAAAGGAATTGAGATGTTTTGGAGACATTTTAGTCCTTGTGTGACTCAGTTCCCTGAGACTGATGTGGGAGCACTGAGCCTTCCAAGCTTCCTTGCGTGGTGACACTGGGCACAAAAACATTTGTGAAGCTCCCAGCTTTCAGGGGAGGTTCAGGTTGGATATTTGGAAAATTCCTTCCCTGAAAGGGTGGTCAGGCACTGGCACAGGCTGGCAGGGCAGTGGTGGAGTCACCATCCCTGGAAGTGTTCAAAAAATGAGCAGAGGTGGTACCTGGGGACTACTGGGCACTGGACTTGATGGTCTTGGATTCTCCAAACTCAGTGATTCTGTGGTTGTTTCCATGGTTCTACAACACCCATGGGCACCGTGTGGAAATGCTGAGGGTGGTGCTGGGCACCCCAGGCCCAGCAAGTGCAGTGTGGGATGTGGCAGCACAGGGACATTGAGGCACAAAGCCCGTCCTCCTCACGTGGGAAACCAGGGCTCTGGACAAAGGGGAAGGAAGAGCAAGGTGCTGCAGAGGGTGCAGGGCCAGGTGGGATTGCCCACCTGCATTCCCATGGGGAGAGCCTGGCACGGTGCTGCAGCCCAGGCAATCACCCCAGGGAGAAGAGAGCTGAGGGATTTCACACCAAGCCCAACGAGGACCACGAGGAGCAGCAAAGGGGGTGCCCTGGGACCTCCCCTCATCTCCAGTGTCCTCTCTCCTGCCTGGCCACTGCTGAGATCGCTCCCAGAGGGGCAGAGGCAGAGCAGGGACCAGGCCTGTGCTCCCACCCTGGGCAGAACTCCCAGGGCTGGCCTGAGGGACAGGAGGTGGCCTCCACCCACCTCTCTCAGGGACTGGAACCTCACTGCAGGCTGCTGTTACTGAGCTTCTGCTTCCAATGTCAAACCTGAAATAGAACCCATCCCACAGCTTTTTTTCTGTTGAACACACAGTTTTTGTCTTTCCAGTTCTCCTTAGGCCAAAAAAAAAAAAACAACAAAAAATTAAAAAAATTGGAATAATGCTGATATTTCCATTGGGTCCAACTCTTCTGGCCTCAAGGATTAGTGGGATGTTGGGTGGCTCAGCTTCCTGCTGAGACTGAGGCAGGAACACTGAGACTTCCAAACTGCCCTGGGAAGTGGCACTGGGAACACAAAAAACGCTGGAAAAGCTTCAAGACCCTGATGTGGCCATGGAAGTGCTGAGGGTTGGTGTGGGGTCCAAATTCAGGGAATGATCCTGCACCCCAAAGTGCTCTCATTGGAGACAATTGGGAAATCTGGGCAGAGCAGCTGGGGCTGCCCCTGGATCCCTGGCAGTGCCCAAGGCCAGGCTGGACATTGGGGCTGGAGCAGCCTGGGACAGTGGGAGGTGTCCCTGCCATGGCAGGGGTGGGAATGGATGTCCTCTAAAGGCTTCTCCCAACACAAACCATTCCATGATTTATAAATGCTGCCTCTTAGATGAATGTTTGGGATTAAAAGAATAGAAATGCCACAATTTTGAGGGTTTTTTTGTTATTCTTGTGGGTCTTGTTGTTTTTTTTTTTAACTTGTATGTCATCCTCAGAGCCATCCAATCAGGGATATTTTGTTTTTGCTGAGAAGGAGGAGTTTGGGAGCAGTTTCCTGGCACTTTGCTGCTCTGACAACCCAACAACCCAGGTGCATTTTGGGCAGAGGAGAGGTCACCAACCCCAAGCCTGCTGTCCAAGCACCTGGAAGAAAACACTGCCTACAATGCTGATAAAACATTCCCTGTTTCCCAACGTTCAAAAACCTTCCTGGCTGGCTGGGGAGCTCCTGGGCACCACAGCAATGAGCTGCAGCCCATTTTTAGTGCTGTAGCCAGAGCAGGGCTGGGGAGAGAGGCCACACATGAAACGGAGCCTGTGGGAAGCAGAACAGAGCTGCTCCTCCACCCCCGGTGCTCTCGAGGTTGAGTGAGGTGAGGCCACGGGGAAAATGATGAGATCATTTCATCTCTCATCTGAAGGAATGATTGCCAGCCCTGGAATTCCTGCCTCATCCCACCACAAGGTCGCTCCCCAGGCCAGGCCTTCCAGCTCCAGCTACCCATCCTGAGGGGGGAAATGTCTCTGAAATCCACTCAGACCTGATATACTCCTCTGGTAGTGAGACATGAGAGGAAATGCAAAGGAGAAACCATTATAAGTGAATTTATATATTTGGGAAAGATGCTGATTGTTGCTCAGTTCAGGATTTGAATTCTGAATATGATGTGAGCCCTGGATGAAGACACAGCAGTTTGTGCCCAAATCTCACTTCTCCTCTTCCCCCTTTTGAGGCCACCTGGGGCACTTCAGTCACCCAGAGCCCCACTGCCCTATGAACAGTGACAGCACAGGCCTGAGCCCTTCCTGAAGGACATGAGGTGTGGAAGAGCAGCTCTGCCTTCCTCTGGGAAGTTCCTGTCACACAGGGCTCCAGTGACTCTGCTTTGGCTACATTTAGCTCTTGCAGGTGGGAAGGAGAGGTGTCAGGAGCCCTAAAGGAGCAGCCTGGCTGCAAACACCTTCCAGGGACTGACCCCATTCCCTGGGGACCCTCCTGTGTCCAGCACAGCACCTGGGCTCCATCCCCCGGGCAGGAGGTGCCACCCCTGGGGACAGCTGTGACATCTTGAGTGGGCCAACACAGGGCAAAGCACACCTGGAGCAGAGGAAACTTTAAAATTAGATTCTTGGGGGAAAAAAAGAACACAGGCAAAAAACCCCACAGCATGTTCCCTCTCCAGCTGAAATGCTTTGGAAATGTGAGAGTTTCTCTAAGCCTGAGAGATGACAGAGCCCCAGGGAGAGGGGCTCAGTGGGAAGGAGAGAGCCCCATGGAACAGCAGGGCTTTGCCACAGCCCAGGGGTTCAGGGGGATGCCCCTGATCCCATCCCAGCACACTGTGCCCTTCCTTTCCGTGGTGCCATCCTCCTGTTGCTGCAGCCATTGAACACAGGCTGGAAATAGCTCGGTGTGGTGATTTCCTAACCGAGTTAAGGGGCTGTGCTGCCTGTGCTGCTCAAGGATGGCTGCTGATTAGATAAGAGCCTTGCCCCTCACAAAACGAACACCACATTAAGGGGTTTTCTAGGTCAGGCCGGGCTGCTCAGCACAGCTCTGGCAGAGCCCAGAGCCTGTGGCCCCAGCCCAAGCCAGACACTCATTACAGCTAATGAAGGGCTGTGCTCTCCTTCCCCCGGGGAGCCAGAGTGGAAAACAGCAGCATCTTCAAGCTGGAATAAGTGTCCTCTGCCAGAGTCCAGGGTGGACACCTCAGGGGGCTCGGACTTGCCAGGTCCTGCAGGACAGGCGGTGAGTGAAGGGTCCCTGAGCTCTCAGGGGCTCTGAATTCCCCACAGGATCAATCCTGGGTCATGGAGCTCAGTGCAGAACACAGCTCTAGAGTGTGATGGGCCCTCAGGGCAAACCCCAGTGCTGCAGATCGGCTCTGTGCCAGCCCCACACCAACCCCAGCCAAACCTTATTCCAGGAGCAGCAAATTCTGGGTCCGGTTGTTCCTCCCTGAACATCTCAGATACATCTCCAAGGTTGCTAAGAGCCAGACCCACATCAGGAGACCCACAGCTCTAGGTGCAGGGTTTGGTGCCCAGATCCCCTGGGATGCACACAGGAGGCTGATGGAGTTGGTGGATCATGGAATCACAGAATCAGGGAATGGGTTGGGTGGGAAGGGACCTTAAAGCCCATCCATTCCCACCCCAGCCATGGCAGGGACACCTCCCACTGTCCCAGGCTGCTCCAACCCCAGTGTCCAACCTGGCCTTGGGCACTGCCAGGGATCCAGGGGCAGCCCCAGCTGCTCTGGGCACCCTGTGCCAGGGCCTGCCCACCCTCAAAGCCAGGAATTCCTTCCCAATTTCCCATCCAGCCCTGGGCTCAGTCACAGCACCAGCAGCCCAGGCTAGACACAAAGACCCAGGCTGAGGTGCCACCGACCCCCAAGAGTTTCAGCCCTCCAGAGTCAGCCCAGAAGGACAATGGGGTGGCAGCAAGCCCTGGGGTTCCTCAGTCCCTCATGTCCTCCAGCTTAGACTGACAAAGAGTTGGAGGCAGACCTTCATTTCTGGTGTCACAGAACTCAGAACAAAGGGATTCTTGTTCCCTTGGTTCCCTAAACCTGCACCATGTCCCAAAGGAGCGGCCAAGGGAACAGCAGGGCTGGGGAGCCACGAGGAAGGACTACCACAGTCCCATCCCTGGATTCACTCCTCCACCAAAGTGCTTCCAGCCTGGAGGAATGTCCCACAGGAGAGCAGCTCCATGGCACACCCCCAACACCTGCACTGCTCCAGGGCTGAATCCAGAGCCTGGTTCTGCCTGGCTGAAAGCACAGAGAGAGCTGCAGTACATTTCAGCTCTCCCTGGAGCCTTCTCCTCTCCAGGTGAGCACCCCCAGCTCTCCCAGCCTGGCTCCAGCCCTTGGAGCAGCTCCATGGCCTCCTCTGGACTGGCTCCAGCAGCTCCAGGTCCCTCCTGTGCAGGGCCCCAGGGCTGGGGCAGCTCTGCAGGTGGGGTCTCACCTGAGTGGGGCAGAGGGGCACAATCCCCCCCCAGGCACTGCCCACGCTGGGGCTCAGCCCAGGGCAGGGGGGTTTCAGGGCTGGGGCAGAGCTGCCCCCCTCACACTCAAACACTGCCCAGGAACGGAACATGAAATAAACCCCTTTTAACAAGAACTGAAAGTTTTAAAGAGTGAAATCGTGTTTTCCCTGTCAGCCTAGAGCCGGAATTGGCAGCACACGAGCACCTGCCAGGGCTGGGCTGGAGTCATTAGCAGGATCAGAGCCCTGGCAGAGCAGCAGGAGCCTGGACTCGCTGACCTAATTTGCGTCCCTTCCAGCTCTGAGAGGCCTGTGATGTATTTTTAATGAAGCACACACAATAAACTGCTAACATAATATTAGAGGCTCACTTCAAAGCTCCACCAGGCAGGGAAATCAAGGTGAAAGTTTCTGGATTCATCATTATTATGTGTCACTCATCTTCACTATGACAACCCCTGGGCACACCAGATGCTTCTTTTCCAGCCTTTGGAACATGGTTTGGAGCCCTCTCCTCCTCATTTTTTTTTTTTCCAAGCAAATCAAAAATAACCTGGAAAGTAGAAATCTTGCCTAGATTCCCCTTATACACACATGCATTGTTCCAGCACCACAAAAGGTTTTGCAGGCAGCAAAATTTAGCAGCTCTTGAGAAAGCTAAGGCCGCTTTAGATCCAGTTTTTGGCCACCTGGGTGGCTTTTTGTTCTGCTCATCCCTTCTGAGCTGGAGTCTCTGAGGTTTGGGATGTCAGGGAGCAGCAAGAGCACAGCTGCTCCCTCAGGGAAGGCCAGGATTGGAATGCCATGACTGGAAAAGGCCCCTCCAGGCACAGCTTTTCCCACAGGACCTGGGTGAGGGAGCAGGACCAAGGGATGGTGGCCAGGTCCAGCCAGGAGCCCACACAGCTCCAAGGGGAAGCTGTGAAATGAGTCCATGGAGAAGGCAGGAGGGACACAACAATGGCCAGTGCAGACCAGCACAGCCCAGTGTGGCCTGGAGGCACCAGGCTGGACAAAACTGGAGCTCCAGGGCCCAGGGTTTGGGGGGAAAACACCAAACCAGGCTGGCCAGGACCAGGAGCAGCCAGAGTTAGAGCAGGGCACGGTGGGAGCTGCACCACCAACACAACGGG
Source organism: Parus major (assembly GCF_001522545.3). Classification (NCBI taxonomy): domain Eukaryota; kingdom Metazoa; phylum Chordata; class Aves; order Passeriformes; family Paridae; genus Parus; species Parus major. Next base: position 13,042,771 of record NC_031784.1, read on the forward strand.
GCTGCTCAGGGTCACCTTGCTCCAACCCTCAACTCTCAGGCCACTCTTCCTCCCAAATATTTTTTCCCAGGGTGGGGTTGCTGGGGTCTCTGTGCAGGGCCAGGGGGTGGACTGATGATCCTTGTGGGCCCCTTCCAACTCAGGATATTCCGTGATTCTACAAAACCTCCATTCCTTCTGGGATGGCTCTGCTTCCCCCAATAAATTCATCTCTTAGATTGTTTAAAGCTCACAAATCTGCTGGAAATAGAGAATATAATCCAAGGGAGGGAGCAAAGCAAAAACTGAAGGGTCCTCTGACATTACCTAAATGTTCCTGGTCCCTCCAGCTGACAAGAGCTGGCCAAGAGCAATGTCCAAAGCACATCTCAGGTCCCACCAAACCCACAGTTTAGAACTTACCCACGTGGAGCCTGGAGAAAGCTGGCATTGAACTCCTCTGGTAAGCTGGAAATGTTGGAAAATTCCTAAAAGTGACACACAAATTAAAACATACAGAGAAAAGTTAAACATCCTGGGTTTTTTCCACTCCCACCCCTAATTCACAGAGGTCAGGTGTGTGTGGGAATTCATTCCCAGACTTCAAGTTGCTTCTCCTTCATCCCCACATCCCAGCAAGGTCAGCCTGGCAGCAAGGCAGGAAAAGAGCAAAGAAAAGGCATTTAGTGAAATACAGGATGGAACAGCCTGCCTCGGAAACCTCGTTAGAATTCCAGCTTTTACTGCCCAAAGCAAACGGGAACATTTAGTCCTGGAGTCTTGGAGCGAACCTGGAATTGGTGGGAGCGCCTGCCTGGCGGGGGTGAGGAGCTGCTGCTGCTGCCCAGCCTCCCCCTGCAGCTCCTGGGGCCCTCCCTGGGCAGCAGAGCCCCCGGAGCCGCTGGGGATGGGGACAGGGGGAAGGTGCCCACGATGGAGCGATGGTGACCGGCTCCTGCCTTGGGCTCAGGACATGGGGGTGCCACAGGGATTTGGAACTCCCTTGTAAACACCAACGCAGGCTCGGAGTAAAGATCAGGCAGAAGCTCCCCAGGCCGCTGCTCCAGAGGGTGTTCATACAACCGCTGGCTCTTCTTAACATTTCTGCAAGCAGCTCATAAATATTCCATGGGAGCCGCCGCTGTTGTTGTGGTTTGAATGGCAACACCGGGGAGAAAAGAGCAGCTCTGGCCTTATTTAGCAGCGTGCAGCTCAATCCGAGCCCTCAGGCAGCCACTCCAGGGCCGCGGGGAGAGCGGCCGAGCAGCCTGGCCTTGTCCTGCTGCGGGAGAAGGCTGGATGTGTCTGGAGAGCCAGCCCTGGGAGGGGATCGAGGGATGCAGCGTGTGCCAGTGACCCTGCAGCACCTCCCTGGCCGTGCCCCAGCGCTCTGAGGCAAACAGAGCTCCTCGGGATGGTGTCAGGGGCTCTGGGGCACTGCCCGTGGGGGCTGCTCTGCAAGGAAGGTGCTGGGCCCCTCTGGCAGCAGGAGGGTCCCCAGCCTGTCAGGCTTTCCTGAGAAAGGTGCTGCTCTGCTCCTGCTGCCCATGCCAGGAACTCCTGCTCCTTCTCCAGAGGTGCTGGGTCAACCTGCACTGCAGGGGCTGGTGCAGAAAGCAGAGCAGGATGTCCCAGCTCGGCACGGAGCTGCAGGAATTCCAGTTTAAACCTCAGCAACCACCACCACCAGCCAAGAGGTGCAGCCTCACTGCTTCAAAAACATGAGCTGCCCGCTCCCGTGGAAAAGTCCAGCACTCCCTCCTCACACCAGACTTTGCAGTTGTTCCCTTCCTCGTTGAAATTCCAGGGATAACATTTCAGACCAGCCGCAGAACAACAAATGCAAGTGGGACCCAGCCCTGACCACACCAGCAGAGAGGAGCTGAGCAGTCAGCAAAGCACTGCCCACAGCCCCAACCC
>NC_031784.1:13045602-13069091 GCF_001522545.3 Parus major
TGCAGATGGAGCCGCCCACCAGCGAGAGGCTGCGAAGGAGCCCAGCCCGTGAGTCATGCGAGCAGCGCCCGTGTCGCTGCCATGTGGAGTGCAGCAGGCTATCAAAAGCGATGATTTCATCCCCAAAAACGGCCCTGTTTTTGTGCTTGATGACAGCTGGGCCTTTTTGGTACCTGCTGACCTAGAACAAGTCTCCACCGGCACGGAAGGTGGGTCACTCTGAGATTTGAAGCGCCTCATCCTTCAGTGAGTGGGCAGGGTACACGGTTATTTTCATTGTGCCTCTTTTTGCCAAGCCTCTGTTATCCCTATTTATAGATATCCTGGGATGCAATTCCAATAAGTCTCACCTGCCTCAGCAGTTCCCCCTGTGGTGTCCTACTTATGGCACAAATCAAGGGGGCTCTAATTAGAGTTTCTGGCCCAAGCCAGACTCAAATGTTTGACTTTGGATTTATGAAAAAGATTTTCACAGATTCCTTACCCTCACCATGGTCGTAGGCAGAGTTTCTGCTGTCTCCAGAGCTTCCCACCAGCAATCATGCACCCAAGATGTGGTCCAACATCATCCCTAAAAAAAATCCTGTCTCTCCTGCCTGTTCTCTGCTCTCCTGCCCGCCCCCAGGTCTCAATGACTCCGGGTTTTTTTATCCTTTCCTGATTTTGAGAGGGAGGCAGAACAGCAGTAACTCTACTCCCTGACTGCCTAATGATGGGGAACTAATCCAGAAACACAGCTTGGAATTAAAAACCCTTCCAGCCTTTATTATTTCTATGCATCATGTTTGTTTGGAGCAAAACTCAGCAGCTCGGATCATCTGCTCTGTGCCAGAGCAGAGATGGGGAAGCATGGCTTGCTCACAGGGTCATGGGGAATCTCTTTAGGAGCAGAGATCTCATCCCTGTGGAGTCACAGCCAGCTGGGACTTTGCCCCAGGATCATCTTTTGGGGAAGGAGGGAGCAGAGATGCCTGCCTGCAGCCCAGGTGTCTCCACAGACAGGTGAGGGCAGGAGCTCCCTGACACTGCTCTCAGTGCTGCTCTCCTCATTCTTGTGGGATTTGGGGCTTTTCCTTTGGTTCCCCAACTCCAAGGAGGAGTGGGGAGACTCCAGCCTCAGATGAGCAAAAAAGCCTGGGAAAAGGGTCTCCAGACCCCGAATGCAGCTAAGCAGGACTCAGGTGAGCTTCCTTAAGGAGCTGATTTCAGCTCAGGAAGCTGAGCAGGGGGAGAGCCCCAGTGCTGCTGTTGGGGGGAACAGCTCGGGAATGGGAGCTCCCTGTCCCAGGGGAAGGGCAGGAGAGGCAAAGGCAGCTCCTCCTGCATCCAGTGAAAGAGAGAGAAGTGGGGAAACAAACACATTTGAGCCAACTGTGGATTCCTCAAGTCTGAAGCCAAGAGACACCACCAGAGCAGGACAGAGGGGAGCAGGACAGGGCCAGGGAAGGGCTGGAGCTGGGCCAGGGCAGGCTCAGGCTGCAGAGCAGGGCAAGGTTCTTCCCCCAGAGGTGCTGGCACTGCCCAGGCTCCCCAGGGAATGGGCACGGCCCCGAGGCTGCCAGAGCTCCAGGGATGCCCAGGGTGGGATGTTGGGGGTCTGGGCAGGGCCAGAGGGGACTCCATGATCCTTGTCCTATCCAACTCAGCATATTCCATGATTCTGTCATTCTGCATGGAGCAAAATGCCTGGAACACTCCTGGGGACACAACCTGCTGTGGGCAGAGGATGTGCCCCAGTTGCCTGCCCATGATCCCTCTGGCTGCCCCTGTCCTGCTCCCAGTCTCTCCCAGTCTCTCCCAGTCTCTCCCAGTCTCTCCCAGTCACTGCTGGCTGTTCCCAGCAGGGCTGACTCGGCAGCTGCAGCCATGAGCTCCAGCTCTACGGGGCACAGTCACTGCCCAGACTCAGATTGTTCATATTCCAAAGGCTTGGAGGGGCTCTGGGCAGGAACAGGGAGGAATCCTCAAGGGAACAGAGAACACTTGAACTGCCTGAGCCACAGGTGCCAGAGCACCTCAGTCCTTCCTGATCCATGGCCAGGACACCTGCTGAACCAGGCCATCACAGGGAGCATCTTCCACATTGCATTTCCCTTCTCTTGACTCCAGCTTTGATGGGAAGGATCTCGCTGATGGAAATTACGTTAGAGCCACAAGATCCTTCCATGGAGTTTTCATCCCAGTGAATCACAGTTATCCTTTTGCAAAGGAAAAAAAAAATCTTTCAAATCCAGTTGGATGAAATTTCTCTTCCTCCAAATCTGTCCACATCAGGTGTTGTAGCTTGGCAGCAGAGATGGGGCCCCCTGGAGTGGGGTCACCACACCTGTGTGTCAGGGACCCCATTCAGGTGGGACAAATCCCCACCTGCACAGGCCTTTGGAATCCTCTTCCCCGTCCACAGGCAGAGGAACAGCCCCATCCCTGAGCAGGAGGATGGGAAGGGGGAGGGAGGGGCAGAGGATAAACACCTTTCCATGTGACAAGGAGGGGCACAACCATCTCATTGACAGCTTGGATCGTCCTTCCAGATGGACCTGAAAACTTCAAAGAAGCATTTTGGTTCTGTTCCTGCATGGAACTACCAGCCAGCAATCCATGGAGACAAGTTCTGGAGAATGAGGGATGAACACGGTGTGTTCCCACCACTGCTGGAGGCCTGTGGTGTTTCTGCCTCTTCAGCCCTGCCAGGGCTCTGTGTGGGGACAGTGCCAGGGGACAGTGCCAGGGGACAGTGCCAGGGGACAGACAGTGGGTGCTGAGTGCTGCACTCTCTGCTGGTGATGGGGAGCCCATTCTCCCTCGTCCCTCCTGGCTCCTTGCTGCTGACTTTGTCTCTTTGATTTCACTGCTGGCATCAGTGACAGGAGCAGAAAACTGAGTGTGACTTGCATGGTGAGAAAGGAAGGGAGAGGAGGGATCCTGAGATGGAGAACAGCCAGTAAGGTCCTGAGCCCTGCTTGGTGAATCCCACTCAAGTCAGTGACATCCGAGTGTAAAACAAGTCTGGGAATATCCAGAAGAGTTGTGCCAACCCCAGCAAAGCACAAAGCAGGAGTCAAACTCCCTTCATGTGAACTCCTTTGCTACCTCACCAATACCAGAGCTCAGCCTTTGGAAGACCAAGCTTCTATGAGAATTCCTACTGCCCACTGCATCCCCTTCTCCAATATTTGTCATTCCAATGGCCTTCTAATGGCTGTAAACACAGGAATTGGCATCTGGACAGCAGGAAATCTAGGAAATTAGCACGAGGGACTCTTCTGGGCTTGTGGCCAATGTATAGTCCTAGGAACCACTGAAAGCACAGCAGAGCCGAGCTCTAGAAAGCAGGAATGGTGTCACTGGGCTGGCAGAGTGCAGCTCCTGCTCCATTCAGGGTAAGTGACAGGAATTCCTCATCTGCTTTGCATTGTGCACAGGGAGCCAAACTCCCTGAGATCCTGCTTTAGGCAGGGCAAGCCCAGCTCCCAGCTCTGCCCTTCAGTTGCTGGGGGAAATGCCACAATGGTCTCTTCTTTCTCCATTTTTTCCTTTGCAGGCTCATCCTGCATTTTTGCCACCTGCTCTGGCTTCCTCATGCCCATGGAGCAGGAATTTGGACCACAAGAGTCACTAATGGCTGTAGAAGGGAGTCACACTGAGCCTGTGACCCAAACAGGAGGTTCCATGGGAGCCTGTCGCAGCATCCAGCAAATCTTCCAGCTTTTCCATGGGCTTTGGGGTGGTGCTGACCCCGTAACCAAGCTGCTCTCTGCTCTTGAGCTTCAGAGTCCAGTGTAGGTTTGAATCCTTCAAGAGGCTCGATGACGTTTTTTGGGATGAGATAGAGAATGCAGGACCTTGGGAAATCCTTCAGTGCTGACATGATGGGACAAATCAGAGCAGGAATGTCAGGAAGTGGCTGGTGAGGTCCCAGTCAGTGCCCTGTGAGTGTGGACAAGTGCCCACCAAACTGGGCACACACAGCAGGGCTGGCAGGGCTGGCCAGCTCACCCCAGCACTGTCCCAGCACAGGCACTGGTTTCCTGCTCCGTCCTTCTGGCAGGACAATGAATTTGCACCCAAACACACCTGGAGCCTCTACAGAGGCTGGATCATGGAGCTGGGCTGGCAGGAGTGGGATCTGCTGGGGTCCCAGGGCTGTTCTGCCCAGCTGGGAGAGACAGGTCTGTCCCCATCTCAGTGACACGAGGGAGGTGTTCACTCCCAGGGGTCTGTGCCACACAGGGATAGATTTGGAGACAGATCACGAATGCAGCCCTTTGGGCACTGCCTGTCACCCACCCAGGTGGGAGCTAGCTGTGACAGAGCTGAGATCCAGCAGCACCCCGGAGTGAGGCACAGACCCTGCACCACAGCAGCCCAGGGTGGGACATCAGCCATCCAAGCATCCTCCTGCTCCTCTGCTCCTCTTGAGCCATCAGGTCTAGAACAAGGCTGGAAGGAAGCCATGTCCCTGCTGATGCCCTTCAGCCCTGGCTGGCAGTGCCTTCCTCCTCCTGGGAAGCTCAGCACCAGTCCCAGTGCTGGGGAGCCCAAGGGCTGATGCAGCCTGGAGCCCCCCAGCCTGACTTCCACACATAATCCTGGAATGAACATTCCCATGGGACTGGGCCACTCCCCTTCTCTGACCCCCATCCCCTGCCAGCTGTGTGTGACAGGCTGCTCCTGCCTTCAGAGACCTCCAAACCCCAACAGGAGAGAGTGGAACAGCAGAATCTCTGTGGAAAAGCAACAGAGGAAAAGCAAGGAGAGGAAAAGCAAGGAGAGGAAAAGCAAGGAGAGGAAAAGCAGCCTCCTGAGAAGCTCCGTGCCCAACCCTTCCTAGCCTGGCCCAGGGGGTGGCTGCAGTGCCAGGAGGGCACAGCCAGCTCCACTTTATGTCCCACTGGGTCCCATGGGGTGGCACACACCCTAATGGTTTATTTTCTCTGCATCCCAAGGTCCCCCTGGAGATGAAGCCTCTTGCACGGTGACTCCAGGGATGGGCACCTGAGCTGTGTTTCTGGGGAGGTCCCCCCTGTTTCCTAAATCCCAGTGCTGCTCCACTCAGGCCCTACCACAGGGCCAAGCTCATCTGTGCAGAGCAGGAGAGAAATGGCCCTGCCCAAATCTTGGGAGTGTTCCTGACATTCCTCTACCCCAGCTCCGAGGGGCTGGGCCAGCGTTTCCTGCTCTTCTGATCACCCTGGAACCTGAATGATGCCAGGAGAAGGTGGGACACTTTGAAGGGAAACAGGAGCATGAGCAGAGCATGTTTCACACAACCAAACCCTTTGCTGGCACCAGTTAAAGGTTGCATAACCATCCAAAAATGCCTTATTTATCACTGTGGTGTTAAATGCTCAGATCACACTCCACATCCTTTTAAATCTTCATCTTTTTAGCTGCTCCGAGTCCTTCACCCCTCGCAGATGACAACCACTTAGGAAAAAGAAATCTTTATTTTATAGGTTTTTTTTGTATACTTGTACACAAGTAAAATAAAATGCATATCTATATATACTGCAATCTTGTGAAGGGAAAGGCAGCATTCTTTAACAAATGCTGCCTGTAAACGTGGTGTGAAGGATGGAATGGAGATGGAAAAACTGCAAGAGTCATCAACATAGGATTAAAACAGCATCAAATCCATTACCTCTGCAAATGGAAACCTGCAACATTGTTCAGTGTGATGGCAAGTTACAAACAGATTTTAGACATTCTTTTCAGAGCATTTCTTACACTTCTTTTTTTTTTTTTCTTTTTTCCTGTAAATAAACCACGTTTCTTTACCATCTGCTGTAGCAAAAAGCTGCTTTGTGGGCAAGTGCAGTTCTGAAGACCAAAGGTATAATTCACAGGTTTCAGGACAAATAAATTATGTACATCTCAGTATTTGTCTTTTTTTGTTTTGTTTTGTGTTTGTTTGTTTTAATAAAGGCATCCAGTTAAGTTTTGTGTAACAAAGCTTTCTCAGGGCGGATGGGAGTCCTGCTTTTGTTTGCAACATTTATGGAGGTCAGCAAAAGTCGAGTATTAAAGTGTCATCAACCCAGGAAAAGAGTTAATTTTAGCAGAATAACAGTAAGCTCCACACCAAGGGGGGGATCAAAAGGCTTAGGCTGAGCTGTAACGTGGAGCTGTTCCCCTGCTGGGTGAGGCGGCACTGGGCCTTTGATCTGTTCTTTTTAGAGCAGCCCTGCCTCTTTTTGGTTGGGACTGTGGAAGGTTCAATGGGCTCTAGAAATTCGGGTCTCAACTTGGTCAAAGGAGGGTCTACAATGCTGGGGAAGGTCCCAAAGGGGGAATCGTTTATCTGCTTGTTGCTGCCATTTTTGGAAGGGTCCGTCTCCATGTACTTGGGCCTGGACATGTTCTCCTTCTCCTTGAGGTGGTTGTTGGACGAGCGGCTGCTGTGGGAGGAGGGCCCTGACTTGCCCTTAGCCTCATAAATGAAAGACTTGTCCATCTCGGGGTGGCAGCACTTGGAGGAGCCGTCGTGGGAGCCCAGCGGGGGCAGCCCCGTCGGGAGCTTCCCCAGCCTGGTTTTGGTGCTGAAAACGCTGGTGCGGATCTGGTTGAAGGAGTCCACGCAGCTCTCCAGGTCGGAGCTCTGCAGCCGCTTCAGGTCCCGCCCTGCCAGGCGAGGGGGCAGGTGGCACTCCAGCTCCGAGGAGGAGCCCTTGAACTGCTTAAACCAATTCCAGAGCGAGCGGGCCTGGCAGTCGCAGATCCACTGGTTGCCGTTGAGGCGCAGGTACTGCAGGGACACCAGGGGGGCCATGGTGTCCCCCGTCAGCACGGTCAGGTTGTTGTTGAACAGGTACAAGGTCATCACCTTGCCCAGGTCGTGGAACGCGCGCCGGTGCACCAGGCTCACCCTGTTCTGGTGCAGCAGCAGCCGGTCGAGGTTGATCAGCCCGCGGAAGACGTTCTCCGACAAGCTCTTGATTTTGTTCCCGTGCAAAAACAGGTACGTGAGGTTTGCCAGGTCGATGAAAGTGTCGTCCAGCAGGATCTGGAGGTTATTATCCTGAAGGTAGAGGTACTGCAAGGAGAACAGCCCTCGGAAAAGCCCCGTGGAGAGCTCCAGGAGCCCGCAGCGATCCAGGTGTAGGGTGTGGAGGTGCACGAGCCCCCGGAAGGTGACGGGGTTGATGGATTTCAGGTTCGTGTTGTCGCTGAGGTCCAGCTCCTCCAGTTTGGTGAGCCCGTAGAAGGCCCCGGGCTCGATGAGGCTGATGTTGTTGGAGTGGATCCACAGGATGGTCATGTTGCGGCAGGAGGTGAAGCTGGTGGCCCTCACCAGCGTTATCCGGTTGTTGTGCAGGAAGATGCGCTGGCTCTGGATGGGGATCTCCGTGGGGATGGCTGTCAGCCCCTGCTGCTGGCAGCTGATGGTGATCTTGGGTTCACTGTAGCATACGCAGGCCCCGGGGCAGGACTCCACTTCTGATGGGATGTTCAAGCAAAGCACCAAAATCAGCAGTCTGCTTCCTGAGGAGTGACAGAAATAGGGTGGGAATTAGGCAGGGTCACGGAGAGAGCTTCTCTTTGCAGAGCAGCCTGAAATTCCCCCTCCGAGTCCGGCACCACCAACCACAAACAGATGCCAGGGCAGGCAGCGATTAAAATGTAGGATTGCAAATGGGACTCTGCCACTCAACTCAAGAGCTTAGATCAGTGCACACTTGCAGAGATGGAGTCCCAGCACCTCGTCTGCCCTGCATCCTCAGGAGATGAAAGAGAGGGATCAACGCTTCGCATTTGCACATCCAACATCAGCCCTGTTCCCAATATCTTACCTGTGAGCAAAGGGAACGAATTCTGTGGCATTTCCCTCTGCCATGGGCATGCCTGGCACAGCTCAGCCATTAGAAAAGGACCAGGGATGTAGCAGGAAACTCCAAATCCCATCCCAGCAGTGCCACCAGCTCCTCACTTTGCAGGGTCACGGAACAACTCTTCCAAACAAGCAGGTGTCCCCACACTGCTCTCAAAACATACCTGTGACTTTCCACAGATAATTTTGGACTGATTTCATCTTCCTTGGAGAAATAACTGTGAGACATTCCCAGAATAACTTTCAGGTCAGACCTGCCTGGAGAAGTCTCAGGGCCAAGAGGATCCTTTCCTTCCCCTGCTCAAAATTTTAAGCCACACATTCCTGTTTCATGTCTCCCCATATTTTTTTCCTAAGGAAGAAGAGGAAACAGCAGGATTTTCCATCGTGCTGTTGTAGGAGAAAGTCCCGTGCAAGGCTTCATTCAGGGACCCCACCAGTGTACAAGGCAGGAACAGATTCCACACGGGCCAAGCATGCTGGCCAGCTCCATGGGGCTGGAAAACCCCAGAGAGGAACATTTTTTTTCCTGGTGATGCCCACCCACTTCCCCAGGAGCTTGGCTACTCTGGAATCCCAAGGAAGCATTTTGGTTCACCCAATTCCCCGGCTGGGGAGCTGGGAATGAGCCTGGAGGGAGGGAGGGAGGAGAGGGACACCTTCTCCAAAAGGTCCCTGAAGGTCCTGCTGAGAGACCTGAGGAGAGCCAGGCTGTTCCCTGCTCCCCTTCCCAAGGGGAGGCAGTACCAGCAGTGCTTTTCCAGCAATTAGCAGCCAGTAATTAGTCTGATTCCTCCAAACAGGAGATGAAATGAATGGGCAGCAGCCTGAGCAGCAGGAGGCTCCATTTGGGAATGGCACATGTGAGCAGGGACACTGTGACTTCTTCCCAGCTCGTCACAGCACCTCTGGCCAAAGGGCACATCCTCCCCATCACTGGGAATCTCCAGCCCAGGGAAAGAGCGGCTTTGCCTCTCTCGTGGGAGGGTTTTGCTGCTGTTGTGGGAGGGTTTTTCCTTTGAAAACCTCAAAACATTGTTCCAGAATGCTGGTGCCTCATTACAAAGTAAGGTGAAAAAGCAGAATTCAAAAAGCCAGACAGGAAAGTCCAACGGTGCAGAATGGGATGAACTGGGGAGACTGGAGCCACATCCAGCCTCACAAATTCCCAAGGGGGAATCTGAAGGCAGTGGCTGAACCTCCCTTAGAGCCTGGCAGATGCTCTTGTGGCAAATAAAACCACATCAAACACCAATAATAACAAATTAAATCGCATGGAAACCTCACCAAATATTTACTGAAGGAATAACAATTGGAAAAGCCGAGGTGGGAAAGTCTCTTTCCTGCAAGAACGGGTGGGGATCCCAGGTTTGGGTGTCAGTCTGGTCAGAACGATTCACCATATGTGCTTAATAAATCTGAGGCCAATACAGGCAGGACACTCCCATATATCAAATTCCACAAGGGATAAAAACCCCAGCTCAGCATGCAGAGATAATTGGAGCCTGATGCTATCAGCTGCTGAGCAACCCTGCAAGGCAGAGTTTGAGTGCAGTGTTGTGACACATTTTGGCTGCCTTGTCATGTTTTGACACGTCACGTCCCATTGCATGAAGCTCAGTAAAATGAGACAACTGAAACTGCCTGCTGCAGCCATGGCACAGCAAGAGCAGCCTCCTGGGAAATTAAAACAGTGCTGGCGACTCTCTGGCCATCCCTGTGCAGTGATAATGAAACCCCATGGGCAGAGAAATGGGATTTTCTGGAGCCTCTCTCGGCAGCTCCGTGGTTCGGGTGGCACCGGAGCAGTGGGAGTCACCTCCTCATGTAACACCTCCCACTCCAGCAAACAGCTCGGACTGGGACACTGGGGCAGGGTCCCGCTGTCCCCAGGCTGCTTCTCCCTGCACAGCCTGGGGAAAATCCAGCCACAGCCCAGGTGCATCCCACAGCCTCAGGAATAAATGGGAAACAGCAGAAGGAATGCAAAAACCTCTTCCCCAGTGAGAGGAATCACATCATCTCTGTCCCAGCTCCAGCCAAGGGCACAATAAATCCATGTAAATCCCCGTTTACACGAGGAGAGGATGGGAAGCAGCTGCAGAGGATGAGCCATGAGCCCTGTCCTGTGCCGCCCATCCCGGCAGCTGAGCGGGCACAGGTGATCCCCAGGATCTCTCTTGCCTGGGAAGCTCCCGGGCCAGGCTCCTGTCCCAGCTCCAGTGGAGTTCTGTGGCTCCAGGGGGAAGGGGCACATCCTGCTCCAGTCCAAGGCTCGAGGCTCGGCTCTCCTGTCCCGCTCTGATGCCCCCGAGGCTGCCAGCAGTGAGTCAGTGGCACCGAGAGCGCTGCCAGCCAGCAGCACCGGGAAATTAATTACAGCAGGGCCAGGCTGTGCGCTTTAATTAGGGACCTGGTGTTCATGAGCTGCTCGGATTAGCTCCTTCCACCGAGACAGCTCCTGTCAATCATCCCCCAAAGCCTTTTTCCAGTGACTTTGCTGCCGTGCAGCTCAGCCGTGTCCTGCCTGCTCCACGACACAGCCCAGCCAGGGCAGGGCCAGGGGAAGGACAGCAGTGGATGAAGCCGTGGGAAGCTAAGGTGACCCTTTAGGCCCCAGCCAGGCTGGGTGTGCCGTGACAGAGACCCCAGGGACCCTGCATGACTTTCCCTGCTCCTCCAAAATCCTTCTCCAGTGTCTGGTGTCCAAGCAGCAGCTGTGCCTGGTCTCTGTGTCCCAGACCCCAGCGGCCACTGAGTGCATTGAGCCACCCAGACCTTGCACTGGCATATTTTAATTTGTTTTCCTGCAGCACTGGCTTCGGCTCTGGTCATGGGCTCCTTCCTTTTCCAGGAAAAACACCCCGTGCCCTTAGGCCAGGACAGGAGACATTCAAGGGCAGGTTGGACGGGGCTTGGGGCAACCTTGGGTAGTGGAAGGTGTCAGGAGGTGGAATGAGATGAACTTAAAGGTCCTTCCCAACTCAAAGCATTCCAGGATTCTGTGATTCAGGGCTGTCAGGGATGAGGGAGGTCAGAAGGTTCCGTCTGCCCATTCCCAGAACATGCCATGCTCAGCTCCCAGTGGGGAGCAGCATCTTCCCTTCACCTTCCAGATAAATCCATCCTGACTTCTGAGCTCCCACCAACACTGAATGCTGGATCCTCCATCTCCAGCTGGACTCCTCCACCTCAGGACCCATCCCAGTGCCCATCCCTGAGGAAAAGGCTCTTGGAACGACACCTGTCCCCTCCTCTCTTAGCGGAGAAACCATCCTTCCCTCTTTCAGAACACGATTAAAACTTAACTGGAGTGTTCCTGTCAAAAGCAAAACATGAAAGAAATCCCAGAACCTGGAACCTTCAGTCCCTCCAAGACTTTGGCTTTGAGTTTAGCATTTGTTCCTCCACAGCTTTCTTAAAAGCCAGGAAGCTCCTTCAGTGAATGTGCAGCGCGTCCCTTTTGCCATCCCGAGTGTTCTGATTCACGGAACTGGAAGCAATTAAAGTGGGTCCATTATCTGCCTCTCCACCGCTCCCCCGGGCCATCGCCTTGTCAAACGTGGCAATTAGAAGGAAAAGGCTCCGGGGACCTCCAGCAGATGCTTTGCAAACTTTTTTTTTTCAGGAGGCCAAAGCGAGCTGCAGTGTGGTGCCGTTTGCTGAGCCACGGCCTCTCCCCGCTGCTCTGCTCCCGTCTCCATTGATCTGGAGATATTCTAATGTGCCTTTCCTGCAGAGGAGGGTCAAGAATCATCGGAATTCTCTCCTGCTCGGACATAAAGGGAGCACTTTACAATACAAAGCCTTTTGCTGATGCACACAGCGTTTTGCCTTTGTTTATAGTAGGGACACACTGGAGCTGCCGAATTCCCTGCTCAGAGTGGGCATCCTTTGAAATTCCACGGGCATCCTTTGAAATTCCACGGGCATCCTTTGAAATTCCGCTTTTGGTTGCTCCTGGTGCCTCCTGCTTTGTCCTGTGGCCAAAGGTGGGGCTGTGCCTGTGCCAGGGAAAGAGGTTTGATGCATTTCAAGCGGAGGTGAATGGAGAGGTCAGGGAGGAAGGGCGATGGACTCGGTGTAGTCTGGAGGTTCCCTCCCTTCTGCAGCGGAGAGGAAGGATGGAGCATGATGGTGCAGCTGGAGCGGCTCCAGCTGGGAGGAGAGGATGGGGTGAAGCTTTGCCACCGTGAAACACCTGGGGCAGGCACCAGAGTCACAGCTGCGGGGTCCCTGCCACCCTCAGGCAGCTGCAGAACAACATTCTGGGGCCAAAGCAGGTCCTGAGGCACCTCTGCATCTCGGGGGGGATTTTGGGTGCCAGACACTCCTCTTAGGTGGGACAATCAGCGAGGTCACTGGGGTGGCTGAGCTCTGGGGCTCTGAATCACTCCATGTCCAGGGGCTGGAGCTCGAGCCCCAGCTCACACCAGAACACCGGTGATGAATCCCAGTGGCCTAAAAATAGAGAGCTAATTCCCTTTGGAACATCCTTGGAGGCCTGAGGCAGCAGGAGTTGTGCAAGCAGGTTTGGCACAGCTCTGTGTGAGACCTGTGCCAGCCCTACCTGGAGCTGCTGGGATGTGAGCAGCAGTAGGGGCAGCACCTGAACCTCAGCCCTGACTTGTCCCTGATCCCACATCATCCTCTGAGACTGCATCCAGACCCATTAACCCTGGCACTGAGGTGCTCTTCCTTGCCTTTGGCAGCACAGCCCCTCTGGAGCATCCAGGCTGTGCCCTAAATGGGGTGTGAGCAGGAAAAATCCCAGCTATGGTCAGGGCTGAAAGGTCATTTCTGTAATGCATCCCAGCAGGGAGGCAGGCAGAGGATGTGCCATCTCCTCACTTCTGGTGTTCATCTTTTCCTCTTAAATCACACTCCCTTAATGCGATTTTTGGACTTAATATTGCAGGGATATTTTGAAGTGAAGAAGGTAAAAACGAGTTATATCTTGTGCAATTCTTCCACTCCATCCTCCCAAACCTCCAGGGAGTTTGAACACTGATTCTTCAGCATGGCTGGGGGCTGAGCTCCACAGCTCATTCCAGGAGCTCAGGGCAGAACAAACCTCCCCTGGGACAGCTCCATCCTTCCTTTGGATGTGCCAAAACAGCTCCCACATGTGGGGCTCCCCATCCCTGCCAGTGGCTCTTCCTCACTCCCAAAATTTTGGCAGCAGCCTGGATTTAGCCTAAAAACATTTGGTCAGGGTTATGCTTTTGGTGCTTTGCCAGCATCTCCCTCAGCAGCCGCAGGGAGAGGAAGGAGAAGGGGAGAGTGAACAGTTTGCATTTCAGCCCATTTGAATGAGAACTCGACAAGGAGCAGAGAAATTAAAGTTTCTTCTGTAGCCAGAGGGTTTTTATCCTGCTGAATTCCCAAGGCTTGCTGCAAGGCACAGAGGTGTGAGAGCTGCTCAGAGAAAAGGTCACCAGAACCCTTCTGAGGGGAAATATCATGGGAGTCATCAGGTCCCAGGTTAACAATAACAATTATCAATTATTACAGCCCAGGAGTGCCCTGGGAGGCCAGGGAATGGGAAAAGTCCTGATTCCAATAAAAGAAGGTGAGAAGATCTGCAGGGAGCCAGGCCAGGGACATTTGGGCTGGCCTGAGGTGGGATCCAGGAGTAGACAGGGCTGGGAATGCAGCTCTAAACAGTGGGAGCCTTTCCCTGGCACCTTCTCCAACCAAGCCCTGGGCAAAGAGCAGCCTGAGGCAGAGCTTCCATGGAATAAAACCTTCCTTCCCCTCTTGGCGATTCCAAGTCCTAGGAGCCTGTGGGAATGCTGCTCCAGGCGTTTTTGCTGTACTCCACAGCTTTTCCTCTTCACTGCTGGGGTGGGAGGGCTGAACTTGGGGTGCAGGGGCAGCCTCGACCATGGCAGAGGTGCAGATGGAATTGGGCAGAGGTTTAGGTGGAATTTTGCAGAAGTTCAGATGGAAAATTGCAAAGGATTAGAAGGAGTTTTGTAGAGGTTCAGAGGGACCATGGCAGAGGTTTAGATGGAATTTTCCAGGTGTTCAGATGGAATTCTGCAGAGGTTCAGATGGAGTTTTGCAGAGGTTCAGATGGACATCTGAGGAGATTTAGATGGACTTTGCAGAGGTTTGGATGGACTATTGCAGAGATTCAGATGGAATTTTGCACAGATTTAGATGGACAGCTGCAGAGGTTTTAACAAACTTATGCAGGGGTTCAGGAGGACTTTTACAGAAGTTCCACAGATTCTCTAGAAATTCCATTTTAGTACTTCCCTTCCCTCACAAGGAACAATAAATAAAGACTTGGCCAACCCCACACAGGTTAAAGATGGTATTTAAAATTATTTTCATGAAATCAGGAATAATCTTTGAGGTTCTTAAGCACTGAAAACCTGACCTAGTTATCCCTGTTTCCTATGGATATGCACTGGAAAATCCTATGGATCCACCAGTCCATTCTGCAGTGAGTGCTCCTGCCAGTGCTGTGCTCTGCCCCTCACCTGGTGGGGCTCTCCCTGCCAGGTCAATCAGCACAAGGAGAATTTTCAGCTGTTCTCATGTAATACACAACAAATCTGCAGGGCTGCCACCTGTCCTCTTTCCATTTGTGGCACATCTGGAAGAGGAAAGCTCCTGATCTTTTAAACAGAGAAGATTATGAGCTTAAAGTAAAACATGGAGAATTCCTGTGGGAAAGACTCTTAGGTGGGTTTATTCCAGTCCTGGGCTTGACCCAGTCCAACCCTGGTCCTTTCTGTGCAGACAGTGCAGGTCTCAGATGCTGCATTTGGCCCATCCAAACTCCTGGTGTTCCCTTTCCCTGCTCAGAACTGGTTTCTGCCCTGATGCAGGAGCTCCTCAGGGTGTGATCATGTCTGGAGCTGGAATAACCACGGATATGTCCAGCTCTCCTGAACACACAGCACAAACTCTTGTCCTGGTGTCCTCTCCACCAGTGTGACACCACAGAGCCCCAGCACGGCAGCAGCAGGCTCTGGACTCCATGGAGCACAGGGGATTTGTGGGGATTTGGCTCAGAGCAGGTGAGTTTGACTCGATCTTTTGCCAGGGACCAGATTCCACAGCGACAGCGGGACGAGAGGGCAAAATCTCCTGGAGATGCACAGAGCAGGGGCTGGCTGTGCCAAAGGCAGGGAGCCAAGGCTGTGGGAGCTGGGTGAGAGGCAGAAAAAGCCCAGTGCCCAAAGGGAAGGTGAAAGCACATGGCCTGGAATGTGCAAGTGGAGAACTTGAGGCACTCCTGGGAAAAAGGGGCATGAAAAGGGGAAGAGCACAGGCAGGAAGGCTGCAGGACAGGAGGAGATCCCTGAAAGCCTGCAGGCACTTGCTGAGCTCTCCAAATCCCACTGAATTAATGTGGGAGAGCAGCTCTGAGTAGCTGCTGTGATCCTGATCCACCTCTCAGGGCTGCACTGGGCACCTGCCAGGCTAGGCCTGGCCACACCGAGCACAGGGAGCTGAGGAGGAGGAGGAGGAGGAGGAGGAAGGGCTCCTTCCTGGGATAACCAGATGGCTTGGAATGAATTCATCTTTAAGGCATCTTCCCACCCAAACCATTCCAGGGTTATATGAAATGTCACAGCTGCACTTTCTCCAAGTGACAGCCACCAACAGCCATGGCATTGTCACAGCTGTCACAGGATTATGGGTTTGGATGGTATTGTCACAGGATGGTTTGGGTGAAGAGGACCTTAAATCCCATCCAGTGCCACCCCTGCCATGGCAGGGACACCTCCCACTGTCCCAGGCTGCTCCAGCCCCAATGTCCAGCCTGGCCTTGGGCACTGCCAGGGATCCAGGGGCAGCCCCAGCTGCTCTGGGCACCCTGTGCCAGGGCCTGCCCACCCTGCCAGGGAAGGATTTTTTCCCCAAATCTGTCCCTGTCCCGCTGCCTCTTGCCAAGAGTCCCATGGCCAAAACCCACACCCAGCCCAGTAAAGCCAAGCCCAGCAGATCCCAAAGAATGAGACCAGAAAAGCTGTTCCTCGTTTCAGCACTGCACTGAGGGCATCCTGAGTGGTCCCAATCCTCACTCCCATCCTCTCCAGATGGGATGCATCCAGAGCACTGCACGAGCAGGATCATGTGTGATCCTGCCACCATTCCATCCCCACGCTGGGAAGAATGAAGTGACAAAATATTCACTGTGAATCACAAGCAGCTCCTCCAGAAGTTGGGATTATCTGTGCCATATCTGTGAAAAATCAGGGATAAACAGGTGTTCAAAGGAAGGAAACGAGGGTTCCTGTGATGATTTAGGTCTCCCATGGGCCACAAAGTACCTCAAGAATGCTTCAAAATCTTCTCAGGAAGAAGGAGAGATTCCTGCAGCTCCAAACCTGGCGTTGGTGGCTGCTGTGTGTGTGAATGACTCAGGGAGAGGAGAGGTGAAGCTCCAGATGGAATTTACACCTGCTCCTCCCCAGCCATCTGGGACTGCACCCCCTGCCAGCTGCAAATCCCACCCCCACAGCTTCTGGAAAAGCCCCCTTGCCCAAGGCAGCATTTTCCTTTGTTTTCCTCTAAAATAACATTATCTCAGATTTTGCTCACAGCCCAGCATCTGCATCATGTGGAGTGCAGGGATGAAGTTTAGGAGAGAGCCTGGAAGGGACAGTTGTTCCAAACATCCCCCATGGCCTCAGTTTGGCTGTGTGTGTGGATGCAGAGTGAGCAAACGGCCCCAGGCAGGACAGGAAGGGGGAGAATTCCAACTCCAACCTTAGCCACAGCCCCATTGCCTAGAACAGCTGGAAGTGACCACAGGAGAGAGCAGACACGGGACTGGAGATCAGATTTCTCTGCCCTGCTCACACCTTGTTCCCCTTGCCGAGGCTGGAGGACCAGAGCCTTGCGGTGATCTGTGAGGTCTCCACCTGAACGTGGCCTTCAGCAGGCTCAGGACATTCCTCATCCCTCTGGGACACACCAGGCCCCTCCAGCCTCCAGGGCCATGCTCACCCTCTCCCTCCTTCCCCTTTTCCCTCAGCATCTCTCCCAGCTCCTGGCACACACCCCTGGCTCATCCTTTCATTCCCAGATGAAGCTGGGACTGGTTTTTGGTGAGTGTGAGTGTGTCTCAGGTGAGTGCAGCTCACTCAGCCACTCTCCCGAGGTGAGGAGCAGGACACCCACAGCTCTACAGACAAACACATTCCTCTGAAATGTGCAGCTCTGTGAAGCCCAGCTGAACAAGGACACAACAGGCTGCTCATGATACAACCTCCTGCTTTCCTGGAAATTGGGAAATGAGCAATGGGGAAAGGATCCTGCAGCCCAGCAGGGTCTGAGCCCCTGGTGCTGGGCTGAGCTGCCCTCACCTCACAGCCACCCTGAGACCCCACAGAATTCCACCAGGAATTCACACCACATTTCCATGCCCAAAGTCCTCAGTTCAAGGTCTCACTGCAGGCAGAGAAATGAGAGCCCCCTCCTGCTTTTCATTCCAGGTGGATAAAAGCTCCTGTTCTGCCTGCAGCCTCCCCTCTTCCCTGTGTCCATCCATTTCCCCACTACAGGCCCATAATGTCCATAATCAGCTGTTCCCCAGCGTGGCCTTCAATCAGTTTTAGACCTGGAGCTCCCATTCCCTGCTCCCAGACGCATGGCCAGGCACCTGGCTGGATTTAGATCCTTGTTTCCCTGCTGCCAGCCTCCCAGGCACTTGTACTTGCTCTGCATTAGAGCCCAGCCTTCAGCTTTATCTGTCAGGGCAAAATCCCAGTCAGCCAGTCAAAATCCCTGCCAACTTCACAGCCAGTCATTTATAGATGTTTTCCAGATCATTCATGGAAATAGGGAAATCCAGCAGGGTGGAAGCTGAACCCTGCAAAGCTCCTGTGCAAGCAGCTTGTTCTGCACTGATCCTCCACCAACAATCGCATTTTGAGGGCTTTAAGCTGCCTGGTTCTTAATCCATTTAATAACTGCCCATTGATTCCATAGGCAGGATATTCTCCACCACGGAAATCAAGTGCCTGACATAAATCTGAATTTATTATGATAATTCAGATCCATGAGCAGAGGCTGGGGGAATTTGTGCACATCTCATCCACCAGGACATTGGTCCAAGCCCAGGGCTTGCTGACATCAAGGTGACACCATCAATAAATAATTGTGACATCAATATCTTTAAAAAGGATATCAGAATAAAAAAACACAAAACAACTGGGTTTAGAAAAAAAATCTGGGAAATATAGCAGTGGAAATTATTGGTATTTCATAGAATTGTGGAAAGGCTGGAAAAGCCCCCTCTAAGATTTCCAAGTGTCAACCCAGTGCCATTGAACCACATCCCCAAGTGCCACAGGCACATGTTTCTGGAATATTCCAGCGATGGTGACTCCCTGACAGCACATTTCAGTGCTTTTCCAGGTATTTTTCTCTGTATTTCTATCCCTTTATTCTTTATCCTAGCCAGATCCTTAGCTCTGTTAATATCTCCTCTTTCTCCACAGCACAGATCCTGAGCTGAGCAGCCTCTCCTCACCTCTGGAGCTTTCACACTTGCTGCTTCCAACTTTCCCTGGCCTTCCCTGGCCTCTGGGAATTCTCTGGTTTTCAGGTTTATAAGGAATTAGAACCAGGATCTGGTCAGCAAGTTCTGCTCCCACACACACTCCTTAGCAAGGGGCTGGAGCATCCATCCATGGGTTATTGTCCATAAACCATCCTGGTGGGCGGGCTCTCCTCCCAGCAGGGCATCCCTCTCCACAGACAAGTTCTTCAAGCAGGATCATTGCCGAGGAAAGAAGATTTCCTTAAATAGGAACAGTGTTTTCTCCTTTCCATGGGAGCTGTTTGTCACCAGGCCTGGGGGTTCCTGTCACCCCAGCACGCCCTGGTGGCACAGCCAGCTGTCCTTCCTCCTCCACACCAAGCACCCAGGCTCAGGCTGTCCCTGAGGGCAGCCCCTGGGGCTCATTTCCTAATTGAAAGAACCAAACCACCAATTTGATTGAAGACAATCACCACAGCCAGGCTCTGCAAATGTCCGGGGGAATTGTCACCCTGCAGGTCCCTCCCTCCAGCAGAGCCCTTCCAGAGCAGCAGGGCTCACTTCCCATAAGTGCCTGTTAATATTTCATGGCACTAAGTGAATTTCTTTCCGTTTCATTTGCCATCTTTGTTTAATTCACCTCCTTCAGCATGGAAGGGAGACCAAGGACCAGCTGCTGATGTGGGGGAAATATGAATCACCTTGTCAAAGGAATGAACTCAAGTGAAAAAAAGGAAGAAATTGGTCAAATTATGAATAGCAATTACAGCAGAATCACAGAAATGCCACTGGAAAGCTCAAACCTGCAGGAACAATAGCATCAGGCACCCAAATGACACCTCCTGGGTAATATATTCATTTCCAAGCAGAATATCCCATCTCTTTAGCCTGGAAGAGCCTCATCCCAGCATATTCACAGGGTTTTCTGGGGGGGATTTCTCATATAATGCAAGTCAAGGAAAAAGAAGAGTAAACCTTGTGGATTTGAAGAGAGAAAAAAACATTTCCTCGTGTTCTCCTGCTCTTTTTTTTTCTTAGAAAAGTGAAATCCAACTCTCCTTTCCCTGGGGAGATCATTTATGCAGCTTCTGACAAGAGCAAGGACAAGGAGCAAAAACCCTGCTGGTACCAGCAGGAACTCTCCAGACATCACTTCCCAAAATGTTCTTGGTGCCAGCCTCGGTTCCCAAACCTGCTCAGTATTCCCACCTCCCAACCCCAAAACTCCACAAAAACTGCCCAGCAAACCCCCCCCAGCCAGGACCTCTCCCAGGAAAACCAGGAATGCTTTGGAGTGAAGCTGTCAGTTCCAAATGTCCTTACTTGTGGAGCCTCTGTCTCTGCTGTCCCTTCCTTGAGGTCTTTTTCAGAGCAAACTCAGCCAATCTCCCCTCAGTTCCAGAGTCCAAATTCTACATCACTACTCATGGAAATGTTTCCTCCCTGCATGTGATGCTGCTGGTTCTGCCTCACCACCTGTGGCCTCTCCCTTCCTATTTTCCTCCTCAGCTGTTATTTGGGGTGACACCCCCCTCACACAGCCCTGCTTCTGGAAAACAGCCCAAGCCCTGGTCCCTTGTGCACAGCCTGGTCAGACCCACACGGGGCAGCACCAGCAAATCAGGGTGACAAAGGAACCAGGGATGAATTCTGCTCTGTTTTGTGCATGTCCTGGGCTGATCCCGAAGAGAGGGGGACCAAGGGAGGGGATTGTGCCCCTCTGCCCCACTCAGGTGAGACCCCACCTGCAGAGCTGCCCCAGCCCTGGGGCCCTGCACAGGAGGGACCTGGAGCTGCTGGAGAGACTCCAGAGGAGGCCATGGAGAAGCTCCAAGGGCTGGAGCCGGGCTGGGAGAGCTGGGGGTGCTCACCTGGAGAGGAGAAGGCTCCAGGGACACCTCAGAGCCCCTTCCAGGGCCTAAAGGGGCTCCAGGAGAGCTGGAGAGGGACTGGGGACAAGGGATGGAGGGACAGGACACAGGGAATGGCTCCCAGTGCCAGAGGGCAGGGATGGATGGGATATTGGGCAGGGATTGTTCCCTGGCAGGGTGGGCAGGCCCTGGCACAGGGTGCCCAGAGCAGCTGGGGCTGTCCCTGGATCCCTGGGGCACTGTTCTGTGGTTCCATGAAGGAAGCAGCAGCAGGGACCTGTCCTTGGGACAAGGGGGACTCTTGCAGTGGCAAATGTCCCCAGGAGCTGCCAGCTCCTGAACTGCAGCTGCCACTGCTCCTCTCAAACTCATCCCAGTTCCCTGGGAATTTTAGGTGTGACATTCAGATGAAATTTCAGGCACTTTTCTGGCACGTGAATTCTGTTGCCACCCAGCAGCACAAGGGTGCACATCTCCATCCCCAGGTGCTGATGGAAGGGTTTTGTTTGGCCAGCTGGGCATTGGGAGGCTTCCAGAGGTGTCCAGGGGTGTGTCACCATTCCTTAACCATTCCTAAGGCACCCAGGAGCACAATGGAGGGAGATCTGTTCATTTCAGCCTTCCAAAGCCTGGCTGGAGGGAGAGCCCTGCACCTCACCCCACAGGCAGGACCACACCACGCTGCAGCATCAAACAGCTCATTCCTGACAGCTCCTGCTGGACCAGGGAATGACTTCTCACAGCATTCCATGGAGGAATCCCTGTTCCTGCCTGGCAGATCCCAACCCAGTGTTCAGTGGCTGATGTATGGAGAGGAGGGCATGTGCTGTGACAGGCCACTGGGACCACCATCACAGCCAGACTCATTACAACTCTCATTAATGGTCTAATGAGAAGGGCAGCAAATAGCAGGTTAATTAAATCTGCCCCTCCTGAGCTGGGGAAGGTTTCAGCTTTAGTAGGGATGGATAAATGACAGGGAGGGCTGTGGCAAGAGCTGGCAGATTGTTCTAGGCTGGTAAACTGCTCCTTGTGGGGAAAATGAGCCTCCTTCCACCTCATCAGGATGGGGAAAGGCTGGAGATAAAAGAGTTGTGTGTGAGGAGCTGCCAGGAGCTGAGAGGTGATGCCTGATAATGAGAGAGGGAAGGAGGGGGACTTGGAGGGAATTTTTGCTCTGAGCTTGTATTGCCAAATGTTACTCCTTGCCTGGGGCTCCTGGAGTCGATCAGAAAGAATCCAATTGTTATTGATCCCTGTTCCAGCAGCTCTTAGGGGCTGATGTTCTTCCTCAACAAAAACACCAAGAAACTCAGAGAAATGGGGAGAGAAAGAGCTTTATCCACAGGTGAACTTGGAGCAGCACAGGTGGAAATGTCTTAATTGTGTGTCCAAAGAGCTGGAGGAACCTGGAGATACAGGAGGACACAGTGTGAGATAGTGAATTAACTAAGCTGGAGGAGGAGGAGCTCCAGGACCTCCAGGGTTTATCAACAAGGAGATATGCAAAGAGAGCAGAGAAAAATGTGTGACCTCTCCAGTTCAGATTTAGCTCCTAACAGAGCTGTGCCATGGCAGGGAGCCCCATGTGGGATGGTTCCATGAGGACACAGCAAAGGCACACCAGGAAAAGCTCTGGCAGTTTGCAAAAAGCTGGGAAAACAGAAAAACCCAGGAAATTATGAGCAAAATAATCCCAGTTTAAAGTCTGTGTCACATTGGGACACAGCAACTGGAAGTGTCCAGGGACAGGTAGGACTGGGCTTGGAGCACCCTGGGACAGTGGAAGATGTCCTTGCCATCATCTTGAAAGTCCCTTCCCACCCAGACCATTCTGGGATTCTGTGATTTGGCTGCCAAATCATCCCTCAGACCAGCACAGCACCAGAGGTCAGCATTATTTGGCCTCCTTTTTGTCCCTATCCAAGGAAAAGGAAGGAAAGGATATTTGGTGCTCTCCAAAAAGGAATATTTCAGGAGAAAATGCTTGGAGAAAAGGGGACAATAAAATGTCACATTTCCATGGCAGAAATGTGGGCAGAGTGTGTCTGTCCCAAGTTCTGCTCTCCCCAGAGTCAGAACTTCCCTGGAATCCTTCAGCTTAAACCAGCTGCACTCCAAGTGCTCTCTGAAACCACAGCAGTGAAAGACTAAATGACTTAAACCCTTTTCTAAAGGCAGGGACTTCAAACAAGAGGGAGAAGATATTCAAGGCAAATGTGGAAGTCTGACTACTTAAAACAGCTCCTGAAGAGCAGAGACGAGGCAACAAAGCAAGCTCTGGGAAAAAAAAAAAGAAAAAAAAGAAAAAGAAAAGGTGTTAAGGCTTGAGAGCAGCATTAATGCACAAAATCAAAGCAATTTCTCTGAACTGTCAAAATAATCCCTGGATGTTGGGAGGAGCAGCCCCACAATTGGAGAAGGAAGGGATCCCTCCTGCCTGGGGGGTGGGAATTCAACCACTCCTGACAATCACAATAGGAGCAAAGCCCATGGCTGAGTGGCATTTACAGGAGACTGAGAAGAAAATCTAAATGAGAAAGAGAGAATTGAAAAGCCCTGGCAAGCAGAGACACAAAAGGTTTCTGTTGAGATGCTTGTAAGCCTTGGTGCATCTGAGACGTGCAGAAATTAATAAATCAGTGGTGGAGGGCTCTGATTAAAAAACTAAACCCACATATAAAGAAGAGGTTGTCAGCTTCCAAGCACACATTTGAATCCACGTTGTGTCACCACTGATCAGATCTCACCCAGCACGAGCAACTCAGCACCAGAGTGAAATTAAAGACAAAAAACACGAAACTCCCTAAACTGAGAGGAGAAACCTTCCAGGGTAAGAGAAACAGACCAAAGTCCCTCAGTTCAACTGAGATCTGGGTTGGGGTGGAGCTCCTGGAGCTGAGGAAGGGCCTGGAGCATCTCTGGGAGAGGCTGAGGGAGCTGGGGCTGCTCAGCCTGGAGAGGAGCCCCAGCTGAGAGGGGACCTCAGCTCTGGCTGTCCCTGTGTGTCCCTGAGTGTCCCTGGGTGTCCCTGTGTGTCCCTGGCTGTCCCTGTGTGTCCCTGTGTGTCCCTGGCTGTTCCTGGCTGTCCCTGTGTGTCCCTGTGTGTCTCTGGCTGTCCCTGGGTGTTCCTGTGTGTCCCTGTGTGTCCCTGTGTGTCCCTGTGTGTCCCTGGCTGTCCCTGGGTGTCCCTGGCTGTCCCTGTGTGTCCCTGTGTGTCCCTGTGTGTCCCTGGCTGTCCCTGTGTGTCCCTGTGTGTCCCTGGCTGTCCCTGTGTGTC
>NC_031784.1:13069991-13073295 GCF_001522545.3 Parus major
CTGCCCTGCCCAGGAGGCAGAACTTGTGCCCTGGGCAGTGGGCAGCCCTGAGCAGAGCCCAGAGAGGCTGTGGGGTCTCCTCCCTGGGGATATTGCAGAGCTGTGTGCACACAATGCTGTGCCCCGTGCTCTGGGATGGCCCTGCTGGAGCAGGGAGGTGGCACCAGTGACCCTCTGAGCTCCCTGCCGGGCTGAGCCACTCTCACATCCTGTAACTGTGATTTTGGAGATTCAGACAATGTGTGGCACTTTAAAGAACGTGGGATATCAGCTGAAGGAGCACATCCCCATCTCTGTCTCTTCTGCATTTTCCTGCACACCTGAGGTGTGGAGCTGGAGCCCAGGATAAGTTTTCCATCCCTCACCCTGTCCCTGGGACTGCCTGGAATGACAGCAGGGGGAGGGAAGGGGTCTCAGCAATGCCCGAGATCATCACCAACATTTGCATGAAGGCCCAACCTTTAAGAGGAATGGTCCGGGCTGACCTTCAGCTGCAATCCCTGCCCCGATATCCCCCGGGGGAAGCACAAACAACGTGACATTTCAGAGCACGGCATTCTGACATTACACACAGAGAAAACAACTTCAGACTGCGAGGAAAGTTTACATCAGCTGCAGAAACCTCGGCTGGCAGGAAACACCCAGGGCTGGTGCCAGCCCAGTCACAGTCCCAGAGCTGGTGTGGCAGCCTGGACTGGCCAAGCACAGCACAAACAAACCCAGATGCTGATGGGCTCCGTCCCTAAGCAAAAATGAAGCTGTAAATTGAGAAATTCTAGCTTATGAAGAGATCTAAACATTTCAGACCCTGTTAACAGCAGCACAGCATGGGACAGATCCCAGGAAAATGGGAAGGTGAATTAAAAGGGTGGAAAACAAAGCCCTTGGGTGGGACTCATGACCAAGCCCCTCTTGGACAATCAGCTGCAGCTCTGTCCCAGCAGCACAGGATGAAACTCTGCACACACACTCTCACACACTCTCAAAACTGCTGGGAGAGAAGAGCCATCCCTCAGGTGCCCTCCAAGGCACATAAATCCTGGGAGCAGAGCTGTCAGATCCCATGTGCAGGTTAAAAATCACCAGTTTCTTGCAAAAGGCAGATTCACAGTGGTAATTTTGATGCAGGAGCATTACAGCACAAGGAGAGGCTCCTCCACACCCTGGTGTCCTATGAAAGTCTGTGTCTACTTGCACTTCCCAGGCAAATTCCCAAGTTTCAAGCTGTGCCTGTGCATCCCTGAGCATGTCCGTGCTCGGTGGGAGGCTCCAGGGAAAGGGGGACACTCAGGTGTGGAACTCTCCAGCTCACAGCCACATCCAGGTGGATCTGAGAGGAGCGAGTGGGCTGGGTCAGGAACCTTGTCAAGAAGGACTGGAAACTCAAACAGCTCTGCCATGACAAATACAACCAGAGCTTGCACAAAATGAGGCAGGAGATGAACCCGAGAGCAGGACAGAACAGACAGAGAAGGTTTATTTCAGGCCCTGCTCTGAGGGCTGTTCCTGTATCTGACATGACACAGCTGGGAATTCAAAACCAGAAGTGCTCTGCTGAGAAGGGCAGGGGGAAAGGGTTCCTTCCCCCACTGTGTGCTCCTGCCATCCTCTGCTCGCTCCCTCAGGATCCCTGCACTGATGGATGCATCTGGGATGGGCAGGACAAGCTGCAGAGCACCACTTCCCTCTCCTCTCCCTTCCCAATTGTCCATTGCTTGGGGTGGCCGCTGGCAGCAGCCTGCACCACGGATTCCAGCCTCTGCCTTGGCTGCCCCAGCTCTGAGCCTGGTGCCAAAGCACAGGGAGATGTCACAAATTATTTGGAGTTCATTCTTTGCTGACCCCTGGTCCACCTGGGGCGCTGCTCTCAGCCCTGGGTCCAACTGCAGAAGGATTCAGAGCTGCTGGAGCCAGTCCAGAGGAGCCCAGGGAAATGCTCCCAGGATGAGGATGAGGATGAGGATGAGGCTCAGGGATCAGGGAGTGATGGCAGCTGGGATCTGGGGACACCTGAGCTTGGGGACAGGGGAGGGGTGGAGTTCTGTCCCTTTGCCCCACTCAGGTGAGACCCCACCTGCAGAGCTGCCCCAGCCCTGGGGCCCTGCACAGGAGGGACCTGGAGCTGCTGGAGACAGTCCAGAGGAGGCCATGGAGAAGCTCCAAGGGCTGGAGCCAGGCTGGGAGAGCTGGGGGTGCTCACCTGGAGAGGAGAAGGCTCCAGGGACACCTCAGAGCCCCTTCCAGGGCCTAGGAGTTGGGGTTGATTGGGTGACCATGACTGGGTTTGGGCACCCAAGAGGGCACACCCAGTGTAGAGAAATAATACTTGAGTGAAAAGTGTCAAGCTCTGGGGAGACAGAGGTCACTGAGGGTTTGCCATCCCAAGACATTGTTTTCCTGACAGCTGGCACTCAGCTCTGCTCTCCCACTGCTCCTGCAGCCTCTCCCTGTGCTGAACTCCAGCTCCTGCTCCCCTTTCTGCACCCTAAAAATGCTCAGCCTGTGGGAAACCCACACATGGCTGCAGGTACAGCATCCCAAGGGAGGGATGACATTTATCACTCCCCTGATATTACACACAAGAGGGAACTCTGAAATGCTTTTAAAGCAGGAGAATTCAGAGCAGGAGCTCCAAACATTACCTGTGGTTTCCTTGACAGAGGCTGACCCACGGGATGACTTCCCGCAGGGGGATTACAGAGCTGTCACTCACTGCCAGCGCCGAGAGGGAAATGATGGGCTCAGGCTGCTGGGGAGTGTCCTTCTTCAGGAGCCCCCCTGAGCTCAGCCCAAAGTCAGGGGATGTGAAGCACTCCCACAGCTCTCACCACATTTCAGGGCTTGCCACTGACCTCAGGGTACAAAGCAAATTTTTGAGGTGTGAGCTTCTGGTTTAGGGGGCTCCTCACAACTTGCTTTATAATGTTACTTTATTTTTCTGGTAAAGAAAATGAAAACGTGAACTCTACCTGAACCTCAGAGAGATGGAGGGCTATGAAATACCCCAAAATGTGTTCTCTGGGAATCTCCTTTCTCTACTGCTGAGGTTTCCAGCTGTTTGCAAAAGGTGGATGAAGAAAGGCTCAGGGACAAGCTCTCAAATCACATCACCCCTTGAGAGAGCAACACCCCTTCCTCAGGAACAGGGCACCATTTTCCATGATTTTCTGATTTCGGGCAGGTTTCAAGCAGAGCAGTGTGGAAAGAGCAGGAGAAGGGCTCAAAACCAGAGCCTGAGCACTGAAGAGGATGGTGTGGAAGGAGAGCAGGAGAAGGGCTCAAAACCAGAGCCTGAGCACTGAAG
>NC_031784.1:13074137-13075365 GCF_001522545.3 Parus major
GATGGTTTGAAAAGCCAGCAGGGAAGGAGGACAGTGCTGACAATCCTCCAGCACAGGCTGAGCTCAAGGCTTGGCCGCGGGCTCTGATTTACAGGGCTGTGCCTTCTGGAGTGCAGATGACCAATAAGTGCTCGTCGCTTTTAAGAAAGCCCTTGTGCCTTGCAATAACTCAGCGCTGATTGCCCGCATTTCCTTAAAAGAGCTCATTTAGGGTTGATTTAAGCACTCCTGGGGAGGGCAGGCAGGCAGGGGGATGTGATTTACAGAGCTGGTGTAGCCGCAGAGGCAGCTCAGGCGTTCCTGCCTGAAATGTGGGACTGGCTGGAGAATGGGAGAGCCAGGGACTCCCCAGAAAGGGTCCTGGAGCTGATCCACAGGAAGGATAAATTCTTTTCACCCATTTCAAGGGCCAGCTGTGGTTCAAGCACGGATTTGCTGTGCCCTACAGATGCCAGAGGACAGCTGGTGTTTGTAGCTGCATTTCACCACTCAGATTTGGGGCAGGGCATCAGTTTGGGCTCCAGACTCTGGGGAACTGCTGTTTGCTGTTCAGGAGGCAGCACCACACCCCGGGCTCCACTGAGTGCAAAGGTGACCTGCAAGGGACTTTTAAATGACCAAGTAAACATCAAGGGACAAGGAGATTGGATGTACACGTCCCCAGCTGATCCCCTCTTTTTATCTTCTTTTTTACAGTGACAGCCGTGCAAGAGCTTCCAGTGAGGGGAGGAGGCTTTGATCCCTGCTTCACAAAGCTGCTCCACTCAGGACAGCAGAGGCTGGGAACAAACGTGGGCAGGCAAAGCCCCGATGGGTTCCCCCATTCCTGAGCACTGCAGGACATTCCTGCCAAGACAGAGGTGTCTGAGAATGACAGGAAAATGATCCCCAGGACTGTCCAGCCCTTCCTTCTCAGCCACGGCCTCTACATTCCAGGATCTGCCTGGCAGGAACCTGCCATGCTCCCAGCAAAAGCATTAAAGGAGGAATAATCCAAACTTTTAATGACTCCTAGTTTGTAAGTGTGCTGCCTCTTAAAAACACTGCCTAATATTTCTGTGCTTCCCTGTCTGGAGGGGCTGGAAAACATTGAGAAAAGCGATAGTGAGGAGAAAAGGATCCCTTTAGAAATGAGCAGAATGGGAAGGTTCCTGCTGTCCTATGCTCCCCTCTCTACTCCTGCCCTCCCGAGCTGGGAGCAAGGCCAGGGAGCAGCAGAGCTGTCCCC
>NC_031784.1:13075989-13079489 GCF_001522545.3 Parus major
CAGCCTCTCCTGCTCATGGCTGCCCACCCTGGAGCTCTGGGGGCTGCAGCTGCCGGAGCAGGGCCTGGTTTCCATAGCAAAGCCTTGCTGAGGGACAGGCTCAGCCCTTTCAGCAGAGCGGAGAAGAAAAGCCTTTATTCCCCCACAAGCATGAAGGGCACCGGGAGCTCCAATGGCTCGTGTGCTTTAGAGTCCATGAGCTTCCTCACAGCAGGGAGGGCCTGTGAGCCAGGGCCTGCTGGCAGCTTTTCTCTCCAGCTCAAGGCAGGCCTTGAAGCCTTTGTGGCTCCGAGCTGACGTTTGCTCCCGGTTTATGGATTTGTTGTTGTCCAGAAGGAGCCCAGGCTGTGCCCAGGGGAGGATGGGCTGCTCCTGCTCAGCACAGAGAGAAACCTGCCCAGAGCAGAAGGATCTGGAGGCACCAGCACCTCCTGGCAGCTGTGGGAGCACTGAGGGCAGGTGGAAGTGGCCGAAAGCACCGAGTGCTGTGGGAGGCAGGGAAATGCAAGGTGCAGAGCCGTGGGATGAAGGAAAACCCCATGGAGAGGTTGGACGTGTCCAGGGCCACAAAAGGGAAGAGCCCCTGGATCAGGGCTGGTGGGACACTCCTGTTCTGGCTCTGCTCTGTCCCACCCCGCTCCCTGGGGCCACACTGTGCTCCCCCGGCATTGCAGGGCCACTGGCACCCCACAACACCTCTGCTGCCTGTGGCAGCACAAGGACACAGCCCTGGCACAGCTGGCTTGGCTCTGGCTGGCTGGAAAAGGGAGGGGACACTTCCCACATCCACCTCCTGGAGCACCACCCAGCTGATGTGGGGCTGCTGAGCTGTGGCTCTGTGTGTGACTCCAAAGGGCTCAGCTGTCTCATCTCTCCACACTGCCATCAGGATCAGAAACTGCTTCCAGAGCCACGGCCCTGCTCCCAGCAGCTCCAGTTTTCCACAAGGATGGGGCTGCAGAGGGCTGGGAGGAGACCCTTGTTCAGCTGACAGAGGAGAGGGAGAGAGATCCAAGACCACAAAGGGTTAAAGAACCCTTAATGGGAATTATTTCTCTCTCCCCTGTGGCTGGGGATCCCCAGCTCACTTGGCCCAGGCTGTGCCAGGCAGGCCCTGCCGTGTCCCCTGCGAGGCTTTGGGGACTGGGAAGGGCTGGAGGGTGGTGGGGACATCTCTGCCTGCACAGGGGCTGGTTCCACATTCCCAGGGGCACACAGGAATCCATCCTCTCCTGCACTGGTCCTTGGCAGTCCCCCAGGAGCACAGGGATCACCCAGCCAGCCCTGCCCTGGGCAGATGTGACAGTCCTGTCCCCTGGGCAGGACCTGAGGGCTGTGTCCGTGTCTTCCTGAGGGGTTCCTGAGCAGAGCAGGCACAGCAGCCTCCACTCCTCCTCCAGAGGCAGATCTGCATTTGCAGTGGACATTAAATCCACAGCAATGATAAAAAAGAAAAACTGTGCTGCAGCCATAAAGCTGCTTCCCTCAGGCAGAGCCCTGGGAGTGCCTGGGGTGGCAGGGACACTCTCCAGGCCAGGAGAGACAGGAGGGGACAAGGGTGACCTCGGAGAGGTCCCACCTTTCTCACAGCTACCCGAGGGCAGGACAAGCATCCAGTCCTTCCCCTGCTGGGAAATGCACCAGAACACTGGGAATGTGCTGGCAGGAATTCTCTCGGCCCCAGCTACCCGGGGGCTTTTCCCCAGCCCTGGAATTGCTGGGCACGGCTGGGGCCGGGCGCTCTGCAGGCAGAGGGAACACTCCATTTCCCAGCTGGATGATGGACACACGCTCTCCCTGCTCCCTTCCCCATCAATTTCCCTTCCTGTGGGAGGTGGGAACAGCCCATCCTGCAGCCCAAGCCCTGGTGCAGAAGGAGAATTCCAAAGTCGTTTCCAAATGGTTGGTTAAAGAAAGGCAGTGAAGGAGGGAAGATGCTCTTTTATGTATTAATTACACATTAACTAATTTGCTCTAGAGCTACACCGGGAGCATATGAAGAATTACTGCATTAATTAGGGAGTAAATGACCCTGAACTCATCCCTGACAGGCTCCCAGCCCTGGCAGCTTTTTGTTACCAGCCTGGAAAAGCCCCAGATTTCACTGCAGAGCAGAACAAGGAGCGAGCACACACTCAGCACTTCAGTATTCCCCTGCCAGAGCACAGGGAACTTGTCTGTCCCCCTGGGATCAGCCAGAGCCGTTCCCAGCATCTCACAACTTTGATTTTGGGACCAAGAGATTTTTCCTCCAGCTGAAGATCTCCAGCAGCACCACATCAGAGCAATGACCAGGGGCAGATTTCACTCCTGCACGGCTCATCCCCTGCCAGAGCCCCAGCAGCCTGTGCATTCTTAATTGACAGAATTAGGAAGCTTATTTGAAGAATACTTGAGTCCTCAGAGTCTAATTTCCTGCTGTATAAATAATACATCAGCAACAGCAGGCTCCGGGAAAACCAAATAAATAAATAAATAAATACAGATAAAGAAGCAAAGGAACCCAGATGAGTATTCCAGCTTCCATCACACTGTGAGAAATCCTTTGCAGAGGCTTTTCACAATAGCCCCCAACTGCATTGTACCATTTCTCGCCTTGTCTGCTGGAACCAAGGGGATGGGAGCTGAAAATTATTCTTGGGGGCCTCTCTCTGCAGGCGTGATCACACCTTGTGATGAGCACAGTCAGTGCTGGGCTGGCCAAAATAAACATTCCAGCCTCCCAGGGCCCAGCCTGCCGCTCCACATCCAGGGAAACCTCCAGCAGCATTCCCAGGAGAGCCCTCAGCCCTGCTGCCATGGCACAAGGGCTCATGACACAAAAGCCACCGTGGATTTTCCAGCCAGTGCCAGCTCCCAGTGCTCCCAGTTCAGCCAGAGAATCCCAGTCTGCTTTCAGTGGGAAGGGACCTTAAAGCTCATCGCATTTCACCTCCCTGCCCTGGGCAAGGACACCTGCCACTATCCCAGGCTGCTCCAAGCCCTGTCCAACCCGGCCTTAGACACCTTCAGGGATGGGCCATTCCCAGCCAAGGCAGCCCCAGGGATGGAACAGCCCCAGGAGCTCCTGGAACAAGAGCTTGTGTTACTGAATCCATACTCCTGGGCAAGGAGGGATGAGAACTGCACAGGCACCTGGAATTTGGGCACACTGCAACTTTTTAGGGCTGAGTTTGAGGCTGCCAACTGCCTCAGCAGGCCCAGCTCCAGCCCCAGGGTGACAGGACAGTCTGGGTTACTGGGTTGGAAAGGGACACTCTGGTGTCCCTGGAGCACTCCATGTGCCAACATCATCCCCTGCTCCCATGATCCATCCCAGGACCTGCAGCCCTGCCCAGCAAAGCTGCTCTCAGCAGCTGCCACCCAGATTTACCTGGAATTACTCAGCCCTGGCTCTGAGATCTGATTTCATTCTTGCTTCAGCTCCACACTGCTCTGCAGACACCACTGAGAGATCCAGGGAACCAGAAAAATCATGGAATCGTGGAATTGTTGGGTTG
>NC_031784.1:13080699-13081706 GCF_001522545.3 Parus major
CTCTCTTGTCAGGAGGGTCCCAGAGCTGCCCCAGCACTGGAGGTGCCCCAGCAGGGCCAGCCCAGGGATGTGGAGGGACATTCCAGGCCCTCAGGTCCCGTTCAGGGACTGGGTGGGACACAGGGACAGTGCCAGGCACCCTGAACTTCCCCAGCCTGAAGCAGTGTGGGGACAGCCCTGGGCTGCCCTGCTGCAGACACCTCCATCTCCACAGGAATCTCCCTCACAGGATCCCTCCTGCTCGGGAAAACCTCCAGGA
Organism: Parus major; assembly: GCF_001522545.3. Classification (NCBI taxonomy): domain Eukaryota; kingdom Metazoa; phylum Chordata; class Aves; order Passeriformes; family Paridae; genus Parus; species Parus major. The sequence goes on from NC_031784.1 coordinate 13,080,959, forward strand.
TCATCGAGTCCAGCCTTGGAGCAAACACCTTCAGCTCCCTCTCCTTCAGCAGCCCCAGGAGTTCCCGTTGTTGCCACCCTGCAGAGTGGAGGGGCAGGGCTGTGGGACATGGAGCTGCTCCTGTCCCCAGCTCTGCCTCATCTCCACCTGGGAGCGCTGAAATGTGGAGCAAAGGCACAGACAAAGGGCCCTGTTAGAGCCAGCACTGCCCATAAATAATTCATGGGAGAGAAGTGGGGAGTCTCCAGGGAGGCCAGCGCAGGGATCTGTGAATCTGGATGAGTTTGCAGTGCTTTAATTATGCAAATTGACAAATGTCTCTACACTGAGAAATTCTGCTAGCCCTGCAAAAGAGCAAGAGCTGGAAAATAGCAAGAATTTCCCAAGGCCGGGTGCCCAGCCAGCTGCCAGTCACAGCTGGCAGGGGGAGCATCTCGCAGGCCCCTGTGGAGCTGGCTGTGCTCCTTGGAAGGGTGGCCAGGAGCATCCCCCATGCAGGACCAGGGGGCAGAGCCCTGGCAGCTCCAGCTGCTCTGCACAGCCACGGCCTCAGACCCTCTCTGGCTCCAGCACCTTTGTTCCCCAGGGCCCAGGGAGAGGGGATGAACACCCAGATCAGGGTTGCTGTGGGATCACAGGTTATGGAGTCATAGAATCACAGAATGGTGGAATATCCTGAGCTGGAAGGGACCCACCAGGATCACCCAGACCTGCCCTGCCCAGACCCCCCAACATCCCACCCTGGGCA
>NC_031784.1:13081866-13083759 GCF_001522545.3 Parus major
CCCTGGAGTGCCCCAGGCTGGCCCTGAACCCCACACCAGTGGAGCCCAGCACCCAAAGGATGGAGAACCTGCAGGTGATGCTTTCCTTCCCAGGCACATCCAGGGATGATCCTCTATGGCTCGGAAAAGCAAAGCCTTTGCCTGTGGAATACTTTTGGAAAGCTGAGCCTGTCTTGGCACCTCATGTGCCAGGCAGAAATAGGGCAGGGGAAGCTGAATCCAGGGCACCAGGGGCTGGCATGGCCCCAGCAGCAGGCAGCCCACGAGGGACCTGTGGGAATCTGCTCATTTGGGTGTCCCCAGGGACCCAGACAGTGCCTCCTCCCTCCTGTGCCCAACACCGTCTGCCACCAGAGTGGATTCATTAGTTGCCTTAATTAGGTGCCTCATCCAGCCCCGTTAGGATCAAACCAAGGACTGGGCAGAGAGCAGGAGATGGGCACAGGGAATCCTGGCATATCGTGGGCTCTGGGTCATGAGGAGGAGGACAGACCCGAGGGCAGGGACACTGCTGTCCCCTCCCCATGCTCAGGGACACAGCATCCCTCTTTCCTCTGTGCAAAAACCCTTCCCCAGATCATCCTGATACCCTCACTCCATTAGCAGCTGATGGTTTCATTTCTGAAAACTGACTTTTCCTCCATTTGGAGGGAAAATATTTGATTTTCTCTCAAAATATGCAGTCCTCTGTTACCCAAAGCCAGACACTTTCACTGAAAAATTAACACTGCCTCTGAATTATTTTGGGGCTTGTCTCTTTGGAAGAAAGTGGGAAAAGGAAGGAAGGGAAGTGTATCATTGAAAAAAAATGGGGAAATGTCAATGCAAACAATATTTCATGCAAAAACGCCTGCTTTGATTGAAAATCCATTTTCTTGCAATATAAATTTTTCATGAAAACCCTGTCAGTGCCAGCTCCAAAAAGGGACAACCTGGAGTGGAGACAAGTCACCTTGTTCCTCTACTGCTGATTTATGGCAGGCTGGGAGCAGGAGCTGGTGGCAGCTGCCTTGGCCTGTCACATGCTGAAAAAGTGGTTGAACCTCCCAATGCCAAGGCTCTGGATTTTGTTCAGGTTCTTCCCAGCACCTTGACATTGCATTGCTGGCTGCACTGAGCCCTCCTGGAGCAGCTCATCCTCTTCCCTCACTCTTTGGGGTGCTGTTGGTGGGGCAGGATGAGGGCATTGGGATGAAATGTCTGTTCAGGGTGATCTCTCTGGCCTGGTGGGACACAGCCCTGCCCCTCACGGTGCTCACTGTCCCTCAGAGGGCTCTGAGAGACATGGAAAAGGCAGCATCCCAAAATTATTGTGCTGCACATGGCTGCAGAGCGACTCCTCTGAGCTTGGTGCCGTTCCCCTGCTCCCATCTCTGTGGGGATGGAAAAAGCTGCTCCTGCCGTGCCCTCAGGGCTGCAGCAGCAGCGAGTGACACATCCCATCTCTGGAAATGTTCACTCCCAGCAGGATGGGGCACTTCAGGGCACTGGGGATGCTCTGGGATCTGCTCCATGATGGGGACAGGGTGCTGGCAGCTGGAATAAGCTGGAATCTCCATTTCCCAGACCCTCTGCCCTGAGGGGTTCTCCAGCAGTGAAGATCCATCAATCCCTGCAGGCTGGACCCCCAGCAGCAGTCACCAGCTCACGGGATGGAGTGTGGGGGGAGTTTTGGAGGAGTTTTGGAGGAGTTTTGGAGGAGTTTTGGAGGAGTTTTGGAGGAGTTTTGGAGGAGTTTTGGAGGAGCAGGATCTGCTGACTGCATTACCTCTCCTACAGGAGCTCCAGCCAGGCAGAGCCAGGAGGGAGCACAAACATCCTGTCCAGCCATGGTCACTGGGGCTGCTGTCCCACAGAGAGCAGGGATTGAGGATCCTGGGGCACTGCTGAGGC
>NC_031784.1:13084934-13086427 GCF_001522545.3 Parus major
CCTGCCCAATATCCCATCCAAATCTCCTCCATCCCAGTTCCAGCCGTTCCCTGTGTCCCCTCACTCCGTGCCCCTGTCAGAAGTCAGTGTCACAGTTCCTGGGGCTGCTGAAGCTCCTGTGTGTGTCCCCTCTCCCCAGGGAGGGCACACAGGGAGCTGTGCCAGCCCCTGGCTGAGCACAGCCTCGCTCTGCAGCCCTGCCTGGGCACCTCAGGGACACAGACAGGAGGAGGCCCCGTTATTTTCTGCCTCAGCACCGGAGACAGACAGCAGTGCCTGAAAACAGGATCTCTCATCAATCATTTATTGGATTTATGCAGCTTCACTTAGGAACCTGATTTATATTTCCTCTCAATTTACTGTGTTTGAATTGTTTGCAAATAGGCACGTGAATCATCGGCTGGAGAGGGAAAAAAAAGCTATTTTCAAGCTTCATTTAGGCCTTTCCAAGCATTAATTTTTAGTTGCAAAGGCTATTTTTTGCTAAATTGGTTTTTAGATCTTGTCTTCCTTGTGCTGGCTTATAAATTTAGTGCTGCTGGAGCAAAAATGAGCAGAATTGGGTATTTTTCAGCCTTCTGAGGCAGGTGCAAGGGCCCAGCCTTGTGCTGGGTTGAGCTGTGGGACAAGAGGAGAGAATTTGTCAGAAGAAGCCACCTCATCCCCAGCACAATTCAGCACAAAAGCATCAGGGCAAGCCCTGTGCACACTCCCTTGTGTTTCCTTGGTGTCAGGGTTGGATCTTTCCTTCAAGAAGACTACAAATCCTTCAGCTGCACTCCAAGGGTGCTCCTGGAGCATCACCTCAGAATGCAGCAGGAGAAAAGCCTCCAGCTCAGCTGTTTTAAAGGTGAACTCGTTCCCCAGCCACAGCCTCCAGCAGCTTTAGTGGGTGGCTGGTGGCTGATGTTTTATTTAAACACAAAGCCATGAGATTCCAGCTCAGTTAAACAAATCCTTTGCTGGGAAAATATGCACATATTTTTGACACAAATCTGTCCGTGGCTCCATTAATTCTCCACCAAAGTGCTTTACCTGCTGGAGCAGATGATAATTCAGCAATGTAAACAGAGCCTTTTAATTTCATTTTGGGATCATGAAGGGAAACAAACTGATTAACAAAAGCAGGGTAAACAATGGTTCTGCCTCCCCCTGTTAGGATTAATATTCACCTGGAATTGATGCTGCTCTCCCAGGAGCCGTGTGATGCCGTGCCCTGCTCAGGGCCCAGCACAGCCAAGGACGTGGGCCAGGGCCAGCAGGGCTGCCTGGACACAGGGACAGTGCCTTCTCCACACTGGGATCCACCAGCACACAGGACTGCATCCCCTTGGCCTCTGTCCCTGCTGCCAGGGCTGCCCCACCACCCACTGGGCCAGGCCATGGAATCATCACAGAATCCCAGACTGGTTTTGGTGGGAAGGGACCTTACAGCCCATCCATTCCCACCCCTGCCATGGCAGGGACACCTCCCACTGTCCCAGGCTGCTCCA
>NC_031784.1:13086792-13088259 GCF_001522545.3 Parus major
TTGTCATCTCCTGCAGGCACTGGGCTTCCCTGCACTCCCCGAGCAAACACTGCCAGGGAGGGACTCTCAGGTGGGACATGGAAGTCCAGGGTGGGATTTTGGGGTGTGCAGGGCCAGGGGCAGGGCTGGATGATCCTGGTGGGGCCCTTCCAGCTCAGGAGATTCCACGTTTATGTGATTTATTCGGCAGGGGAGCCTTCAGGAGGCCCAGCAGGGTTTTGTTGAGGAGCAGGGGAAGGGTTAAGTCTCTGCCCACAGAGGTTTTGTTCCTGACAGCAGCCCCAGCCCCAGGCCTGGCTCATCCAGGAGAGCTGCAGGGAGTGCCCCAGCTCCTCTCCAGGTGTCAGGAATGCCACTGGGGTCAGTGTAAGCACGGAAAGGGACAAAGTGTTATCCCAGCTGGAGCCCAGAGCTCTTGTTCCTGACTCCTCATCCCACCTGCAAACCCAGCATCCAGGGAAGAGCTGGGAACCCCAGGGATGGGCTGGGGACAGGGGACATCACAGCTGCTCCTTCTGCACAACAGCTGAGCAGGATAAAGCAGTGCAAGATGTGGCTCCTGGCTGGACAACAGCTCCATTCCATCCAGCTGGGATCTGATCCATGCTGGGATGCAGGCACGGAGGCAGATGGAGAAGGGAAGGGGCTGCAGGACAAGTACAGAGCTGTTCAAGCCACAAGCTGAATTAAATCTTGCTCTTGTTGGTGCTGTGGCTGTGGTCAGAGGAGGGAAACCCAGAAGGCAGCAAAGTTTTGGTGCTTCAAACAAAGTTTTTTCTTGCTTGATTTTGGTGCTGCTGTTTTAGCCTTTGCTTTGGAGAATGCCAGGCGAGGCAGGACGGAGCAGGGGAGCATGTCCTAACACACCTGTGACCCCAGAGCTGTGGTGGAGCTGGGCTGGAGAGCAGACACTGACACCAGGAGTGTCAGCCCATGAGGAACGGATCCCTTGGGAAGCCCCAAAGGAAATGTTTGTGGGTGTGCACGAGGAGAAGAGGAAGAGAAGCCAGCTGGACTCATAAGAGGTGCTCACAGGGACCAGGGAGGTGAAGGGAAGGCAAAGCACCCACAGCTGGCTTTGCTGGGCCTGGGCTAAAGGAGGGGATGTCCAGACCAAGCTCTCACTGAGACAGCTTACACAGATATCCTGAACCTCTGCACGCAAATAACAGATTCCCCCTGGCTGAGGCAGAGTGGTTACCTCATCCTGGGCACTCCAAGCTGCTGGGGATGTCAAGTCAGAAACCTGGGAGAGACCAGCAGGACATCCCAATGCTCCAGGGGCTGGAGCCCCTCTGCTCTGGAGGCAGGCTGGGAGAGCTGGGGATGCTCACCTGGATAAGAGAAGGCTCCAGGGACACCTCAGAGCCCCTTCCAGGGCCTAAAGGGGCTCCAGGAGAGCTGGAGAGGGACTGGGGACAAGGGATGGAGGGACAGGACACAGGGAATGGCTCCCAGTGCCAGAGG
>NC_031784.1:13091919-13093272 GCF_001522545.3 Parus major
TCTCCCTGGAGCCTTCTCTTATCCAGGCTGAGTAATCCCAATCTCTCAGTGTTTCCTCATAGGAAAAGTGCTTCAGCCCTCAAATCATCTCTGTGATGATTGATGATGATCAATCTTTGTCACCTGTAAGGTCAAATCACAGCCCCTGGATCTCTCCCAGTGCATCAGAGCCGGACACTGAGGCCCAGCAAATGTGTCTGCATCATTCCTACAGCCAGGCTTTCCCTTTCACTTCATGCCTTTCCCTATGGATGAGCCTTTTTAAGCCTAACCTTAAGAAATCAGCTTCAGAAGAAGAACAAGTCTCCATAGGAAAGCTGGGAAGCTGCTACAAAACCAATTAAAGGAACAAGCACAAAACAACCACTTCAGCAGTACCAGCCTCTAAGAGGAGCAGAAAATGAGGGAAAGAAAATGCAGCCTTGCAACATGAAAAGAAATAAAACTAATTTAAATTTTAAAAACTTTTTTATATTTATTTATTTTATTTTTCCCCCCAGTTGCTTTGTGCTTACCCTGGTTTCTCTGCACACAACAGCCCTGGGCCACAGCTCAGCCACTGTGACACACCCAGAGGATTCTGTGCAAAGCTGGATTTTGCAGCTGATGTGGATCACTGGATCCCTCAGCAAGGTGTGTGCCTTCAGGGAGAGTGTTCCTCCTCTGGGCATGCACTCATGGAATCTGCTTGGAAAAGCCCCCTAAGGGCACCAGCTCCAAGCATTCTGAGCCCTGCAGGGATGGGGCAGGGGCACTGTCCTGCAGCTCTGCTGTGCCAGGGTGAGCAGTGACAGCAGCCTGGCCCTGCAGCAGCATTCCTGCCTGCAGTCACTGCACAGCCCAGCTGAGAATTGCTTCTCTGACCTCCTCAAAAGCAGACACAACTAAACTCCCTGCGTTTAATTCTCTTGCACAACTGGTTCAGGAGGGAAATGCCAACTCTGTCTTCTGACCCAGCTGCCCCAGACCCACCCCCACCTTGTCCCAGCAGCCACCTCCTGCTCCTCAAAGATGGATTTTAGCTCCAGCTGCTGAAACCAAGCCCTTCCTGACCAGAGGAGCTCTCTGCAATCCGGTGTCTCAGTGCTTGAGCCACTCCAAAGTCCTGCAGCTCCGAGGTGGAACCTGAGCTGGGGCTGCTGTGGCCACAGTGAGATGGGACCCAGAGCTCTGGGCAAGAGAGATCCTGCCCCACACAGCCCCTGCCTCTGCACTGTGAGCTGTGAGCTGCTCCTGTAGTGTGCAGTCACAATCACAGAATCATGGAATTCCAGCCCATTTGGGTTGGAAAAGAGCTCCAGGGTCACTGAGTCCAATCTGGGGCTGATCCCACCTTGTCCCCAGCCCAGAGCA
>NC_031784.1:13096477-13098146 GCF_001522545.3 Parus major
CACACACACACAGAGGGGATGAAAAGCTGGGGCAGATTTGCCATCACCCTGCATTTGTGGACTGGTGGGATCAGGTGTCCTGAGCACAGAAATGTCCTCAGGAGGTGACAGCCAGGCCCTGGCCCAGAGGGAACTTGGGGAAGGGGAGCTCTCATCCCACTCCCAGCAAAACTTTCAGCTGAGAGAGCAGAGCACAGAGAACTGGCAAAGTCAGAAATGTTATTTGGGAGCTCCCATTTCAATAATTCTGAGTGTTTCAGAAGACCTGCAATGATTCAGGATATTTGTGTTATCCATGTGATCCATGTGACTGTCCCAGAGCAGCTGGGGCTGTCCCTGGATCCCTGGCAGTGCCCAAGGCAGGGCTGGATGGGGCTGGAGCAGCCTGGGGCAGTGGGAGGTGTCGCTGCCCACGGCAGGGGTGAACTGGAAGAGATTTAAGGTCCCTTCCCACCCAAAGCATCCCACAGTTCTGTGATATTCATGTCACCAATCAGCTGCAGGGTCTGTGTGTCTCTGGAGACCAAGCAGGGAGCACCAACGTGCTGTGGATTTTCACACTCACACACAATAAACCAATCAGAAATCCACCATCTGTGGGTGCTTTTTGGTAATTTTAGAAAACCATTAAAGAAAAAAAAAGAAAAAAAAAAAAGACAGACGAGAGCCAGGACGAAATCTGCAGCTTCTAAAAGTTAAATCCCTGTTTCTGCAGCACCCAAGCAGCTCAGAATCTGGGTCTTGGCTGCTCCTGTGAAGCCTTTTAAAATTCTTTTTTTGTACAAACACTGGAATATGGAAGCAGTACAAAGATCATGGGGCTTTCATCCTGCTCTGGCACAGCAGAGGCTCCACGTGGGTCTGAGCAGGTGAGGCAGGGCAGAGCGTGACAGCCCTGCCCTGGCACAGGGAACAGGCAGAGCTTTGGAGAGTCCCAGGTTTGGGATTATTCACATGCACCACCCACTCCATGGCCACAGCAGATCCCACAAAGCCACTCTGCCTTTCCTCTCTTCAAACTCACTCTGTGCTTTGGCTCCCACAGCATCCCACAAAGCCCTCCACAAGTGATGTGTGGTGAGGTTCCAGCCTCACCTGTTCCCTGAGAGCCACCAGGGTCAGAGATGGCACCAATTCCTCAGTGTCCCCCTGCCCTGCCCTGGACACCTCTGGCAAAAAGGTTTCCAAAAGTGTAAAACCTCTCTGTGGGTCCTTCCCCACCCCAGCCCTCTGATTGCCCTGGCTGCCCTTCTCAGCAGCTTTTCCTTTACTCCAGCATCTTTTCCGAGACAGGACAATGAGAAATCCATAGATTATTCAAACCATGGACGTAGCATAAGGCTTATTATATCCATATTTAAAACCCTTCTCTTTTAGTGGCATAAAATCTTTGCACATTCAAAACAAATTGATTCCTTGTTAGCATTAAAAAGTGATCTTGGCTTGCAAGGCACAACGTGGCTGTAAAATTCCTGTGCACATGGGCTGACATTTCCAAAGGGAGCAGGATAAAATTAGCCTCGTGCTCCAGCCAAAGGGAACAGGGAAGGGTTTGCTGAAGAATTTCAATGCTTGAGGTGCCCAAGTCCCAGTAAGTTCAACTTGGAAACTCTGATTGGATATAAAATCATGGAATGGTTTGGGTTGGAGGGACCTTAAATCCCATCCA
>NC_031784.1:13101181-13103720 GCF_001522545.3 Parus major
TCTCCATCATCAGGAGATGTGATGTGACCATCTCCATCATCAGGAGATGTGGAGTCTCTGAAGCTGAGGGAGTTCTCCTTGCTGGTGGGGACAGATCATCCATGGAGAGAAACAGGGAACAGGGAAAGTGGAGCTCAGAGTCACCAAGGACACAGACATCAAACAGCTCAGCATGGCTGGACACAGGACCCTTGGGTGGACCACAGCTCTGTGGCTGTTGTCCCTCCTGGGATGGAGGTTTTGTAGGATTTGAGGCCATTCTGACTAAAATCAGACTGTCCTGTCGTGCTGCCAGAGCTGTGTGTCCTTTCAGACAGGAGCAAAGCCCCCAGCTCTGCACCCTCCTGCAGACAGAGATCCACAGCCCAGCCCAGCTGCTGGGGCACAGGGACAGCAGGAGGAGAGCCCAGGGATTCTGGGCTGTCCTGGAAGCCCCAAGGAAAGCCATCCAATGTATAAAATCTGTCCCAGGCAGTGCTGGCAGCCTCAGGAAAGTGTCCTGGGCCAAAGAAGAGGGGCTGGCTCCTATTGCCAAGGGATCACCGTCCCAGCAAGCCTGGGCTGCACAAGCAGTTCCCTGCTTTGGCCATGGTCCCCACCTCTCTGGGGTGGCAAAAGGCCCTGGAATGTCTTCTCTCTCCAGCTGAGCTGGCATTTCTGGCTTCTCCAGGGGAATGACATTTCCCTCTCTTCACCTGAAGCCTCAGGATGCAGCTCCCTCCAGCTGCCAGGATCCAGCTGCTGGCTTGGGGTGCAGGGGTGGGGATGGAGCTCAGCCCTGCCTCTGCTACCCTGCTCCTGAATGAGCCTTGTGCCAAGACTCAGCTTCACAGAGAGGGGAATTAAGTGAAATAAAACTTCATTTTCTGTGTCCAAACACAGCAGATCCAGCCCTTCCTGCTCCACACACCCATCAATCTGGCATGGCATGTCCAAAACCAGCAACTCCTCAGAAGAAGTGCAGCTTCCAGCCAATGTCAGCTCAAGCCACAGTGTTGGGAATGAACTCCAAGATTAACCCCACCAGGGTGGCCTTCTGCAAGTCCAGAAGGGAAATGGCCCACACTGCACCAAAAGGAAGACAGGATTAGAATATTGTTCCAGTGGAAACCTGTCCCAAAGGAGTTCAACAAAGGCACAAGACCGAGAGCAGTTGTGAAGAAGAGCCTAAAATGATGTCAAGAGCCAGGACAAATGGTGTGAAGTAAAGACACCTGATCTGTCTGTCCCCTGAAGAAAAGATAAAAGGTGACCTGATAACAGCCCTTGAGCACTTCTAGGGCAGGAAACCAGTGGACACTCAAAGGCTCTTTAATCCAGCCGAAGATGGCAAAGCAAGGCCCAGGTTCCAGCCAGGGAATTCAGTTCAGGGAAAGTCACAGTGATCAGCCACGCAGCAAAGGCTGGGGGGAGCAGCTGCTGCTCCATCAGCAGCTCCATTCAAGCAATGTCCAAATTCCAGCTGCATTCCTGCACCCAATCCCTGCAGCTGAGCCCCATCCCTGGCCCTGCTCCTGAGCCATATCGATGGCAACCAGGCAGCCCTGCCCTCCCAGACAGCGTTTGCTGATGCACAGCCCTGCCACAGGGGCAGGGGAGGCTCTGCTCCTGCCTTGGTAAGAGTTTTCCCATTCTCCCATAGCACAGAATCACAGAATCACAGGATGCTTTGNTGACCCAGTGAAACCCAGTACACCCAGTATGACCCAGTGAAACCCAGTACACCCAGTATGACCCAGTGAAACCCAGTACACCCAGTATGACCCAGCAGAACCCTGCACAACCCCATATAACCCAGTAAAACCCAGCACAGCCCTGCATAACCCAGAACAATCCCATATGACCCAGTATGACCCAGCACGACCCAGTATGACCCAGTACAAGTCTCTTCCCAGAGCAGTGCCCGTGGCAGAGCCACGTGTGCAGGTCCTGCAGCACCGTTCACCCTGCAGAGGGTGGCCCAGGTGTCCCAGCCCCTCGGGGCAGCAGCTGGGGGTGCCAGGGCAGTCCCTGGGGTCCCACTGCAGCTCTGCTCTCTGCCAAACACAGCCTGGCTGGGCTCAGAAGTGTTCCCAGGCACTTCCAGCCTGAGCCTCGCACTCAGGAACAGCAGGGAGATGGGAAAGGTCGAGCATTAAGAGCCCTTGATGTGATTCTTTGCTGAAGCACTCTGGAAGGGGAACTCAGCCTGCTGTTTACAGAGGGGGCTTTCCTGGGACAGGGCCTGGAGCTGACACTGGAAGAGGATGGAGTCATTACCCTCCCTCCACTTTGTCTAGGAGAGCTCCCCCTGCCCAAACCCCATGGAAGCCCTGAAATGGATATTGCAGAACCTGTGTGGGAGGGCATTCCTGTGGGAAATGTGGCCAAGCTTGGGAAAGGAGGGAAGCAAGCAGTGCCTGCTTGGAGGTTTGTGCAGGTGTGAGTGTCACTGGCTGTGTCCCCTAGAGCCCCTGGATGAGGGAGATGTGATGTGACCATCTCCATCATCAGGAGATGTGATGTGACCATCTCCATCATCAGGAGATGTGATGTGACC
>NC_031784.1:13105570-13106141 GCF_001522545.3 Parus major
CCTGCCCAATATCCCATCCATCCCTGTCCTCTGGCAGTTCAAATCCATTGTCCCTGGTCCTGTTGCTCCACAGGGACACTCCACTGCTGACCCCCTGCTCCATCCCTCTTCCAGCAGAGCCCCTCAGGAGCGAGGAGAGGCTGCAGCAGTCAGGCCCAGGCTGCAGCCAGCACCTGCAGCTCCCTCATCTGAGGTCCCTGCTCTGGGTCTTCAGGGGATGTCACAGCCCTATTTCTATTCCAGCCACTGCCTGGCACCCCAAAACTGCCCCCTTCAAGATGGGACTCCCAACATTCACGATCCCTCTCATTCCTAAACACAGTGGTGGGACAGGACAGGCAGCAAAAGCCAGCCCTGCTCACAGCTCCTGGAGCGATGGCACACGGGCCCTGCTCAGCCTCAAAGCCTTCTCCACTCACAGCTTTCCAGGATTCTGCTGAATTCCAGAGCAGCCAGTTCGAGAGTGACCCCGGGGTGTCAAATGAGCCCTGCACCCCCTTGGAGCACACAGAGCACCAGGGCCATGGCCATTTGTCACCTCCTGTTGTGCCGGGTTCTGCAGCCTCTCCTG
>NC_031784.1:13107391-13114267 GCF_001522545.3 Parus major
AGCTGTTAATGAGAGCCCCCCGGGCAGGCTCTGCTCCCTGTGCCAGAGCCTCCAAACCCATCCCGAGACAAAGACAGCCTGAGAACCCACTCCAGGTGTTTTGGAAATCTCCACCCTGCCCGGTCTCTTGGTTTTGCAATTCCAGTCTCAAGGCTGGAGCCAGAGGAGGGGTTTTTGGCAGGGCCTTTACAAGGGGACACACCGAGGGATCACATCTCCTGTGGCAGAGCTCCCCAAACACACACCTCAACACAATTTGCTTCATTTTCCTGGTTTCCTGAACATCAATTCCAAAATGGATCCCGTGGCTGTGTTTTTATTGGTGCAAAGCCTGCTTGGGAAGTGCAGAGAGAGAGAGAAAGATGCTCCCACGTTTGCAACGCAGCTGAGATCACATTTCCATGGGAAAACTTCAGAGTTATTTTTGTTCTTCCTTGGGAAATCTGGAGCAGGGAGAAGAGGGGCTAACACTGGAATCTCCCAAAGAATACAAATGCTGGTTTTTGGGTGTCTTTCCTGAACAGTAATCCCATTTTCTCATTAATTCCTGATAATCCTGGAGTCGAGTTTGCCCTGGGCTCAGCTCTTTGCTCAGCCCTTGTTCCCGAGTTTGGCAGGGTCAGAGAGGTGGTGCCATGAGGTGAACCTGCAGCAGGACAGGTCCCTGGGATCCAGAGCTCTTTTTCTCCTCTCATCCCACGTGTGCTGGAGCTGCTGCCCAGGGAAGGGCCCGTTCCTGCAGGGAGGAGCTCACACCTGGGCTCCAGCCCCACTCAGCTGCAGACTCTGTGTTTCTCTCCCACTGAACGCCTGGGAGGAGGCTCCAGCCCCAGGACCAAAGGAGCAGTGCCCAGCAGTGCCAGTCACAGCCCCATTTGTATCCCCAGGGCAGCTCCCTATTGCAAGGACACGGCTCTGCCCTCCCACCCCTGGAATCTCTCAGGGAATTTGGCTCGGGGCTTCAGCAGTGGCTTCCCCAGAGGAGCTCAAAGCTCTGCTGCAGGAAGTGTCCCCTGGGACCTCGTGCCAAGAGCCACTTTTGCCATGGAGCAGCTCCTGCTCCACAGCTCCTGGGACACAGCTGCCTCGGGCCCAGCACACCCCAGCTTCCCCCCATTCCTGCCCCCCACCAGCATCACCTTTCCTGCCCCAGCCCAGGGGGACGTCTCCATCAGGAGGAGTTCATCACCTTCACCTGAGCACAGCCAAGTGACAGGGCAGGTAAAAACACACCTGGGGCTGAGGAACCACCCTGGCTCCTGCTGGGTGAGCAAGGAAAAGCCATCCTGTGGTTCTCTCCACGGCCAGGGCTCTGCAGGATTCAGGGCACCAAGGTCCAGGACTGGCCGTGGCCAGCTCAGGTTCCCAGTGTGGGGGGCTCCAGGACACAACCAGAGAGATCTCTGTGCCTGGAGAGGGAAGGTGAATTCACAGCTCAGCAGAACACACAGCAGCATCCAACTGACTGGAGCACATCTTCTGTTTGTCAAAATAAAATGTAGATGCTTAATAATTAATCAGCTCATATGCAAAATAGGTATCATAGCAGAAGGGGGGAGGGGAGAACGCATTGTTCCTTTAGAATAAATATTTAACATGATACAGAACAGCATGAATTTTTAAAGACAAGTTTTTGTAACTGCTGAGGCTCTGTTAAAGAAGCAGAATATCTTCAAGTAGCAGTGCCAACTTCTCGAGTGGGCACAGCCATTTCCACAGAGGGACTGCAGAGAAGGAGGAGGAGGATGAGGAGGAGGAAGAAGGACAGGAGAGCCTGGGACCCAGGAATAGCAGATTTTCAATCCCCCTCCTCCTACAGCCACAACAAGATGCTCTGAAAGTGCATCTCCAGCTGGAGGGGGCGGCTGGATGGGGAAGGGCTCAGCCTGCCCTGATGGGTCTGTGAAGAAATCCAAGGAATTCCTGCTGATTTCAGGCTTTTCAGGATTTCAGTGAGAGCAAAGGCTCCGGGAGCAGAGATGCTCCAGCCATTTCTGCTTTCTGGGATGTGGGGAAGGTTTGTGCTCTACCCTGTGTGCAGCACCCCGTCCCTGGGACCCTGCCTACACCCAGCCTTGCTCTCACCTTTCCCTCTCCCCACCCCTTCCAGTGCCTCTGCACCATCAGCTGCTCCAGGCCCTGCCTGCAGCATCGGGAATGAGTCAGAAAGGGATTTATCCCGCAGGGAATGCAGCCTGCTCCAGCCCAGCTCAGTCCCCACAGCTCTCCAGCACTCCCAGTACCAAACCCAGCAGAGCCTTGGCCAGCCCAGGGCTGCTCCAGGCTCACCCAGCAGCTCCCACTGGGATTCTGCCGAGGTATCCAGCAGCTGCTGGGATCCCCAGCCCCCAGAGGAATTCCAAGTATCCCTGCCTGCTGGATACCCCCAGGGCCCTGTTCCACAGGTGGCTCCAGCCACCCCCAGCTCTGCTCTCCTGCCTGGGCACCTCCCCAGCCAGGGCAGCCCCTGGGCCACCCCTCTGGGCTGGGGGACAATGGGGACCACGGGGCAGGGGGAGGACAGGGATCACCCATCCATCCCCACCCTCCCAAGGGCTCCGAGCTGCTCAGAGTGAAGGAAGTGAAAGAAGAACCAGTGTGCCCCTTCATCCCCCTGCCTGTGCCAGCAGCCGAGGGACACGGGGCATCACCGGGAGGTGACACTGCCTGAAGGGACACCTGGGGGCAGGGCCAAGGGGCAGAGGGAGCCCAGGAACTGAACCAGCAGCTCTGGGCACGAGCAGGGGGGGACGGGAAGGACAAACTGCCCCTGGTGGGGGCAGGAGCAGGGAGAGGGGCTGGGCACAGCCAGGGCACTGCAGGAAGGTCCTGCAGGAAGGGCACAGAGTTGGGTGTGTTGAGCTTTGGGAAATCTCCCCTTCTTTGGGAAGTCTCCCATTCACTGCCAGAAGCCAAAGGGCTTTGGATCCCACTCCCAGCTTCCTCCCAGCACGTTTGGCACTCTGGGCAGTGTGGGGTAGTGGCAGGATTGTCCCTTCCCTGCTGCTGAGGTGGGGTTAAAGCAGTGCCACTGGTGAGTGCTCCCACAGCCAGCCCTGCTCCCAGAGACTCCAGGATGTCCCCCCCAGGAGACAGGCCACAGGAAAGCTATTACACTGTGCTTGATATATACCTCCCATAAATCCAGGGCCCATAAATTAGGGTAACCTTCTGCTTTTAGAGCTGTCTGAGTCTGCAAAGACATCCCAAAGTCAGGCACATCCTCGCTGGAGACATGGGAACTCTGTGCTCACTTCCCTTGGGAGCACAGCCCTGGGACAAGGGACAAACACACCCCAGCCCAGGGGGGGCAGAGGAGCTGTGATGATGGCTCAGGGCCTGGGGAAAGCCCCCATTTCTGTCCCCAGAGAGGACCAGGGCTGGTGTCTGAGCTGTTCCTGGTGTCCCCAGGGCCTGTCACCCCTTGGGATGCAGCTCCTCTGACCCTGTGCCCCTGGTTTGGTCTCACTGAGCACACAGGACAAGCTCTGAGTCCTCACTGACCTCTCCGAGGTCAAGGAAAGAGCCATGAAAAGGATGCAGCACTTCCCTGCTCCTCTCTGGGAGCCCCTCACCCTACAGTGACTGTGGCAGGAGCAGAGCAGCGCTGGGCCAGCACAGCCCCTCTCCTCCTCCTCTTCCCCCACCAGAGCTGAGAGGTCACTGTGGCCTCGTGCCGTGTCCAAGCTCAGGATCCAGCCCCAGGCTGACCCTCACTGCACCAAGGGTGTCTGGGCTGCCTCTGCCCTGTCCCATCTGCCCTCCACCCCACATCCCAAACCCCATCCCAGGCTGTGCTGGGAGCTCCAGGGATGAGAGCAGCACAAATGGAAACAGACCCAAAGTGGGATTTACCCTCCTGGATCCAGCTCCAGGCTGATGGCAGGAGTAACAACCCTGACTACAGTCCCAGGGGAACAGGACCCACAAGTGCCCCAGTGCCCTGAGGCAGCTGAAACCCCTCATGGAGTTACAGCCATTCAACTTCCACCTCATTCCTTCCCACTCTTCTCTGGCTTCTCCTTGGGAATTTGTCCTGCACAAGCAATGAGTCCTAGAATAATGGATTTTGGGTTGGAAGGGACTTTAAAGGTTCCAACCACCCTGCCAGGACAGGGACACCTTGTGCTATCCCAGGCTGCAGGAGCAGGGAGGTGACAGCCAGGAGAGTGAGGACATAGCATGATCCAGCTTTCAGCCCTGATAAAATTGTGCTTTCCCAGTGCCAGGATCACACAGTGGCTCCGAGCACAGGAGAGCACAGCCAGGGCACGAGGGAGCAGATCCCCACCACCATGGGCTGCCAGGAGCTCACAGGGTCCAAGGCAGTCCTGCCCAGATCCCTGTGGGATCGACCCCTTCGCATTCCCAGGCTGTGGGGAGGTGGCACCAGGGGTGCAGGGGACAGTCCCCAGACCTGGAGCACCCTGATGTGAACACAGCATGGCCCAGCCTGGCCCTGGAGCTGGCACCCAGCCTGGCAGCATTTCCACACATCAACCTTCAAAGCTGGAATTAAATAGGATTGGCTTCCCAACAGAAAACACCCCCAAACCCAGCCTGCCCATCAGCTCCAGGATGAGGAATCCAATAAAGTCATCCAGGTGACTTGGGGCGGGGCACCATTATTCTGCCCCAATTTGAGCTGTCAGCCCCTTGTAAAACATGACATATGGCCCTGAAAATTCATCTTGGGCACCAAACTGGATTTATTCTGCTGTAAAAAAGAAAGAGACAGTGAACAGTGGCCCAGGGTCCTCCACACCACTGCAAACACATCCACACTGATCTCAGCAAACAATTTATTTGATTCCCCACCGCCGCCATCCGTCTCTGCTCCATCCATTGCCTGACCAGACTGGCAGCAGAAGATGAGTTTTAAAGGTCACCACTTAATGATGTTAAGGAGCCATCCTCCCTCCCAGATAAAATACAGATCAATCTGTAATATTTCTGACAGGATTCTGCTCGTGGAGAAGATACAGGAGGGATTCTGTTCTCCTTTATGTTTTCCATGAACTCAAAGCCTTTGCTGACACCAGGCTGGGGCCAGGCCCAGCTGGAAGTGGCACATGCTGGGTGCAGGGAGCAGGCAGGAAGGGGCTGGAGCTGGGATTGCTCTGCAGCATAAAGTGCTGTTAAATCTTTGCATAATTTAATGTATAAACCTTTGGCTCTTGCCTGTCACCTGTGGGGAACCAGAGCAGTTGGAGCAGCTCTGGACCCACTCTTCCCCTCGATTTCCATGCTTTGGGTGCCCAGAAGGAGCTCACACCCAGCTCAGAGGTGCTGCTGCTGCAGCTGCTGTGTGCTCAGCAGCCCTGGAGCATCACATCCCACACGGGTTTGGGATGTCTGGGATGCTGAGCAGGCTCAGGGACAGGGGCACCTCCCTCTGAGTGTGGAATCCCAGTGACTTCCCCGTCACCGAGACAGGGCTGGGCTCCAGAATGTCCCCAGTGAGGCTCCCTGGGGACCACTTTGGCCACACCTTCCCAAACCTTTGCTGAGCCATTTCTGGCTGTTTGTGTGACAGCTCTGGCTCCCTGTGCCAATCCCTGCTCTGGGGAGACCCAGCAGCATCCCAGCCCCATCCCAAGGGATGCCCAGGGCAGCCCTGGCACCTCGGCTCTCCTGAGCTCTCCTTGGGCTGCTGAGCCCTCTCTGGAGAGCATCACACACCCTGTCCAGCCAGGCTCCCAGGCAGACATTCCCCACTCCTGAGCAGCCTGATAAAAAGGGAAATACTCTGAATCCACACTCCTCAAACTGAAGCAAACGTCTCCATTCGGTATTGCACTGAAGAGGATTTAATTTGCTTTTGGCTGTGCAGCCTCTGCCTGAGGATGGGGTTTATAATTTATTCAGCAGCCAGAGCATTTCCGAGTCTGTCAGAAGTTCCTCGCAAAGAAAGCCACGGGGAGGGTGGGGGGGTGGTGTGCAGTGGAATTTTATTTATATTTTAATTTTTTTTAAACAAAGCAAGCAGGGTCAGCTCTGAATTTCTAAAGCGTCTGCGAGGTGTGCAGACTTTTAAAGCTCCCCTGAGAGAGCACTCACGTCTTTTCTTCCATCCTGGCTTGTTCTGCTCTGCAAAGTCAATCCCTGAAACTTTGTTTTGCAAACAAACCAACACAAACCTGCCTGCCTTGCTCACCGAGCAGCCAGGCTCCAACCCACTGCGGTTCCTTTAGCAAAAACAAAGAGCAAATTAACACCCCAGACCTCTCTTTACTCTCAGACAATTCCACAGGAAAACAATTTAGCTTTTACTAATCGAGGCCAGGAGTTTAAAGCAGCCTGGGCTGTGCACAGCAAACAAAACCAGGACGGTTTTTGTGTCTTTTCCCTCGGGCTGGGTTTCAGAGGAGCTCCCAGAGGCTGATGCTGCTCCAGCTGAGGCTGCAGGATGCTGTACCTTGGAGAGGGCTGGGAAGATGCTCAGAGGCCACTGGGGATGCCCCAGGGAGGGTGGGATGTGTGCACATCCTCCTGAACCCTCTGCCCCCCCTGCCCTTGGCTCCCAGAGCAGCCCCGGTGATGCAGCCCAACCTCCAAGCTCCACCTTCCTCCTGCCCCTGCAGAGGCAAAAACGAGAGAGAGCATTTTGAGGATGCCTTAATTCAGGGATACCCCAAAAGGGATTTCCCAGGAGTACCTGGCAGGGCCATGGAATCCTCAGTGCAGCCTGGGACCTGTTTGGGATGCAGCTGAGCTCAGTTTAAACCCCCAGTCACTGTCAGGGGCTCCTTGTTTAACCCATGGGCAGTGACTGGGGCAGGGGGGATCCTGTCCCTCTGCCCCACTCAGGTGAGACCCCACCTGCAGAGCTGCCCCAGCCCTGGGGCCCTGCACAGGAGGGACCTGGAGCTGCTG
>NC_031784.1:13115182-13116948 GCF_001522545.3 Parus major
AGGTCCATCCCAATCCAAATGAGTCCATGATTTTATGATTTTATGGTTTTACAAGCAGATGGAATTCCTGCCCAGTGTCCTACAGACACAATCCCTATGGAAAGGGTGAGGGGTGTGGAGCAGCCCGAGGCTGCAGCACAGCAACACCTCCAGGGCATGACAAAGGGCTCTGTGACTTGGGAACTGCAGGAGCTGCAATTCCTGTCTGTTTTACCTCTGAACAGCCTCCAGGGACACAGTCCTGACTTCAGCCCCCCAGTCTGCTGGAAGAAAGGCTCCAGCTGACCTGAGAGCCCAGGACTGGCTGCAGCTGTGCACAGAACTGGCCAGGGATGCCTCAGCCCCTGCTCCCCCAGGACAATCCCGGGGCTCTGTGGGGACAGCTGCAGCCAGGAGTGGGATTTGAAAAGGGAAAAAGACTCCCAGGTAACTCCATCACCCAAAACCTGCAAACCCACAAATCCTTGGGGTGTCCCCCTGGCGGCCTCAGAGCTGCCAGGCCCTCAGCAGCATTCCTGCAGCTGGGGAACTTGGAATGATTCCACAAGGGCAATGTGTAACTCGGGCAGGAAAGGGCCCTGTGCAGGTGAGACAGGCACAGACCCCACTGCCACACCGGGGGAGGGAGAGGGGGAGCACAAAACAAGCAATGATGGAATCACAGGGGCTGAAAAGCCACCAGGCCATCACTCCCCTGTGTCCCCAAGTGCCACATCCACAGGGATGGGGATGGGGACTCCACCCCTGCCCTGGGCAGCTGTGCCAGGGCTTGATTTCCTCTTCCTCAGGTGTTCCCTCAGATCCCACTGCCTGCATCTCAGAGCCCAAATAATGAGGAGTAAGCAGCAGTTTTGAAGTTCCAGCACAGGCACTGAGCATCCTCCCCCTCCCGAGGGCCCCTCTGCACCCCCTGGCTGGGAAAGCAGCTCAGGGGCCAGCACGAGGACCAGGGCAGGGCTGGCAGTCCCAAATGAAGAAAGGGGATTGCACACTGCAGCCTGTCCTGGGAGCACACAGCCCTCAGGGCTGGCACGGGGGAGCTGCCAGGAATGGGAAGAAGGGAAAGTCAGGGTTGGGCTGGTTGGGAATGGGGACAGTGACAAGAGGCTGCAGCTCCTGTCCCCACGAGGGCTGTCCCTGCTGGTGGTGCTCCCATCCCCAAGCTGCTCCATCTGCAGCCCTGCTCCATTCTCCTCAGAAGAGCAGGATGTGAGGAGGGAAAGGTGCTCACCCCATGGCCCAGGGAGCAGAACAGGAGATCCAGGCAGACATGGAAGAGCTGCATTTCCCAGCAATATCCCAACTCTGGAGCAGTGTGAACAGAAAAGAAATAAAGGCCTTAAATATGACAGATTAATGGGCTAGAGCTGAAATATGAGATTAGAAATTTCAGAATATGCCTGCATATTCCAGGTGCTCTTTAAATTTGTACAATCCAGTTACTCTATTATGTGCAATTTAATTGCCTAAGAAATCCATATCACTCCGTGCTCTCAGCAGCCGGAGCAGGGGCTCCTTATTTCTGCAATCTTTATTCAGGTTGGTTTTAAAGATTGAAATGTGAGCTCTCCTGGGTGCATGGAGTTTACTAAATCAAGTGCCAGCCTTAGGCAGGAGCACAAAAGGATGTGTCCAGCAGCAGAGGGAGGCAGGGCCTGCATGGCCAGGCTGCTCATCAGCCCCTGGGGTTAACAAAATCCATGGAATCACCAAATCATGGAATGGTTTAAGTTGGAGAGACCTTGCAGCTCATCCAGTGCCACCCC
>NC_031784.1:13118048-13119568 GCF_001522545.3 Parus major
GCAGGGTGGGCAGGCCCTGGCACAGGGTGCCCAGAGCAGCTGGGGCTGCCCCTGGATCCCTGGCAGTGCCCAAGGCCAGGCTGGACATTGGGGCTGGAGCAGCCTGGGACAGTGGGAGGTGTCCCTGCCATGGCAGGGATGGCACTGGGCGGGATTTAAGGTCCCTTCTGACCCAAACTCCTCTGTGGTTCCATGAGTGAAGCAGCAGCAGGGAGCTGTCCTTGGATATCCCTGAAAGTGTCCAAGGCCAGGCAGGGCAGGGTTGAACATTCTCCCTTCCTGTCCCTGCCCATGGCATCCTGTGGCCCTGGGGGATATCAGGCCCTGAACAGCAATCCCTGAGCTGGACATGTCACCTGCAGGTGACAAATCCACTCAGGCCCCTCTTGGAGGCACTGGGCAGAGCCAGGCCCTGTGCAGAGAGATCTCTGTGAATAATCCACTCTCAGACACTCAGCCTTGCAGAGGCAGAGCAACCAGCTGAGGGATATTTAAGGTTGCTCCTGAGCACTTAATATAGTTTATATTTACAGCTTAATGGCTTTTCAGCATCGCTAACTTCCACTCCAGCAAAAAGACTTCTACTGTATTGCCTCAGCTTAAGTGCTAATGACATCTTCACATTAATAAATATTTTAAAACAGTGGAACTCTAAACTCCTCTGGCACTGAGCCAGCATCCACTCAGCTGGAGACATTTGCACAGGAGGGAAAATAGAGGGAAAACCCCTTCTGGATCCTCAGGTGCTGCAGCAGAGCACCCCTGCCCTGGGAGCTGCCTTCTTCCCTCTCCTCATCCCAAAGCACGGCCTCAGGGATCCCTGGCTCCTGCAGCTCCCAGCTCTGATCCCAGACTGATGCCAGACTGCCACAGCTGCTCCCAGGCTCTGCTGGCACTTCCCTTCCCACAGGTTTCCTGGGGTTCCCTCCCAGATGATGGGGCCAAGCCCTCGGCTCTGCCCCCACTGCTCCTCAAGATTCCCCTTCCCTCCCCTACACACACTCATCCCTTTTTGTCTGAGCCCTGGATGCTGGGAATGGCTGGAAGAGCCTTCTGTGTGTGCTCCCACACCTCACAGACACCCCAAAGCTTCCATGGACACCCCAAACATCCCACAAGAACCCCAAAGGTCCCATATGCCCCCAAAGCCCCCACATCCACCCCAAAACCTCCACGCTCACCCCAAACCTCCACTCACCTCAAAGCCCCCACACAGACCCCAAAGTGTCCATGTATACCCCAAAGCTGGACACGCACCCCAAAGCCCCTATACACACCCCAAAGCTGGACACACACCCCAAAGCTCCCATACACACCCCAAAGCCCCCATACACACCCCAAAGCCCCTATACACACCCCAAAGCTGGACACACACCCCAAAGCTCCAGGTACACCCCAAAGCTCCCATACACACCCCAAAGCCCCCATACACACCCCAAAGCCCCATACACACCCCAAAGCCCCCATACACACCCCAAAGCTCCCATACACACCCCAAAGCCCCATACACACCCCAAAGC
>NC_031784.1:13120651-13123703 GCF_001522545.3 Parus major
ATACACACCCCAAAGCTCCAGGTACACCCCAAGTCCCTCCCAGAGCCCCAGAAGGCAGAGCCATGGAGCCTTCTCCTGGCTGCTGCTGCTGCCTCCAGTGCCAGGGCCTGAGCTGAGGGATCCTCAGACTGTCCCCAAGCTCTGAGATACCCCCAAAATCCAAACAGAGCCACAGAGAAGGGCAAATGCCCGGCCTGGCTGAGCAGAGCCCGCAGCCAGGAGCTCAGCAATTCCCAGGAGATCCCTTGACCTGCAGTTCTCCCCCAGGAATGGAGCTGCCATGGGGCAGGACAAGAACAGGGAGAGCTCCTGGCACACAGAAGGCTCTGCTGCTCCATGGAATCCTCCTGCTGCTGCTGAAATCAGCATGCTCTGCTCCTCCAGAGGCCCTGGATCATCCAGCCTCTCCCAGAGCCAGGTCCTGAGGCCCACGGGGCAGGGCAGTGCTGGGGAGCTCCCCTCTCCTTGCTGGATTCCTGCCCAGCTCCTCAGCCCGTGCTAACCACAGAGCCCTCCCAAACACAGAGCTCTTGCTGGAAACCCCCCTTGGATCACCCTGGGGATCCCTCTGCCAAGGGAAGGGCTTGGGAAGCGATGGGATGGGGCTCCTGTGTCCCTTCAAGGGGGACAATGGCACCACAGCCTCACCAACAAGCAGACCCAGGGCTGAGAGCAGCAGACACATCAAGCACATGCTGGGTCACTCTGCTTTGGATTCCTGGGATGGCTTCCTACAGGAGAGGGAAAAACCCCACCCCACCTGGCTGTGCAGGCTCCAGCTCCATTGCAATGTTTGGATTGTACAGGAAATTTTACAAAGCTCAGCTGAAGGAGAGCCTTGCCTTGTACAGGGAGAGATAAAAATCCTCTGTGCTCACAAATGAATGTTCACATCTGCTGTGCACAGCATTATCTCGCTCAAAGAGGGGAGAAAAGAAAGAAAGAAAGGGGAAGGGGGGAAAAAAAAAAGAAAGTGAATGGAACTTAGGATGCTTTTCATTTCCCAACAATGTGCAGCAAACTGTGATTCCTATTCATTAAGAGAGAAGATTGACATTCATTAGAGGGAGCATTAAATTCCTCATTCTTCTTCTCCCCTCAAAATTAATCCACAGAGGGTCGTACCCAGTCCTTTCAATATTGAATTTCTAGGAACTAGAGTGGGTTTTTTTTCCAAATAAGACAGGCAATTACAAGAGGATACACTTCTCCCTGGAATGGGAAAACAGGCAGTGCCATCTGAACCCTCTGCTGCTTCCCTTTCCAGCTGCAGCTCCACATGTGCACCAGCAGCTCCCATTTGCTCCTGAAGGAATTTGGGAAGCAACAGCTCTGCCCCAGTGCTCAGAATCACAGAATTCCAGCCTGGTTCGGGTTGGGAAGGACCTTACAGCCCATCCATTCCCACCCCAGCCATGGGCAGGGACACCTCCCACTGTCCCAGGCTGCTCCAGCCCCAATGTCCAGCCTGGCCTTGGGCACTGCCAGGGATCCAGGGGCAGCCCCAGCTGCTCTGGGCACCCTGTGCCAGGGCCTGCCCTGAGTAAAGAATAAATCAGGCCTTGGCCATTCCCACCCATCAACACAGCTCAAAGGTGCTCCTTAGAATGGTTTACATGAAAAGGGATAGATTTTACTCTCTTCTCTGGGATGATGTTCTCCTGTCAGGCATTAAAGCTGGCCTGGTTCTCACTGTTTCCTACAGATAGGCCCAGGAAAATCCTACAGATGTCACAGGCCTTGCTCAGTGAGGGCTGGGCAGGGAATGTTCCCCAGCAGCCTCTGCTGAGAGCTGTAAATGCTCCAGTCCCCACCTGCACTTGGGGCCATTCCCCAAGGTGTAAACACCCCTACCCCTGCAGAGCCTTCCTGGCCCTGGGCTGTCCCTGCTCTGTCCCCTGGAGCCTCACCCGGTGTCCCTGAGCAGCTCCACCCCTGCCCTGCTCCCACCTTCCCATCCTGGGATGCTTTCCCAGCCCAGCAGCCACAGGGCTCGGCTGCTGCTGACAGCACCCTTCACTTCCGAGCTGGGCACAATGATCCTTGTGGATCCCTTCCAGCTCAGAATATTCCATCATCTGGCAGATCCAAGGGCTCTGGAAGTTGTTTATGAACTGTGAGAGCAGCAGCTTTCCCATGTGGATCCTGCCCTGCTCCCTTTCTTTCACTGCCTTGCTCCCCCCACCTCTCACTGCTCCCCATCCCTGTCCTGCATCCCTCTCCAGCACTCCCAGCCCTTCTGCCAGGGACTGCTGAGTTTATTGGTTATTAATCAAGGAGATTTGGATACACCTCATGATGGATTTGTAATTGCTCTAGTCTGACTGTACAGAACTGCAGCACACACAGCACAGCTCCAACCTGCTCCTAATTAGCAGCCAAAAACCAGGAGCACAGCAGACCTGGGGATCCACAGGGCTCCATGCTCCTCCCAGAGCCTCTGGAGGTGTGAGTGCAATCCCAAACAGCTCAGGCTGCTCGGAAGGGCACCTCCAAGGCATCTGCTACTGCTTCCAAACCCTTTTTTACTCTCTACTGCTTCCCAAAACCCCTCTGGGAGCTGGGAGCTGAATCTGTTCTGTTGGAACCCACCACGTGGACATCCTGCCTTGCTCATTTGGGGCTGTCTTGTGAAGGCACCTGCTCTGGTTTTCCAGGTCCTGTTGGCCCAGAGCTGCCCATGCTGCTCCTGGAGGAGAGCCTTGGCCTGTCCTTGGAGAGCTCCTGCCCTGCTGACCCCAACCATTTGTCCCACAAACACACAGACCTGAAGTGGCAGCTGAAGAGGACTCAGCACCAGGGCCACCCACCCCAAGCTGCTCATGGGGCTCTCCAGGTGTGCTCTGCCTGCCCAAAGCCACAGCTGGGGCTGGGGAATCACAGAACCCACAGCTGGAGCTGGGGAATCACAGAACCCACAGCTGGGGCTGGGGGAGTCACAGAACCCACAGCTGGGGCTGGGGGAATCACAGAACCCACAGCTGGGGAATCACAGAACCCACAGCTGGGGCTGGGGAATCACAGAACCCACAGCTGGGGCTGGGGAATCACA
>NC_031784.1:13124480-13127134 GCF_001522545.3 Parus major
CCTGAGGCTCCTCTGGCCCAGCCTGAGGCCGTTCCCTCTGCTCCTGTCCCTGTTCCCTGGGAGCAGAGCCCGACCCTCCCCGGCTGTCCCCTCCTGGCAGGGAGTTGTGCAGAGCCAGAAGGGCCCCCTGAGCCTCCTTTTCTCCAGGCTGAGCCCCTTTCCCAGCTCCCTCAGCCGCTCCTCAGTGGAATCATGGAATTATTCCATAGGAATGGTGGAAATGCTGTGGAGATCAGTACATCCACCCTGGCAGGAGCTGCCAAAAGCCACAGAGCTGATGTGGCAGCACTTTCAGGAGGGTTGATAAAAACTTTGGTTATTCCAGTGCTGAAATTCCTCTCTGTCCCACAATCAGTCCTGCCCCCACTGCAATCCCCCCTTTTGTTTGTCCCACAGGAGCCTCCCAGGACACTCAACTCTTCACCTCAGTCTGGGCTGTGCTGGGATGGTCCCACCAGCTCTGCCAGCTGGGATTCCCTTCCTCTCTCTGGGCAAACTGGGAGCTCCCTCGTGCCCAGCAGCACCCTCTGGATCCACCCCTGGAGCACAGAACTGGCTCCTAAGCCTCTCTCAGCAGCTGCAGATGTGTCACTGCTGACAGCTCCCCCAGCCACGGGAACACAAGGGACACAACCCTCCCTCTGTCACTCAGGAGCTGGCTCCAGTCACCAGAATGTCCCTCCCATCCCATCCCATCCCATCCCATCCCATCCCATCCCATCCCATCCCATCCCTGTGGACAGCAGGGAGGGCAGCTCCTGGTGCTCCTGGTGCTCCCTGGAGGAGCCAGCTCCATGCTGGTGCTCATTCACCCCCCCAGTCCCAGTCCCAGGCAATCCCAGCTTGGTGCCCCCAGTGACATTTCCCGGGAAAAGAACAGCACAGTAAATGCAAAGGTTAAATTTGCATATTCCCTGTGCTGCTCCAAAGAGCCAGGCACACATCCAGGAGGAACTGCTGCCAGATGGGGCACAGGAGCACCAACAGCCTGTGCCAGCAGTGCTCAGGGACCTGTTCAGGTGGCACCAGGCACCTTCCTGGGCGAGTGGGAAAGGGGAGACAGCCTCAAGCTGCACACAAAGGGAGGTTCAGGCTGGAAATTAGGGAAAAATTCTTCACTAAAAGAGTGGTCAGGCCCTGGAATAGGCTGGAGTCACCATCCCATCACCATCAAAAAATGACCAGAGGTGGCACTTCTCAGTATGGTTTGGTGGCCATGGTTGGTTTGGGTGGCCAGAGGTTGGATTTGATGAGTTCTTTTCCAGCCCTAATGATTCCATGATTCTGTCACTCTCCACAGGAGAGCAAAGCCAAGGAGCAGAGGCAGGGGAGGGGACACAGCTGTGGCCCTGCCTCTGCAGAAAAGCCCAGGACAGGGAGGAGGAAACCACCTTCACCTCCCTGTCCCTGTGAGGGAGAGCGTGGCTGCACCCTGGGCTGGGCCACGGAGCCACCTCCACATTTCCTAACACAACATCCACTTCCACCAGCATCCTTGGCACTGCAGCACTCCAGGGTGTCCAGGCAGGGCACAAAACCTGCCCAGCAGAGCTGCAAAGGCCCCAGGCTCAGCACAGCACTCCACACCTCATGGGGTGTTCCACATCCAAGGGAGTGATCCAGGGGAGAATCACCCAGCAGGGAAGGGTGGGAAGGGCTGGCTCTGGCTAAGCAAGGAGGGCTCTCTGGGACAGGACTCAGGCTCAGCCTAAAGCTCCCAAAGCACAGGCAGAGCCCCTGGGGCAGCTCACATGGGGGAGGTGCAGAGGGTCCCCTCAAGGTGGGCACAGGACCCCCCAGCTCAGCACCAGTCACAGAACCCCAGGGTCACTGAGGTTGAAAAAGACCTCCAGGTTCATGGAATCTATCCTTCAATCCTTTGGCACCACTAAACTGTTACAAGAGCATTCCAGATCCATCATTTCCTATCACCTTCTGCTTCCCAAGCCTTGGCTGCTCCTCCAGGTGTGATACACCTGGATACTTGTGTGATACTTTGTGTGATGCTCTGAGGGATCCCCATTCTTGGTCTCACCTCCTTGGAAGCTCCTCTGGAACACAAACAGAGGTGGAAATGCTTGAGAGGGAGCAGAGGATGCCCCTGAGCCCAGAACTGTCACCTGAGGAGGGCACAGGGTCCCCAGAGGGGCAGAGGGCACCAGCTGCTGCTTTTGCAGGAGGAGCTGCTCTGCTGGGCACTGGTGGTGGCCACTCCCCGCATTCCCACAGGGAGCAGGGCTCTCTCCAAGCCTCGGCTCTCCTGCAGCCCTGCCAGAGGTGGGAGAGCTGCAGGCTGGATCTCCTGAAAACACAAACACGTGGCCCTTGCTGCACCTGCCATGGACTTGGAGCCCAGGAGACGTCTCCTGCCCCTGGAACACTCTCCTGTGCCATTTGTCACCACCCTGTCCCCTGCACACTGTCCCCCTGTTCCATCTCCATTTGCAGCTGCAGCCCTTCGAGCCCTGGCTGTGCCAAACCCTCGGTGTGTCCTCAGAATTTTGGGTCTTTCAGGAGAGAAGGGGCTGAGGAAACTGTAATTCCCCAAGGGAGGAGGCAGTGATTTACATCTACACCTTCCATTTCCTCCTCAGCCAGGTCTTATCCCCCTGCCCACATCATCCCAGAGATGTGGGAGAGGAGAAAAGGAGGAG
>NC_031784.1:13128645-13134914 GCF_001522545.3 Parus major
GTGATTTTGGCCCCACATCCCTGCCCCACCCCGGTCCCTCCCGCTGCCCCAGGCCGGTCTTGTGCCCATCCCCTGCTCCTTGCCGGGCCCCGGGGCTCAGGGGAGGGGGCTCTGCTCGGGCAGGACCCCAGAGCTGGCTCGGGGCTCTTTCCCTGGAGCTGTGCGGGTTCCCTGTCAAACCCTGCTCGCTCCCTTCCCTCTCTGACTCACCCGTGCCTCTAAAGCCCCGTCTCCATCACCAGTCCCCACCTGTCCCCATGCCGAGTGTTGGGCTGGATCCTTTAATTGTCGGGTGTCTCTGCATTGGCGAGCACAGCAAACACCAGCCCTGTGAGCAGGGAGGGCTCCCGGGGCTCTCCAGCTGCAGCCCTGGTTGGGAGCGGCTGGCTCGGTTCCTGCAGTGTCACAGTCACCCCAGCTCCTCCCCTGGGGACACCCAGCCCCAGCAGGGCCGTGGGGACAGGCAGGGGCACCCGGGGACAGCACCTCCCGTCCCGGCAGAAAGGCTGCGATAAGCGAGCAGGGATTTATCTGGAGAGCCCCGTGCTCTGTCACACACAGGGGAGGCTGCTGGCCCTGTGACACTCACTAAATCATTGTCTGACAGCACAGCCCCACTGCACACATGGCCACCACCTCCCACAGAACACACCCCAACACCCCAACACCCCACAGAGCTGTCAGGGGTGTCCCCAGCAGCGCTCCCACCCCGAGCCTTACCAGCAGCACTCGGGACACAAATGGCATGGCAAGGGAGTGCTGCTCACATGGGCCACAGTGAGGCCTCAGCTTTAGGAGGAGAGGAGCAAGTTAAACACTCAGAGACCCAGATGAATCCAACAGAGCCCCAACACCTCCAGGGGCTCTGTCCCAGCTGCAGCAAGAGGAAGGGGGAGAGCTCACAGCAGCCAGGAGCTGCCTCCTAAAGCTGGGAGGGGACAGGGCTAGAGCAGGCACAGGCTGAGCTCGGGGGTTCTCGTGACTATAGAAACAGGATCTGGAATATATACATTACCAAAACATCTATAAAAACAGAATCCTGGAATGGTCTGGATTGGGAGGGACCTTAAAACTCATCCAGTGCCTCCCCCTGCCATGGGCAGGACACCTTCCCCTGTCCCTCCCAGCTGTCTCTCCATCCAAAGCACTCTGCACCTGCCCCAGGTGTCCTCAGGTTAAGCTTTCCCAGGCTCTCAGTAAATCCAAGGTCCCTCAGAAATGACCAAACCCAGTGTTCTGAGGCAGACTCTGTCCCTGCAGCCCAGCTGGCCACCCCAAAGCTCAGGATTAATTGTAAGCCTTGAGAAACTCTAGGAAAGCCAAAATCAAACACAGCAAAAGCAAAGCATTTCCCACTGAAAAAGCATGGTCAAGGGAAGGCTCTCCTGGGCTGGCTCCCTGCAGGCAGCTCGGGGTCATTTATTGTGCCACAGGTACAAATGTCTGTCTTTGCCTGTGCTGCTCCCCTGAGCTCCCTGCCAGCCTGGGAGAGAAGGGGACAGGGATTGGGCACAATTCCAGGCCAGCAGCACCCCCAGCCCCTCACAGAGCCCCTTCCCAGGGCTTTGGGACCACACACTGCACCCAGCAGAGGATGCAGCCTCAGGAAGAAAGGAATAGTGCTGGAATAGTGGGAATGATGTTTAAACAATCACTGTCCCATTTCCACACCCCACATTGCCCCCAGTGCCTCAGCACCAAAATTTGTGTCATGGTAGAAACTAGATTTTGGTAAAAACCTGGGAGAAAATGGTTCCTTGGCCTTGTGGGTGACACCAAACCCAAGGATGTCACCTTGGAGGTCACATGAAGATGAAGTGCAGCCCCTCAGCCAGGCTCTGCCTCCAAGCCCAGCTGAAGTCTCCTCTCACTTCACCCCCTGATGTCAGAAATCAAGGTTCAAACCTGAACCATCAAGGCCTGCAGGGGCTGAGCCTGCTCCTCCTGCCGTGCCCAGGAGGGCTGGGGGACAGAATCCCTTTGCTTCCCACCCAGAAGGGCTAAAATCCATTTTGTGGCCTGAAATGGACCCAGCCAAGTGGGGATTCAGCAGCTCTGCACAGAGCTGTGTAAATGTGGGGGAGCAGGGGTTGTGTTTGGGGATGGAATTCTCCAGGCAGGCCTGAGTTCAAACCATGTCTGTCAGACAAAGGCAAGCCCCAGCTGGTTCTGTCCTTACCTGAGATAAAGGTGAGTGGGGACAGAATTAAACAAATAATTAAGTGCAGCCAGCAGGAAGCTGGGCCAGGGCAGGCTCAGGCTGCAGAGCAGGGCAAGGTTCTTCCCCCAGAGGTGCTGGCACTGCCCAGGCTCCCCAGGGAATGGGCACGGCCCCGAGGCTGCCAGAGCTCCAGGGGTGCCCAGGGTGGGATGTTGGGGGGTCTGGGCAGGGCTGGGATGGGACTGGATGATCCTGTGGGTCCCTTCCAGCCCAGGACATTCTGTGATTCCATGAAACACACGGCAGCAGTGGACCAAGGCAACCAGGCTTCATGGTGGCAATGTCCCCACAGAGGTCCCAGCCCTGCATGTGACAGGAGAGCCAGAGGAGCTGTCTCAGCTGAACTTTCAGGCAGAAGCTGCCAAATCTCTTTCAGCCCTGGGACACTGAAGGCTCCTCCAGCCCCTGGGGCCATTTCCAAAGCAGCTCCTGTCCGAGTCACCCCACAGCTGGATGTGCCCATGTTCAGGGCTGCAGGGAAAAATTCCCTCATCAGTGCAGGGCAGCAGCAGAAAATGCCACACTCCTGGAAACCCAGAGCATCCCTGTGCTACCACAGGGTGCTCTACTCCTGACAGCAAAAGGGGCCTGGAAAAACAAGAGAGGAAGGAAACCTGTTGGAAACTGCTGGTTACTGCTGTGCTGGACAGGGAGATACAGCCAGAGAGCCTCACTTCACCCAGAAACAGCTCCAAAGTGCCTCCAGGCAGGGCAGGGATGTTCTGAGCAGCACAGAGAGCAGAGCTGAGCACCAAACAGCAGCCTGCAGCACTCTCCACCCCACAGGACAGGATGCTGTCAAACTGTGGGATCCTGTGATAGGAAGGTTCCTGGCACAGGGGCTGCTCTCTGAAGGGAAAGGCACAGACAG
Organism: Parus major; assembly: GCF_001522545.3. Lineage (NCBI taxonomy): Eukaryota > Metazoa > Chordata > Aves > Passeriformes > Paridae > Parus > Parus major. Next base: position 13,131,738 of record NC_031784.1, read on the forward strand.
CCCTCTAGTGTAAAGCCAATGCTAACCGTGTTTGCACAGCCACAGAGAGCATTGATCAGGGCCAGACCCATGAGGATGTGTGCTTGGAAGGAACCTGGGCACAGGGAAAGGGATCTGCTGCCACCAGAGCTCCCACTGCTCCTGAAAACGTGTCAGTGCCACAGGGATGTGCAATCCCAGAATCCCAGACTGGTTTGGAAGGGACCCGAAATCCCACCCAGTGCCACCCCTGCCATGGCAGGGACACCTCCCACTGTCCCAGGCTGCTCCAGCCCCAATGTCCAGCCTGGCCTTGGGCACTGCCAGGGATCCAGGGGCAGCCCCAGCTGCTCTGGGCACCCTGTGCCAGGGCCTGCCCACCCTGCCAGGGAAGGATCTTTCCTGATATCCAATCTAAACTCACTCTCTGTCATCTTGAAGCCATTCCCTGTGTCCTGTCTCTCCAGATCTTTGCAGTGCAAGTTCTACAGGTCCTGCTGGCTTCCAGGTGACCATTTCTCTCTGCAGAGACAAATACCACATTCCCAAACCAGGACCCTCTGGACAGGGGAGGGTGTGGAATCCTCCCAGCCTTACCCCAGCACCCCACAGGGCTTCTGAGAGCCCAGCTTGCCCAGCAGCTCATGGCACATCCCTGACAAAGCCCCCATGGGAGCAGGGAAAGCTGAATTTGGGGGTTCCAAAGATATTTTCCTTTCCTCTCCCTCCCCTGTGCTGAAGGGCCAGGCTGAGTTCCCAGCTCCCTCTGCACGTGGCTGTGTTGTGCCAGAGAATCTTGTCCGTGGCTCCCACCATCACTCACAGCCTTAAGAAAGAGGCACAATTAAAATCAGTATTTAAAGTCATCAAACAAGCAGAGGCAAATCTGAGCAGCCCCACAATTCACTGTGACATAAGAACCCAGGGTGCAGGGCTGAGCGCTGAGCCCCAGCGCCGAGAGCACAGTTCTGCCCACACTCTTCAAAATTTAATGAAAACACACCACTTTTAAACACTTCCCCAAATCCAGCTCGCAAAATCTGTCACTTTGATGTGAATGGTCCCAGTCTCAGACTAATCAGTCACTTTTACTTCTTCTTTAGTAGCTAAAGACGCAAATGAACTCCCAGCAAAGCGCACAGCTCCGGGAGGAGAATTTAGCAGCCAGATGGTTCTTGCAAAAGATTGGTTTTTAACAAAAAAATAAAAGTGAACCCGTTTCCCCCATAATGAGATGACACATCACAAGCCACTGCAAAGTGTGATATTAGAGCATCACTCTGCTACAGCAATGCCCCTTCCTAAAGCACCATGTAAATCAGAATTATCACTAATAACAGATCAATTAGTGCAAGGCACTGTAATTATCCCGTGCACTCAGGGAAGAAAGGGGAGCATCACACTGGGATTGCAAACATCCCTTTGTTTCCAGAGAAAGGTGCAGCACAGGGAGAGAAAACAAAGCACAAAGTGCAGGAAAGGCAGCAGGATTCCCAGAGCCAGGGGAGGGAATCCAGCTCCCATGGGATGGAAGAAGCTGGGATGGGCTGGAAACTCCCATCCAGGCAGTGAATCTCTCTCTACTGCTGAATCCATTTGCTTTCTCTGGATTGTTCCACATGCCCATGTTCCATGTGTGGAATTGCAGCTGGGGATGGGGATCAGAGCACAGCTGAGAACAAAGACTCTCCAGACCTCCATGGATCAAGGACAGAAGTGCTGGACAAGGACATTTCTGTGAGCTCCAGCAAAACGAGCACCACGGGGTGAAAGGGTTTGGATCCTCCCAGGATGCAGATCCTGGAGGGAAGGAGGAGCCAATGTCCAGTGCTCATCCTTGGCTGTCTGGGCTGGAACTGGGGCAGCAGCACAGGGAGCCAATCCCATTCCACAGGTGATTTGGAGATCTGCAGGGTGAGAACCCTGCACTCCTTCAGATGTTTCTGACCCACTGCTAAATAAGTCCTCAGCACCATAAAGAGAGAAATCATGTGCTGGGTACCCAAATGTCAGAGGTGAGTGAGTGAGTGAGTGAGTGAGTGAGTGAGTGAGTGAGGACAGGATTAAGAAGTCATATTGTCATGAATGGGACAGAAAGTGCAGAAGGGGGCTCCAGCCCCTTTCCCAGCTCCCTCAGCCGCTCCTGGGGCTCCAGCCCCTTCCCCAGCTCCGTTCCCTGCCCTGGACACGCTGCAGCCCCTCCAGGGCTCTCTTGTCAGGAGGGTCCCAGAGCTGCCCCAGCACTGGAGGTGCCCCAGCAGGGCCAGCCCAGGGGACGGGCCCTGCCCTGCTCCTGCTGCCCCCCAGGGCTGGGACAGCCAAGGATGACCAGAGATTGAAGCCTATGGGATGTCATAGAACCAGAGAACCACAGAGTCCCAGAATGGTGTGAGTGGGAAGGGATCTTTCAGCTCATCTCATCCCACCCCTGCCATGGCAGGGACACCTCCCACTGTCCCAGGCTGCTCCAAGCCCCAATGTCCAGCCTGGCCTTGGGCACTGCCAGGGATCCAGGGACAGCCCCAGCTGCTCTGGGCACCCTGTGCCAGGGCCTGCCCACCCTGCCAGGGAACAATCCCTGCCCAATATCTGTCCTAGCATGTCCTAGAGGGTCAGGCAGAGGGAATTATGATGGTTGGGCTTGGCAAAGAGAAGGTGAAGGGAGATTTAATTCCAGTCTCCACCTACTCCAAGGCAGCTGAAAGAATGGCAGAGCCAAATACCCCTGTGTGTGACCAGGTGACACAGCAAGGAGCCACAGCCAAGAACTACAGCTTGGGAGGTTCAGTTCAGAAACCAGGAAATTCTTTTTGATCAGCTCTAGTTCTGGGAAAGGCAGCAAGGCTCCAGAATTGGAGGTTTCCAAAACTTGGACAGAGAAATCCACAGCAGACTTGACCTGAGGTGCAATAACCCTGTTCTGGACCCTCTCACCAGCAGCTCCAGGATTCTGGGATTTGTCCAGGTTTGTGTGTCCTCAGAGAGGTCCCTGCCCCTGCAGGGTGTCAGGAAAGGCTTCCAGCACAGGGTGCATCTGAGGACTGCAGAGCTGCAGGGGAGCTCTATTTAATTACCATTGATGTGGGACACCAGGCTGGGGCGGCTGGAACCAGTCCACATAAAACTGCCCAGGGGCTTTGTCCCCAGCCAGCAAAGCAAACACAGGCACAGGACAATGTCTGCAAGGGTCTGCTGCCA